>NC_089749.1:42213238-42368238 GCF_040412425.1 Macrobrachium rosenbergii | reverse complement strand
ATACGGAAATGTATGTTAATAAAATTGGAGACATAAAGCATCCCAATATGGGTTAGCTTTGCCTCAAAATATAGAGAACTGCAAACTTTGAAATCGTCGGTATGCTATAAAGGTTTCCCAGTGACATTCACTGTTCAGTGAATTTGCATGAAACAGCAGTTCTTAGAGATTTACTTTTAAATAAACGCCTTTTTAATATGGAAACATCTGTGTTGCAGGCAGGTTATGTTTATATTATCTGGATTGTATTACTAAAATCCAAGCAGTCACCCACGTTCAGACGACGAAAGAGTGGTGAGTAGTTTAACAGCAAAATCATCAAATTATTGGTTGATTCTGACGATAAGACAGATGCCAAAACCGCTGGGCACTCTGTGGTTGCCAGCCGTTATCAGATGAACTTCATAGACTGTTGGAAATAGACACAGTGGCGCTGTGTGGCAATGTACAGATGGTGTGGTCTACGTCTCAGCCTGGTTTGAAACACTTATCCAATCATCTGAACATATTTGATATGAAAGTCTTATTTGGAAGTAAAGGATGAGATTTTCTCCTCTCATCAAGTCTTATTTCAACGACTTGTGGTGTGGAATGAGGAAGCAGTAATACTTTCGAAAATGAGCATAAGCAGAAAGGATTTGTATTCCTTCGACACAAATGGTTCAGCTCATTTAAACGTTACTTGCTGTCAGTGGGAGGTGGGTGTCATTTAACAGCCATAAGGCACCTTTTCAGACTTGCTGTAATGTCAGGGAGGTTGTCTATAAGAAACAGGATATTCAGGCGACATAGTAAGTCCGAAGGAGACTTACGTGAAAAGATAATCCCGCCCCCACCTCTCTCTCTCTCTCTCTCTCTCTCTCTCGCTCTCCCGGGAGAGAATTTGCCCATGCTGAGCCGTGCATGTCTGCATGAACGGCTGTTATGTTGGCACAGGTTATGTATACCATCTTAGTGATGAAATGAGGCGTGTTTCTTTATATTCATGCGGACGGAATGCCCTCTTGACCTTTTATTCTTCACTGATTGTGGTTACGAAAAGTCGGGCACAGTTTGAAAACTGTAAAAGGAGTGTCCTTTATTAATCTGGCATTCATTGCCAGATTAATAAAGGATCATAGAAATTAAGACAATGGTCTTTAATACTTAAATTGTATATGTATATGTATATATATATATATATATATATATATATATATATATATATATATATATATATATATATATATATATATATATATATATATATATATATATATACTATATATATATATATATGTATATATATATATATATATATATATATATATATATATATATATATATATATATATATATACTGTATATATATATGTATATAAATATATATATATATATATATATATATATATATATATATATATATATATGGCTATGTATATATATATGTATATATATATATGGTTAGTGACGTCGACTGGAAGTCGTTGGAGGGTGATGTCGAGTGTTCGTGTCACTTAGGTACAAATCGATGTATCATCACTTATAATTCCCCCCTCGGTGATATTCCCGAAGTAGCACTAATTGGATATAAAAAGACATTTGGAGCTTAATGTTTGTATATAAAATGTCACGGTGATGTGTTAAAATTCATATACATATATATGTATGTTTATATGTAATATATATAATATATACGAGTGTATATATATATATATATATATATATATATATATATATATATATATATATATATATATATATATATATGTATATGCATATACATACATACATACATACATATATACTGACACAATGGTATCTAATGGACCTCTCTCTCTCTCTCTCTCCCTATATATATATATATATATATATATATATATATATATATATATATATATATATATATATATATATATATATATATATATATATATATATATATATATATATATATATATATATGTGTGTGTGTGTGTGTGTGTGTGTATAAAGAGGGGCCCATTAGACATTGTGTTTCAGTTCCTTAGTGAAAATCCGGAGATGAATACCTTCTCTCGGAGTCTCCTTTTGGGGGAAGAGGCATAAAGTATTGCAGTTGAAATTTAGTATCCCTCCGAACTGCAAAATTGGAATGCTGCAGCAAACCCGCGGGCAACATGCAGTGAAATTTCCAGGAGAAGAGACCACGAATCAGCAACAATAACATATATATAAATTGGATTGATATAAGTTTGATGTACTGGATTAGCAAGTGAGAGCCCGCCATCATTTTCCACCCGTGAAATATTCATTTCTCGCCTTTTGGTTTTGATCGAGACCGTTTTGTGAATGAGGAGAATTGGTTGTTTTTAGTTATGGACTTCCAGGTATCTTGATTATTCTTAAATATGTTCACACTCTTTAATTAAACGTTCATACTGGACTAATCAAGCTGGGACATTACTTGCCGACCTGGACAGAATGCCCCTCTCATGTTGGGATGCCTGACTCCCCCGACCCCAAACCAACACACACAAACCTGGTGTCCTTTCTTCCAGATTCAGTATGCTGTATTGTTGTAATTTACCAGATATTACGTTTTCAGACGCGCAGAAATTTTGTAATAGTGTCGACTCCAAAAGGATTGGAGAATCGCCGTCTGTAACAATTGCAGGCTAATCTCCATCCATGCAGTGCTCCCTAGACCACTAAAAACGCTTTTTAGACGTAGGCCCACCCAAAATAATTCTGAGACACTTTTTATTTTTCTGTAAAAGAAAACTATTGAGAAAGCTTTGTCTTTCTGTCCGCACTGTTTCTGTCCGCCCTCAGAGCATAAAACATATCAAATTTCAGCCCTCTAGCCTCAGTATTTAAGGTTAAAGTTAGCCATGGTCGTGCTTCTGGCACTGCTATAGGTGCCAACAACATATGCCACCAACGGGCCGTGGCTGAGAGTTGTATCATACAGCATTGTACGCTGTACAGGAAACTCGATTGCGCCGAAGAAACTTCGGCGCATTTTTTACTCCTTATAATCTTTCAGAGAATACCTTATAAAAGTGCCATTTGGCAACTCTCTCTTAAACGCGTAAGTAGCATACGGTGATTATTATGGCTGGTGTTCATGAGAAATTTTGCGCCTGTTCGGTTTTCAATCGTATTTCTTGTTGTGCCGTGATATCGTAGTAATATCTTACTAAATTGAAATCTGTCACTATTATATTACTATTATACTAGCAAGGTTATCAGTACAGTAGTTGCAATCATTACAAGTTTCATCAACCTGACGGTAAAAAGGGTCTATAAAATTACGCTATTAGTCTTTAGAACAATACAGTTGTGATTTGCGTTAAATTATGCATGTATATTATGAATTACTTATTATTTGCATGTTTATTAAATCATTTAATCTTACTAACAAAAAATACTTATTTTCAGTAGCATAAAATAAAACAAAAGACTGCCTACATTAGGTGTAAAGTAGAGAGACAAATCGTCAAACAAATCTCTCTCTCTCTCTCTCTCTCTCTCTCTCTCTCTCTCTCTCTCTCTCTCTCTCGGTATTTTTGTTTGTGGGAGGTTTGTGCATTAACTATTATAGAAGCTTATTTTCTCTCCGGATTGCAACGGTAAATGTTGACTGGTTTAAGCAATCCGTGTTAATGATCCACTGGTCTTGGAGAAGAGTGCAGTGGGTGAGTGGAGCCTTGTACTTCTATTCCCATTTCATCTTTCCCTCGAAACACCAGGCTTATGCAAGCTAACGATCGAGTGTAAAATGCTTTTCCATCTTATTAGTGGGAATCAGTTGACCTCTTGGCCATGTGTGACGTCTTAAGGTACTGGATGAGGATATGGTGTGAGTTCTTATTTTTGTGCGCTTTCCAAATCGATTTGGAAGATATATTTATTTTTCTTCATGTAATCTCGACAACAACGATTAGATGTTATGTTACAGATAATCATGCTTAATTTGTTCATTCAAGGGTTAGTTCCTGCCTTGACTCTTCTTCCTAGCAGTCTAAAGTGAATTTTTCGAAATATTTTGCATATTTTCCTTCAAATGATTTTTTCTTGCCATTCTTTCATATAATGCTGTCCGTATGTTAAGTAATGATATTCCAATGAGAAAAGTACATTTTCTTTCGTATTTCAAAAGAGCAAGTCATTGTATGGTGAACGAGATCTACTGGAAGAGTTACAGAATTATTTCAAGTCTTTGACACCTTTGCTTACACGGAACAATGACTTACCTTGTGGTGCTCTGTTTATCTTTAATGTGCATCCCAGACAACCTTGATAATAGATTAGAGTCCAGATTCGTTCAGCCTTTTGATTTAGTTAAGTATGAGGCATTTACATATAAACTTTTCATCTTAGGCGTTAATGTTATAGGTCAAATCCTACTTACCCTCTTACATTTTCTAAGCGACTGGCAGCAGAGGTGATTATGTTTTTAGTAGGATTTTAGACCTATATTGTGTGGTGCTCCAGCGGGACGTTTTTGTGGTATCTTTCAAACTTTTATCCTCACTACATTGTACGGCTTGAAAGTAAGATAGAATAATATGAAGATGGTGCTACTCTTGTACTTCTCAGCTCCAAATGTGAAGTTCTTATATCTGTAACAGAGATCTCTGTTGCAGGAAACAGATCAGGAAGTGGCGGTGTCATGGGCTAAGAGGCTGAACTCTGGCAAAACTAAGAGTCTTAGTAATATAGAGCATATTCTTAGTCTAAGACTATACTCTATATTATTTAATCTGGCCAAAATGCACTTTAAAGTGGGCAGTAACTAGACGAATGTTGGTTGAATGTAACATGTCCCAATAACATCGTTATATTTCAAATAAGTAATTGGTGTTCCCGATGAAAGCTTACTTAATAACCTCAATTTCTTCCTCAAACATAACATGTCTGTTAATAATGCTAGCGAGTTGAGACACAATGAAAAAATAAATCCAAAATTGAATAGCACAAGCACCAATTAGAGTCAATGTCTTGAACTGTGTTTCGGATATACAGTTTTTATGCGGAACTTTCAGTTTGTTTCTCATGTATTTTAACGCAAATTAGAACAAATCACACCAAATATTAGAAGAAACACGTATTCAATATTTTCTATATAAAATGTGGAATCAATAAAAATGACTGTATGCAGAAATTTATGGGGAAGTAAAAACAAACAGTCGTTTCCTGGGTTTGGGGCATAGAGGGTCAATAATACCTGGAGGTGTTATCTGTATACTAATACTACATAGTCAAATGTTCTTCCACCAGGGTGACGCCGCAGAGCCTTGCAACTGCATCTTGAAAAACCCGGGAACCGCGCATATTGAAATGGGCGTGGTGGGATTGGGATTTTTTCGTTCCTTATCTCAACTACAATGCGCAGCTTATAATTGCCAAAATGGGCATAGGAATTCTTCAAGAAAAAATATAACAACATTTCACAGGCAAAACAAAGCATAATGGCACAAAAATGTAATGGCAGTTTAAATTCTAATATCAGAACATCATTAATATTTTATAGACGCACAATACAGAGTAAGGAAAATCTTCCTTGTTATTAAAAATTATTTGTAGTTAATAGGCCTATAGGTACCACACTAGTTGTGTCAACAAGTCTCATCTTTTAAACATGTTACTGTGATGCATAAGGACCCCTGCTGTATTTTGTCAGTCATTAAGAATTATCTGCACTACGTATGACTGTAAAGTACTGTCTATCCCATCAGTTTTTCAGTTTTAGACATGCAGAGGCAGTGTTCGAGTAACAAAATGCATGTCACCAGACGCGGTTTCTCAACGATATTCCGAAACGTTACAATGTCACACCCGGTGAGAGTATTTCAGGACGACGTAAACAAAACTTGGAAAACAATTATTATTCGATTCAAAGTAAAAATAACTATTTTTATACGTGTAACGAATCCTGGTTTAATTAATTTTTTCATCGAACGATAGGCCTATGTCTCATAGATTGGTGATAGCAAGAAAATGAGATCTGGTAGCCTAGGCCAAAAGGAAGGTTACAACAAGGAAAACAATCTTGGTTAAGGAAGTGCTAGAACCATATTCTTAAAATAATTAAGCGAGAGGGAAAAAATGCATTGTGCTACCTTAGTGCTTTGCCTCTGTACTATGGTACTGCTATGCAATATGTTGGACCGGGAGCTTCAGTATGGACACCCGAAGACACACCTTCGGCAGGGAGATCGCCACTCCATTTTATTGACGCTCTATGGTTTGGGGGCTGTCAAAACGCAGGAAGCACTTGATAGCAGTGTTAAATTACTTTAGCTGCCTTTTTGAGGTTATATCTGCAATTCAATAGTTCTGTGGCTCTTTTTGTAGGTGAGCTAATTAGATGCCCAAATAATTCATAAATATATTTCTTAATATTTGATAGCAAGATAGAATAAGTGGTACAACGCAATTGTCTAAAATTTGAGCCCATGCTACACCGGTCTTTTGCATAAATACAAATTATACTTAAAAATAGGCTTTGCATTACATATAACACAGCATTACATAACATACACTAATATATTAAGGACTTGGATAAGACAAGACAGTTTTCGGTTTGGGAAACATGCTAGACCTAGGTTATCTTGGTTGCCATAGATATGGCAATAGCACGGTAATCAAAGTCTAGCATGCTTCCCAAACTGGAAATTGTTTTATGCATCCCGTTTATATATAAACTGGAAATTATTTTATCCCATCCAGCGTTTATATATATATATATATATATATATATATATATATATATATATATTAAAGTTGCTTAGTGTTATATGGCAAAATCTATATAAATGTTGTAATGAAGGTAAGCAGGTTCCCGATCTATGAGGGAAACAGTTCTTACCTGTGTGACTACACTAAGAAAGATATCTCATCTCTGTATAAGAAAATCAAAAAGGAGGACAGTGGGAAAACAAGATAAATATTAGGTGTGGAATGGAAATATGGAAAAACAAAATGCAAAATACCAGTGGCCTGAAAAGGTAGGATTATAATTAACTAAAAGGGTATGGGTGAACTAAACCATTAGTGATTATGCCGTTTAAATTTCCTACCCGAAAGTTCCAGTTGTCACTAGATCCCGGATCTAAAAGTTATGACTCAGATCATCTGCTGCAGATTTCTTCTTGAGCCTTTCGAAGTAGTGCACGCTTGCTTAGTAGAAGTTTGTGAAATGGTTCCCAAGAACATGTGCAAATGTAAAATTCTTCCGACGATGATGAAACTGAAGTCATAATTTTACCATTACTTTTTTATTTCCTACGAATATGATAAAATTACTGAATCACAAAGAAACCAATACAATTAATGATTCTCATTTGCACTAAACTACAATTAGTCTACAAGAAATAAAAAAATACTTAAATTTTAACCTTGTATTTTTCATTTTTCGTCACTCCAAATATACATACCATTTAGTACTCAATATTGACCTTTGTTTACCTTAGGAAGAAAACGAGGAATTTTTGAAACGGAAAACGAGCAGCACTGAGTAGAACCTGTAGATCCACATTCTATGGAGGTGCCTCGTGATCATTCCCTGTACTGCGAGACTGTGGAACGGTCTTCGTTTCCTGGTAATACAGTATATTGGTGCTGGTTTAGAAAGTTCTAGAGAGATGGTTGTTGTCACAAACCTCCATGTATGTCTGTTTTGTTATCTTCACTTATATTTTACTTTTACGAAGTTTTTTCCACATACGAGGAAAGTCATCTCCGATCTATGGGAACGTAATTTTGTTGGATTTTTTTTTATCTCTTCCTTAATTACTTTCTAATAATAACCATCTATTAGAATATAAATTTTATAATTAATTTGGATTTTATATTAACCATCTCTTTCTCTCTCTAACCTTACTGCTTTCGTTGCTCACATTCCGCAGGCTCTGTTTGTAGCCCACAGCCTTGGTAGGGAGCCTAAAAATAGATGAACATGAGACAAGCCTATGATATCGCAGCCATAAATTTCTTGTCGTACTTTCCCCTTGATGGTACTCAGAAAAAAAAAATGAGAAACGAAAAACTGCAGAACCATCGAGACGTAACATTCTCTCTCTCTCTCTCTCTCTCTCTCTCTGACCCACATAAATTTGGAAGAGACGTGAAGCGAAGTAGAAGAGAGATCAGAGGACAAATAATTAATTCTGTGTTGTTATGGATCTGCCATGTCTGTTTGTCTTATGATTGTCAAAGGAAATGAGTGCTATGGGTGTCCAGTCATTCAGCATAGTGAAGCAATAGACCTATATTTGAAAACTGAACGAATATTTATAAAATATTTAAAGGTCAAATGATGGTAAATCGACCGATTAAAGACATTTCTTTAACAGAAAATAGAAAGTAGACCTGCGTAGTTTCATGTACACCCTCTTGGCTTACTTGATCGAATGAAATGCATCATCATTGTTAAATATTCCAAGAATTTTTTGGAGTATGACCAAATCAAATCTGAGGTGAGCTATGGAGGTTGGAAATGCGACTGGTATTTCATGGTAACTACAGCCAGATGGACAGAAGCATAAATCTTCGAACAACAGAAGCAAGCCAAAAGTTATAATCAGACCCCCAAGAAGAGCTGAGCAGGTAAGAGAAGAGAGATGAGGTAGCCCAAGAATTATGGGAGCAAGGGCAGGGAAACGTGGGGCGAAGCTCCCATGCCATGAGAGGAAGAGAGAGAGAGAGAGAGAGAGAAGTAGGGGGGAGGGAAAGAGAATAAATAACTAACATTGAAATAGACCTCGTGATCTTTCAAACTTGGGCCATCACTCACTCTAGATCGCCCGGCAGTGAGCATCTCTTCTTAGTGCGGTCCACCCTCCTCCCTTGCACCTTCGAACCCTTTTTAAACTACACAAAAATAGCGGTCCATATTGTCATTTGTGCATCACAGTCGTGTTGCGTTTGTATATTCTGCTGAGAGGTTCCTGCTCTTTTAGAATCTGCTCGCAACAGACTCGCCATTGCTTGACAGATTGACATTATTCCACTTCGCATGTGAGAAGGATCAACGTCAGGCGCCAACGTCACCGACACTAATATACGAGAGAGAGAGAGAGAAGCCTCGTGCTGATGATTGCGTCCGTTTATTTTCGATGGAAGATGTTTATAAATTTAATAATAATAATAATAATAATAATAATAATAATAAATAATAATAATAATAATAATAATAATAATAATAATAATGTCGTTGGTTCCTCTTATTTTACACCAAATCGGTGCAGGCGAGATTTCACGTCTATTTCCCCTTTAGTTAACAACAGTTTTGGCTGAGAAACGCGTCCTAGAGAATAATGAGTTGCCGCCATGTGCGGGTGCGGTAATCACGTTCCTCGGTTGAAGAGGAAAAGAAATACGAAAATAAAACTAAATAATAAAGCATTTCTGATGCGCCTCGGCGTTTTCTACATTTACGAGTGTCGTCTTGGTTGTCAGGTCTTTGCCCGTAACGATCGTCGGCGGTTAATGACTGTAGCTTATTGCCAAGGAGGATGTTTTGTACCGGGGGTAAAGAGATTCCTTGGACAAGTGCACCATCAGTACATCTGGCCTTGGACATTTCTTGAAAACATGGAGGGATATAGTCAGCAAATTTAAACCGCTTATATCATAGACTACTATAGGAATGTGAAAAAAAAAAAAATAACAGCAGGTAGGCTACATTCTTTATGACAACAGCAGGTAAAGATTTTCCTTAGATTTATTGTTACGGCTGAAGCCACATTGAGGTTTAATTGACAGGATGTTTTTGAGTAGTGAGAATTTTAATAAGAGGAAAAATGGCAAAATTCTGACCCAGTTAAGATGTCAACATTGTGAGAGATAATTACAGACAGTAAAATACGACATTTACAATATATATGTAGTATATATAGGCATATATATATATATATATATATATATATATATATATATATATATATATATATATTATAAAATGTGTGTTTGCGAGCGCTAGCATGTATGTGTGTGCTTTTCTGTAGGAAGTGCATTTCATGCGTTAACACCTTTTAAGATAGGCTCATAGTTCGGTTATGAATGGTTAATTTTTCATTTACGTTATTTGATAACCTACGAATATTATATAAGTATGATCGTAACTTAATTATGCTATGTTCATTGTAAAATAAAAAAAATAAAAAAAATCATTGATGAAATACCGAGATGGCCAACTTATTTGGCAAAGTTACCCTCGTCCCGTCCCCCGTTTTCAGTTTTCTCTGATTTTACAGTGAAATGAAAACCACCAGAATATTTTCCACAAACGACCTATCAGTCATCTATTAACAATTACTATATTTCACTTCTGCCTCTTTCGGAAAATGTATAATTACAAGAAATGGGGATAGTACGAATCCGTGTTACTTAAAGGACGAAGTTATTCACGTGATTATATTTAATTAAAAGAGAAATAGTTGTTTATAATAATTTGTGGATAATGACTAATAAAAGTACGGTAAGCTTTGTGCATCACTGCCAAACCTGGTTTAGCTGTCGGGTTCAGCAACTAATCATAGAGCATTATCACAATCATGTGCTTATATGTAATGCACATCACCTGACACTGGGTCTTAGTCACATACCCGAGGGCCCAACTTTTCTACATGTAACCACAGTACCAGTGTACAAAAAAACGGGCAAGATACCTGGATTCCTGGTAGACAAGCATGGTCACATAACCCCCTGCGGACTAACGGACTAAATATGGTCATGCCCTACCAACCAGAGTCACTATCGGCCTAACTAATGCACTTAAACTATTGCTCACACTTTCTCAAGAGCACAAGGCCGACCTCAGATATCTGGGAAAATTTAGCATGGCAATTGTAGGGCTAACCATGGCATCCCAACCAAGATATCAAGCTGCCTTCCTCTGGTTAGTGCCAAGGTCATTCTCAGTATACCCAATAGCAAGGTAGACCCAGCATGGTTCTCATATTACCACTAGTGACTAATGGAATGCAACCATGCCTACTACTATTTAGATGATCTTGCAAGAAGAAACTACAATAAGATGTACGCAGGTGAAGAGGCAAAAACAAAAGCCATAAATCGCTGCCATCCCCCCTTTTTTTTTTGTTGATTGAGCCATCTGTCAACTTCCAGAGAGTAGAAATACAGTTTTTACTTTTGAAATGTCACGTGTTCAACAAAGAAGGTGGATTATGTCCTCAAAACTATCAAAGATGCTCTTGCCCTGCATTATTCACTGGTTGAATGCACAATGCCAAAGGATTCTATATAAAGAACTGCAGGAATTTTTGATAGCTGAGTGCTCCCTACCACCAGCTGTGTACAAGCCCTTGACCTGCTAAACATCCACTTGGAGTCACGAAGGCAAGGGCATCCTGGGATAAACTCAAGTCCTTTCTGACCCTGCCAGAACTCAACACCAATGGGAAGCCAAAGAAAGTCGACATTGTGAGGGAAACATGGCTACACCAACATCCAGGCCACCCTCCCCAATGCTAAAGTCACACCCATGGACATATATAGAAGGCCAAAAGTTGCTGGAGGGCTACCATGCCTTGCAACACACCACCCATTCCACGTGTAAAGCCATAGCAGGACCAACACAATGAGACGCAAGCCAATGCTGTGCAGAAGTACTTATAAAAGACGAAACAGAAAGGACACCCCCACCCACCCACCTGTGCTCTGCATATACCACCAAATTTCAGGAAGGCAGCTAAGAGCTGTGCCCCTGAGTCCAGCTGGAGAAATAACAAGCAAGGCAATCACAATGACAGAAGATGCCTGCTTCACCAGATTTCATGTCACTGACTATGCTTCCAGCAGGAGGTTCTTGGTGGACATGGGTGCTTTCAAGTCCATACGACAACTAGTAGCTTCCAATTTATGGCTCAACCTCCACCTTATGGCAGACACTCCAGACTTCTAGTGAATGATGCACTTCACTACCTCCTGAACCTAGCTTCTTCCAAAATGTCCTCACTCCCTACAGGGAACTAGCAACTGCCCTTATCTTCATTAGGACCTATGGATGTACGCCCCCTCCTTCAGGAGTTCCCCAATGTATTCTGGCCTGCAAAGCATGGCATATAGCACCACAAAAATCCTACGCCAAGTTCTGCCACCTGCCTCCAGAGAAACTGCTTGTAGTAAAAAAGGCCTTCAAGGAAATAGAACAGAAAGGCCTTTGCCAAGGTCTTCAGCCCCTGAGCCTCTGCCCTACATGGTGAAGAAATCAGACAGCTCCTGGCACTCCTATTTAGACTACAGGTACCTCAACCTCCAACCCACTCCTGTACATGACAGACATCACCTCCACCTTCCACGGGGTAAAAATTTTATTCAAGTTTGACTTGATGAAGGGGTACTTCTAGGTTGTGTACACCATGAAGACATAAAAAAAAGCAGTTATTACACCATTCAGAATCTACACCAGCTACTCAATGTTCGACATCAGAAACCCAGGACAGCATCCTTAGGGACCTTCCCTTCTGTGTTGGCTCTATTGACAATATCCTCATCTTCTCCAAGAATCAGGAGCACCACCAAAAACACCCTCAGAGCATTACTATCCCTCTTTTGGGATAATGGCCTAGTGGTCCACCCTAACAAGTGCATGATCATTGCCCCCTCTATCAAGTTACTAAGTCACCAAGTTTCAGTAAGTTGAGTCAAGTCCAGCCTCTACCCTCCAAGGTATCATCTGTTAAGAAGTAGCCACCTCAGACTATTCTAAAATGTCTACAAGAATTCTTGGGGATGGTAAATTACTGTCACTGGTTTTTGTCAAACATCCCAAAAACCATGTTCCCCTGCCCCATTCCTCTGTGATGCCCTCAGCAAAAACACTAATAATTTCAACTGGGACCCTACCTAATACAACACCTTCAGAGCCACCAAAGATGCCCTGGCAGAAACCCTCACTCTGGAGTTACCCAACCCCCAGAAACCTCTTGGTTTTTTATTGGAAAATTAACTCCAGCTAAGAAAAAAAATATTGTGCCTTCAGCATACAACTTGCTGTGCGCCTGAGCATTAGATATTTCAGGCGCCTATTCAGTGATGCTGTACACCTGTCACTACCAGAATGGATCACTAGCAACTTCTCCATGCCCTAACCAAAAATCAGGACACACATACTCTGCCTGACGGCAATTACAACTTTCAGTCACTGCCGAGTTCAGGTGCACCATCCACCAAATACCTGTAAAGGATGTGTTATCCAGGATAAAAGTCACTAAAGTCCAGCTAGGTATAAACTTAAAGATACAGAAACTAGAGATTAACATACCTCTATCACAAGTCTAGGATGGAAAGATGTCCCATTTAACAACATAAACCAAGCGCCTTCTGTAACACCAGTACAGGAAGTTCCAACCCCCTGGAGCTAAGATACCTCCAAAAAATGTTTTCAACGTGTTCCACAGGCTTAACAACCCATCAAGAAGAACAATAAGCCAGTGTCTCAGATGCCAAAGATCAAGATCACTTGACACCTGGAGTCCAGCATCAGCCAATTCTCACGACCCAACGATGACAAGAACATTTGCATGTTGACATGGTGGGACCACTACCTCCATGCAAAAGGGGGGTGGTCAGGGGGTTTCAGGAACATCCTTACAACAACAACAAAATCTGCACAATAGCCAGAAGCAATACCCATAACAGAAACAACAGTGAGCACCTGTGTAGCTGTTTCGACATCCATGACAACATAACATCTAACAGAGGGCAGCATTCATCCCAGAAAAATACCCAAATTTATGAAATCAAACATACACCACACTACTGCCCATAACCCTGCTGCCAACGGCATATTGAAAAGAACCCACCTCTTCTCTCAAAGCTGGACTCATCGCCAGGCATGACATCCAACCTGGATATTCCTTGACTATCCTACACCTCAAAAAAGAACTCACTGCCTCTCCTGCTGAACTAGTGTTTGCAAAACCGTTTTTGTGCCAGCAAAATTCTTCCCATTACAACACTGAACATCCAAACAAGGAAAGTGCCAGATTTAGAGAGAGATTAACAAAAATCATCTGCCGTGCATAGACATAAAAAGAGTGAGATAAAAATGCACATCCAAAATCATCTGAGTACCTACAAATTTGTCTTGTTACAAAATGATGTCCCCAAACTGCCTTTATAGCCCACATACAGAGACCACTACCCCATCCTGTAGTGGAAACATGAAGAGTTAAAATACTGCTGTACAGCCACAAGGACTTATGGCTTACCTGGAATCCACAGCAATCTCTACTCAGTCTCTAAATCCAGGTGGCAAATTTGCCTGCCATGCAGACTCACCTGTGACAGTGACTGCTGTCTGGCAATATAAACCTAGTACTTGGTTGGTATTCCAAAAGCTAAACACCAGTAAGGATGTGGAATAGTGGAGTGTGTGTGTGTGTGTGTGTGTTTATATATATATATATATATATATATATATATATATATATATATATATATATATATATATATATATATATATAAAACAGGTAGTCCCCAGGTTATGGTGGCTCCAACTTACAGTATTCCATGCTTATGGTGCTTTTCCAATTATATTAATGAAAAAATTGGTTCTGGGTTATGGCTGATGTTCCAAAGTTATGGTGCCATACCTTGGATTATGGCACCGTAAGCACTGATGTTCCAAGTTATGGTGTTTTCCAACTTATGGCACACTGCTGAATGGAACCCGTCCCCATAATGAGGGGACTGTATATAAATATATATATATAAATATATATATATATATATATATATATATATATATATATATATATATATATATGTGTGTGTGTGTGTGTGTGTGTGTGTGTGTGTGTGAGAATATACATACACAACTTCACTGTATATGTATATTCATATTACTTGTATTAGGCTTAGTGAGATGGTGGTTTAGATTCCAGAGTCATTGATTTACCAGTTACAAACTTTTGAAGACATACAGTCTTCTTCTTTAGGCACTGATGCACTGAGGAGATAACAGCTCCACTCAACATCTGTTGTTTACCATTTATAATCCCAGAGTTGACCTGCCCGTCGATCTTCAGCTCCTGCCCTTCCCTGTAGTCTTCTTGATCTCAATGGCCATATGCTTAATCCTTCATTGTCTGGAATTATCCCCTTGCTGTCCAACATCTTATTTATGTTCTTAAAATTCTGATAAATTATCTCACAGGTAATCTTGTCCTCAAAGTTGTTGCAAATGTTGCTTTTCATAGTTTTTCATGAGAGTTGATGAGTGCATTCTCTATGATCGCCCTCGATGTTTTATTCTTATTGTTATATTTAAAACCAGTATTTTTTCAGTTGATGTTATGGTTGTAATTCTAGCAGTGTGTTGCCAGTGCAGAGGCTTGGTTATAATGGCAAATGTTCTGTTTAAGCTGGCTTAATCTCTCCTTGCACAATTTGCCGCTCTGACCAAAATATACTTTATCACAATTGTCACAAGGTGCTTTGTAGGCCACTCCCCTCTTCTCCTCCCCTTTTATTGGTATTTTATTTCAGGTTACCCAATTCCTAATTTTTTTTCTAACTCCCAACTAATCTAATATTTTTCAGTTGCCATTCCCCGTGGTAGTGTTTCCTAGCCTTAATATGTGCTTTCTCCCACCAGTGAGTCAGGTATCCCCGTTTAAAAAAAAAAAGCAAATAGATACTCAAGCTACTGGTCCACATAAGGTGGGCTGCAAACCCTGTATGCTGTAATAATCAGCCATGTCAACATCCCAGTCTTGATATCTATTGTGTGGCTCGAATACTGTATATGAGTGCGTTTACATGTGTCTTTCCCATACATATTATACTCTCTTTTTCTACCTGTCCTTGTGAGTTTAACATCCAGGAAGGGAATCGTCCCTTCTTTCTCCTCTTCTAGAGTAAATTTAACCTGTTTGTTAATCTAATTAAGTTCTGCCAGACAACTAACCAATTTCTCTTTCTCCCTACAGTATATTATTAAGATGTTGTCTACATACCTTACCCATTAAGCCAGAACAGGCAATAGGCTAGAACCCATGACCACCCCATTCTTCTGAATATTTATCGCCGACTTAATCATGTTCATGCTTAAAAGGCCCCATAGACATTACGATCGCAGGATCCGGTCATCTGAACTGGAAGCAAACCTCACTCTCTATGGTGTTCTCCTCCGACCAAAAGTGGGCAAAGTCTGTCGGCCTCTTCGACCAGCTCACAGCCTGCTGTTGCCAGGTTTGTGGCATCCGTTTTAGTTCAGGTGGCCCAAAGCCTCCAAGTCTATGGCATGATCTCAAGATTTACTTCAGTTTCAACTAGATGCTGAAAGGGTAACATGGCAGCTACTTCAGCAGATGAATTCCGGGAGGAGTTTATTGAACATTGTAGGAAAGCAAAATGAGGCTTACAGTAAATTAGTTTAAAATTATGGGAGAAGGATGCAATATATATATATATATATATATATATATATATATATATATATATATATATATATATATATATATATATATATATATATATATATATATATATATATATATATAAATAAAAACCACACGGAGAATTGTATGAGACTTGTATGAGACAACCAATATCCAAACAAAAACTTCTTTCAGTTTTCTTCTGAAGATGGAAAGAGAAACCCACAAGATTCCTGTGTATAACTTGTTTACTTGTAAATATTTACATGTTACTTTTAAACTCGAGTACTTTCAGGTCCCAACTGTGACCCTTTTTCAAGAGATGAGGTAGTCAGGCTGGTTCAAGGCCCAGCAATCTTCTGGAACTTCTTCTCCCTGCGCTGTCATTTATATGATGGCTGTCCTGGTTTCCATTCTCTTGAGAGTTGTTAATCTCCTCCTGTCGGTCTGATATCCTAATCTGATGGTCAGTGGTATTAACCCTTGTGGTATGTGAGTAGTCACCATCGGTCTGTTGGGCAGGAGACCTAACCTCCAGGTCAGAAGGGTCGATCTTAGCTTCTTTTAATATTAAAGATCGGCTTATGGGATCTTCTGAGGTAAATCCTTTGTTTCCTTCTATCACTTTAATCTGTCTGATGAGTGCCCCTTCCACTACCCTCCTATGACTGATGTTATTGCTTTTGTATATAAGCCTACTGTTTTTAAAATCCATCCTATGATCCTTTTCCCAACAACGCCTAGCTATAGCACTCCCCTGTGAGTTGAGCTGTACTGCCCTCCTGTGTTCTTGGATTCTAGTCCTTATTCCCCTACTGCTTCACCCACATACTTGTCTCCACAATTGTTGCAATTAATTATGTATACTCCTCCTATATCATCTGCATTACTGTCTTCTCCTTCCAATTTATTTTTACATACTTTATTTTTTACGGTGTTGTCAAAGGTATACACAAATTTATATTTAATTTCTGTCATTTTTGATGTATTTGTTTCATTTTAGGCATATAAGGGAGGGAAACTATTTTCTTGTTTTCTGTATTCCATGTACTCTCTGCATTTTCCTGTAAAAATCCTCCTAGCTTTGTTGAGTGCCCTTTTCTGAACCATTCCGGGTATGTTAATGTATCAAAGCTTTTATCAATGTAATTTATTTCTTTATCTATCTTACAAGGGTCACACGTTCTCATTGCCCTAAGAAATAAACCTGCTAGAACACCCATTTTGATAGCATGACTGTGAAAAGAGAAGAAATGAATATACGAGTTTGTGTGTGTGGGCTTTCTATATGTGCTGAATTCATATCCTATTTCTTTCCTTTCTATCAAGATGTCTAAAAAGGGCAGTTTATTACTGTTACTTTTTTCTAGGGTGAATTGGATGTTGTTATCAAAACTATTGAGTTCGTCTAGAAAAGTTTCTATTTCACTTTCATCACCCTGCAGAATGGCAAAAATATCATCCACATATCTCCACCAACCTTTCAATTTTAAGTTAGGGATATTAATATTAGGAACTACATTAGTCTCAAAATATTCCACATATATATTAGCAAGTATTGGTGATAATGAGGACCCCATAACTACTCCATATTTCTGTTTGTATACTTGTCCCTCAAACGTAAAATAAGTATCACTAACACGCAATTTGATCAACTCCAGGAAGACACTTATTTCTGTGTTTGGACTGAAAATGCCCTCATTATGTTTAGTCTGTAGAAATTCTAAAACTTTATCTAAGGGGACATTGGTGAATAAAGCTACTACATCAAAACAAGTTATACAGGAATCTTGCGGGTTTCTCTTTCCAACAACCAATATCACTGTACGAGAGGTTGCTGGCCGCATTTCGCTTCGGCGCCACTAGTTTCTTTGGGCCATGTAATCTCAGAGACATGTAAAGCAATTATTCAAGTTATGTAACACGAGTTTACAAAGGTAAGAAGTAACTATGCTGCATACACAGCATTCTGCATAGTCTAACGGTATATAGTCTAGTATACAGTAGGTCTATGATCCATTAAAGCAGAATAGGCCCTTAAACCTACGCTTCTGTAGCCAAGTAATAGTACAATTTTCAACTTTTTTGCACAAAAAATGTTTAATCTATACAAGGAAAATTGATATATTATTGAAAATATTATCATAAACTTTTATTTTATGTACGGAAAATAACAATGTAATTTAAACAATAGTAATACGTACACACACACACACACACACACACACACACACACACACACACACACACACACACATATATATATATATATATATATATATATATATATATATATATATATATATATATATATATATATATATATATATATATTATATATATACTGTATATATACTCGGATAATTAAACAGGTCACAAGGGTAAAGTTTCAGTTCATTAATAAACAATCGTGAGATAATTCATTTCTCTTCTTCAACCATAGTTTAATCCAGGTTCTCCTTTTTCGCTGGAGTTTTTTCAATTTCTGCTGCACGTCTTCACTCTACCAGGTTTCGGCAAACTGAAGTGAATCCGAACGTCTATGATCACCGCAGATACCGGAGTTAGAACAGAACCTAATCCACCGGTCGTAACGTCTATGGGGCCCTTAAGGCTGCTTCCAGTATTTTAGGAATACATTTTTAACTATATCACGATCATACATATCGCCATCCAAGTCTTTTTCTGATAATTTCTAGTTTTCTTAAATGGTACATTAGTGAAAAATGACGACATCAAAACTAACAAATTTACAATTTTCTACACAACTATCATTAACATCAATGGTGATCGTAGAGAACGCCCCATTAACTCTTACAGAAACAATTTTGAGGGCAAGATTATTTATGAGATAATTTACCATAATTTTAAGAACACAAACAAAATGTTGACCAGGAAGGGGATAATTCCGAAAAAAAAAAATTAAATATACCTTAGTTTAACCAGACCACTGAGCTGATTAACAGCTCTCCTAGGGCTGGCCCGAAGGATTAGAGTTATTTTACGTGGCTAAGAACCAATTGGTTACCTAACAACGGGACCTACAGCTTATTGTGGAATCCGAACCACATTATAGCGAGAAATGAATTTCCATCACCAGAAATAAATTCCTCTAATTCTTCATTGGCCGGTTGGAAACTCGAACTCGAGCCTAGGAGAGTGCTAGCCGAGAACTCTACCGATTCGTCCAACGAGGAACTGATAATTCCGAACAACGAAGGATTATGCATATGGTAACAGAGAACAAGAAGACTGCAGGGAAGGGCAGAAGCAGCTGAAGATCATCAGCAGGTCAACCCAGGGATTGGAAATGGAGAACAACAGATGTGGGTGGAGCACATGCATACATACATACCCAAGTGTAGCTGTTATCCCCTCAGTGCACTGGTGTCTGAAGAAGATGACTGTCTCCGAAAGAAGCTTGTACTTGGTAAATTGAAGAATCTGGAATCTAAAACATCCTGTCTTATCAAAGCCTAATGCAAGTAATGTATATATATATATATATATATATATATATATATATATATATATATATATATATATATATATATATATATATATATATATATATATATATATATATACATGTATGTATGTATGTATGTATGTATGTATGTCACACATTACCACCTGACCGGTTTCGACTTTATTTCCAAGCCATTTACGAAGGACTGATACAGAGTATTAGTAGTCACAAATATATATATACTACAGGAACAGTACTGACGAACATACACAACTGTTAGAGACTACATATCCACCCACAGGCCGAATATATATATATATATATATATATATATATATATATATATATATATATATATGCCAATATATAAACAATATATATACACACACACAATATATAATATATATACACACACGTATATACATACGCATGCCAATCATACAAACAAAATTTATATATAAGCCATAGTATGCATCTTATACAGTAATAATTATTTTTGGTTATACTGTACAATGCAAAAAATATATATATATATATATATATATATATATATATATATATATATATATATATATATATATATATATATATATATATATATATATATATATATATATATATATATATATATATATAACACTGAATTGCATTCTGAGCTGCTGAGGAAATCATAATTGATTTTGTAAATTATTATTCCCCAATTTTCCTCCACTCATATCATTGCTGTCCTCTTAAGTTCTCTGGCTTTTAAAATCGAGGCAAAACGATAATTATTTGCGAATGCACAAAGGCTTCTGTATCAGCCACTGACAATACCGGACAGTGGCCTTGAATTTCTTTCCAGACCTAAAAAGTAGCAGCAGTATTTTCTTGCTTAAGGCCTATTTATTCTAAGGCTGCCATCTTCTCCTAGGACGCGAGAACTAGATTAGTGAGAGAAATAAGGAGTTGGCTTATCAGGTCTCATTATGGCCCATTGCCTGTTTGTATCAGAGTCTTTGCTGGTGGGTGTTGCAAATTGATAAACATTAGTTAGGGGATGAAGTTATTAGTCCCCTAACCATGACCCCTATACAAATTTTTCAATGTAGATTACATAGCAATGCCGTGGGGTCATTGGTTACTTATTCAGTCAGAAATCAAATCCAGTGTTGCTTGAGTTCATTGATAAAGAGAGAGTAACATATGGAACCCAATGTCGTTTTACTTCATCATTCGAGAGAGAGTATCTGTGCATCGTGTGTCCAGTTTTCTTTTGTCACTGTTGATAAGGCAAAATAGAAGGCTCATTTAGTTGAAGTAAATAAAGAACACTGTGTGAGTATTACATGTCAACAAATAAATCATAATTTCTTAGCCCTTTATTAACTTTTTAGCAAAATATACAAAAATTAGAACTGTTAATTGTGAAATTTATTACATAATATCCAAAATGGAAAAATAAAGCTGTTCTTAGTAACTACATACTGTATGCAAAGTTATCTTTACTTTACTTACTATAAACTGACAGGTATGACTGTAAGATACTAGTGGGAAATGTATATAGAAAATATATAAAAAAATCTTAGTTACAACGTCTCTTCTACTGTATTTACATATCAACTACAACATAATTACCGCAGCTTTTGCATCACGAGAAAGTCAGATTTACTGTCTGTAACATCCCTTACATTGAAAATACAATTCCACAGTCTACAATTCGGCATTTCCCCATGTCGGGATTTTTGGCAAGAGCATCCGTCAGGATCTCCAGTCCCTTCTCCACCTTCCCAAAGCATCCTGGCATTTCTGAGCCAGGATTATCTCTTAGGAAGATGCCAAACATGGCGGCGGTAGCTTCTGTTGACTTGCCCCCGACCAGGCCTTCGACCCATGACCTCCCATATTCGTCCTTTTGGTTTTCTTCCTCCCAGTCTACACCAGGAATGATGGCCTTCCCGCCAGATCCGTCGTTCTTCTCGTAGTCACCAAAGACTGCGAACTCTGTTTTGTCGTCGCCCTTGTTCAACACCTTCAAGCAGTTGGTGTTGGCGTAGGATGGTCCCTTCTCGCCAGTGCACAGCAAGAAGAAATGATGGGCCTTATTGGTACCGGGAGGAGAGAGGCGAATTAAGAGCCGTCCGAGACAGTCCTGTCCTATCCCCAGTTCCAAGAACGTCAGTCCGGGAGCAGTGTTCATCTCTTTCATCAGGTCATCATACTGTAATCAGAAAATGTCACATTGTAGATGGCTTTTTTAGGGAATTTAAAGTGTAAGAAATCTGTGGGTAGGATGAGAAAAAGTCGTAAAGAGGCTAGTGTAGGCGAAGACACAGACCAGAGTGTTTTGAGATGGTTTAATCATGTGGAGAAAGTTGAGAAAGCTTGGCAGCAAGAGTGTAAAATGAGTCAGTGCTGAAAAGGACGGAGATGAAGTCTTATAAAGTGCTGGGCAGACAGCGTGGGAGGGTGTTGGTACAAAGGCCTTGAATGGTGTGATGTGTAGGAAATGTAACACACTGCTCATCAGCCTTGAGTGGAAGTATACAAAATGGGTAATGTGGATGTTTTCTACATGGGAGTTCATTGTTGATTAAACAGGAACATGTTAGAAGTAGAAATGACTGTGGTCTTGTTATTCTCGTAGGCCTACCACTGGTTGGGGAAAAATGAGTTATGTATGTGCATATATATATATATATATATATATATATATATATATATATATATATATATATATATATATATATATATATATTTATAGTTTTGTTACTACAATCATATTTCTTGAACAGAGTAAAGGCTTAGTCATGGAATTGACTAAATTGTGATTTTACCCAAAAACCTGGCTAAATTTACGCTGCGTGGCTTAAAAATTTATGACCTTTTTCTTGCCACATACATTCTTGGACTAACCTTCTTTCCCCTTCCTGTTAATCAAATTAAGCACACCGGGAACGAAGTGCACTGTCCCTTTGTGTTTCCCACAGCTGCACATGAGAGATGCTCGGTCGACACTTCAAAACAACAACGGGAAACTCCTTATTCCTATTAATGCTCTCATTGGAATGATGCCGTTGACTGAAGAGAAACCCCAACTGTGGGATGCCCTTGAGACTGCCCTATCCTCTGGATGCCCTGACAGAAGTGACAATCTGACCTGCTTTATGCTTTCCTCCGGAATGTCCTCACGTAGGCCTAGAAAACAAGTGATCTTTGGAAAACGGTCAGTGAAGAAACAGCATCAAGATGAGCATGTACTGCCCAAGCCTACCGACAGAGGAGACCATGGAGTAACTAACTTCAGAAGTAGAAGGCAATTACTGAGTCCCGCAAAGGGTGCAAAGCATGTAGATCCATAGTCCCTAAATACGTCGACTCTCACCCTACCATCGGCACTCCTGACATGGAAAAATCTGCGCTTCTACAGGGAGAGGCCGAAGAACCTCTGGGCACAAGTGGAAGTGAGTGACGCAGCCATCTGTGCAGTGCAAGCTGACAATTAAGTTGTTATTAGAAACACAATGAGGGAAGTAGTGAAGAAATAGGGATTATAAAGAGGGTGAATTCCGTCTGAGAGAGAGAGAGAGAGAGAGAGAGAGAGAGAGAGGTCTATTTTCAAAATATATAAACGACAAAGTTCCACAGTGAAGAAAAACTTTCAGGGAAATGTTAACTGTTTGCTAATTTTTTACTTAGTGGTGGTAAATTGTATAAATGTTGCATCAGTGTGGAATATTTTACTTTCTTTTCATATTGTTTATTATGTGCAAATTGAAAGTTACAGCACAAATGTTAAATTGTAAAAATGTTGCATCACCACTGAGTAACGTTATTTTAACGCTGCTCATTTTGTCATTTTTTTGTGTTAAATTGAATGTCAACGGCACAGTGTGAAAGCTATAAAAATACTGGACCGCCACTGAGCTGATCGTTTTCTTTTCTATTTCTTCCTATTTATTGCGTAGCAGATTGCGTCGTTTAATACTATAAATGTTCTCCTTTATTTAGCTAAATACCACGTTGCACTTGGCCTGGTGTATGTATATCATAACATGAAGGAATGCCTTCACGTGAATAAGAAAGAGAAGGAACATCTCCTAAAACCGAGAAAGTTCACTTCTTCCTCTGATTTTTCTCATTTCATTTCACTTCCTTCTGGAAGTCATGTAAATTTAGAGCGTAAGAAGAAACCGTTATTCTCAGCTTTTGTTTGTCCGCTTGTTTGTTTGTTGCACTGGTGAACACACTGTTACCTTGGAAAGGAAGATTATGTACGGTGTTTTCAAACGACGTGCCATCAGATCACTGCTCAACTGCCGTACGTATTACTCTCTCATGCTGCCCTTTTCAAACTAACACCAGACCTCCAAGGGGAACGCGAAAAGCCAAAGCGCGAGGGAAGCCAAGAAGTGAGTCTCGGGCAGTTTCGTGGAAGAATCGTTCACACTGAAGTGGAGGTAATTACTTTAAATGGAATCTACAACCAACAAAACTTAAAATGATAAAAATATGGATTCTGAGGTTCCTTTTAATCATTCTGAAGCACCTCTTCACATTTGGAGATGTTAATAACCTGGAACCTGCTGTGATAAGCGGTGTTTTTAATATATTTTCATAACGAAAATAAAAAAGCTAATAGCAAGAAAACAATATGTAGCGGGACTCACGCTGCTCCAGAACTTTCTCTTTAATCAGAGGTCACCTTATATTAGTAACAAAGGGTTTTGGAATACAACAAGTCTTATTTCCTCTCCATTAATAAAGACCATTTTCTTTTTCACGGGTGGAAAAACAACTCGGCGTTAACACTTACATCAACAGTGTGGAACTCGCAGTTGGGGGGTTCATCCCTGAGATGGTGGAGGCAGAATTCGTTGTCCCCTTTGACGGTGATCTGTGCGTACCTTTTGCTCTCCTGCTGGGGCTGAACGGCGTATATCCTTCCCTTCTGAAGGCTGCTCTGCACGGGCCTCCTCATCTCCTTCAGGTAACTGATCTGAAAGTGGTGTATGTCACAGGAACATTTTTTTCAGATCATTCTGCCATTGTGAACAGATAGTACCTACAGTAATTGGAGTAACAACTAAAACGAAAAAGTTTCCTGGTGTACATTGATTGTAGTATGCAACTGTAGATATGGTTCACTGCCAGCTAAAATCAGGATGTGTGAATGGTTACCTGGAATCTGAAACAATGGACTGCAAGACCTTTCATCTGTACTCACAGAAAACACATATAGCAGGAAAAAAGACTGCAAAGATGACTCAGTTTTCCTAGAAAAATAATAGATAAATAAATAAGTAAATAAATAAATAACTAAATAAATAAATGAAACTTGAAAATTCGTACATTTTACACATTTGTTTCGAAATGAATGGATCGAGTTTACACATGCCTTGACTGATATTCATAATCTTATAAAAGCTTTCTTTTATAAAACTAGAAACATCTGATTTTCTTTCCAATGAATTGCTAGAAAAAAATACTTTCTTGGGCCTTGCCAACTGACGGTAAGACTGTTGCCACTAACATGTAGAGAAATTTCCACTGTTCACCTATGCATATAATTTCTGACGCACACCGGGATCGAACCCAAGTCTCTCTAATAACCGGCTAGTGTGCCACCAATTGACCCATAATCGTTATAAAAGAAGTTGGAACCTAAGTCCTTCTGTTCCTGAGGTTTTTCCTGGGCAAGCTGCTGCCTATACATACCCGCGAATTTTACCCAACTTCCCGACCCACCAGTGAGTCTATTGGTAGACTTTCATTCAAAATACCCCTTCAGTGAGAATATGATGGAACTAATAAACACGCTGAAGGGGTAATTCAAATGAAAGTCTACCAACTCACTGGTGGGTCGGGAAGTTGGGTAAAATTCGCAGGTACGTTTAAGCAGCAGCCTGTCCAGGAAAAACCTCAGGAACAGAAGGGCTTAGGTTCCAGCTTCTTTTATAACATTTATGGGTCAATTTGTGGCGCCCTAGCCGGTCATTCTGATGTGTCAGAAATTTATTTCTGTGAAACACGTGCTCATGTGTTTATTAGTTCCACACACACACACACACACACACACACACACACACACACACACACACATATATATATATATATATATATATATATATATATATATATATATATATATATATATATATATATATAATTGTATATATACATATATATACATATATAATTGAATCACGAACATATGGAAAGTGATGAATATATAAATAAAGGCAAATGCCACGAGCCTTTATGTATATATGTTTGTATGTGCATATATGTATATGTGTGTGTGTATGATATATATATAAATATATGTCATAATATATATATCTATATAAAATATATATATATATATATATATATATATATATATATATATATATATATATATATATATATATATATATATATATATGCATTGCATTATGAAGCAGGCAACAACAAGCAAAGAATTAATGTACAGAGAAAAACTTACATTTAAATGTTTCGGCACATCCTCTTCTGTTGCCATGGCAACCATCTCGGAAGAAAGATCGATCTCATCTTCTTGTTTTTCGCCAGCAGGAATCAGGCTGTCTTTCGCCGCAGTCACCATGTCCTCGATTTTCTTCGTTCTCTGTAGAGGAAGGGTCGTACGAAAGGATCCCGTTATCTTTCTACTTGTTTCTCAGACCACCAGCCTCAAATTGTCATGTCACCGTCAATGGTTTTTACCCTGAGAAGGCTAAGTTTATCATCCTTTTCTACTCAAATAAAGTGGCTACTCTAATATCCCTACACAGAAAATACTGACCGACTGTACGGCATTTCATTCTGATAACTGACACACTTTTATCATCAAACTGGCATGGCTTACATTCAACTAACATGTTCATGAATACCTCTTGAAGAAGATCAGTTACATAAATATGGCTTTAGAAGCTCAAGCTATTCGGCTATTTTGAGGGAAGCCAGATTGCTACTTGGTCAATGAAGGTGACCGATTACAATTTATTACGGTACCAAGATGATTACTCAGACTGTAGTGGAGTCAGAGATTTATTTGGATTCTTAAACTAACTAACTACATCAGGGTATGACAGCTATTTTGGTTACTCCAGCTACTGGGTTCCACCCAAAATAAAATGCCCTCTTGGATTCCATTGCATATAACTCAAAACCTAATATTGTATCAATCCCTGAATATATAACATTTCACGTGCAAGTGACCTCTAAAATAAAATTTAACGTGCAAGTGATCTATAAAAGTGAATTTCATGTGCAAATGATCTCTAAAATAAAATTTTATGTGCAAGTGATCTCTAAAATGAAATTTCATGTGCAAGTGATCTCTACTTTATAAGCAAGTGATCTCTAAAGTGAAATTTCATGTTCAAATTATCTCTAAAATAAAATTTAAGTTCAAGTGGTCTCCAAAATTAAATTTCATGTGCAAGTGATCTAAAATTTAATTTTATGTGTAAGTGATCTGAAATTAAATTTCATGTGCAAGTGATGCCTAAAATTAGATTCATGTACAAATGATATCTAAAATGAAATTTCGTGTGTAAGTGGTCTAAAATAAAATTTCATGTGCAAGTGATCTCTAACATTAAATTTCATGTGCAGGTTGTATCTTAAATTATATTTCATATGCAAGTCATCTCTAAAATAAAATCTCATTTGCAAGTGATCTCTAAAATTAAATTTCATGTGCAAGTGATCTCTAAAATTAAATTCCATGTGCAGGTCATCTCTAAAATTAAATTTCATGTGCAAGTCATCTCTAATAATGAATTTCATGAGCAAGTTATCTCAAAAATAATATTTCATGATCAAATGATCTCTAAAATTAACTTCCATGTGTCAAGTTACCTCAAAAAATAAAATTTCATGATCAAATGCTCTGTAAAATTAATTTCCATGTGCAAGTGATCTCTCAGCAGAATCAAGACTGTGTAATAAAACCTGCCTTTTCAATCTCCTCCCGGGTCTCCTTGTTTTTGATGAGAAATTTCTTGAGGTCTCCCATGACGTCGTTCGTCCTGGCAATCATTTCCTCAGTCTCCTCCAGGAGGGGGTCGATGTGGGAAAAATCGGGCGCCCCCTGCATCTTGTCCTCAACCTCTCCAATGGTCTCTTTCTGCCTAGAAACTGCCTTCGCCTGCCTCTGCATCTTCTCAATTTCCTCGCCCAGAAATCCGATGTGGGTTTCTGCCCTCTGCTCGATTTCCTCCAGAGCCGGATAGATCTCGTCTCTGATCATCTTTCTCACATCTATTAGCGATTCTCTGACGCTCGAATTTTGCTGGATCGACCTCTTGATGTAATACACTGCCTTGGTGCACCGGCCAGCGCTTTCGTCATAAATTTCCTTGTTCTCTGCTTTGTACATCTTCAGCAAGGTAGAGGTACGTTTGCCTTTCATGTTTACAGGCGCCGCCTTCAGGGAAATCTCCAGTTCACTGACATACTTCAGAAGCTTTAAAAGACCAATGTTGGTGCCAAGGTCGTTGGCAGAGTTGGCATTAAAGGCCTTCCGGCAAAAAGGGCAGTTCATCTTATTTCCCGCGATGAGCTGCTCCACACACAAAGTGCAAATGGAGTGGGAACAAGGGAGGACCTTGGGGCAATGGTTGCCTTCGCTGAAATCCTCATTGCAGATTTCACACTCTTTCGACGTATTTGAATTCTGGATGCAAGAAAAATAATTAAATTAAATCTCAGCACGTTATCTGTAATTCTTTGTCTGCTGGTGACACTCACAACCTGACTCTTTCGACGTATTTGAATTCTGGATGCAAGAAAAATAATTAAATTAAATCTCAGCTATCAGGAATTTAATGAGGGTTCCCGTTATCTGTAATTCTTTGTCTGCTGGTGACACTCACAACCTGAGTCTCAGTCATACGCGACGCAAACAAGATTTCAATCTGTTTTTCATAAAAATGTAAAATTAGCACTGCTATTATATGCATTAGAGAGAAAAAAATGTTAGTATTTTTGGACACTTTTACGTCTAATCAAACTCTGCCATTTTGCTAGAGAAGGAAGTCGCCAGAAACCGTTTCTCATTCAGAACGGTTTAGTTCTGCATTGTTGTACATGACGGATGGGGCTGCCTTTGGCCAGGGCGTTCTTGCTTCCAGAGCAGACGGTAACGCATTATCTTCGCATTACGTCGACAATCAATCGACCAATACAACGTGCTTCATCTGAGATTAACAGGAAATTTGTTCAGATTGCCCATTCAACTGATTTTAATCGTGCTTCTAACTCGTCAGGGGTAAAGATATTAATCCTAATCCTCATCTTCCTTCCTCTCCCCCACCCACCCCTTCGCGCGCGCGCGCGCGCACACACACATATATATATCTGTCGTGAATAAAACCTCCTTTACATATTTATCTAAGCAGAGAATAAATGAACAAAGTTGTACCTTTCATGGCGGGATCTGTACGACTCGAACTTCTGGAATTTAGTATAATTACAAGTTATCGTGAACGAAGCTTTCATGTTTTGTAAAATTCCAAGAAAGACTGACGTCATAAAGTCGGTGGTTATCGATTTTGTTTTTTATTTTACTTTATCAGACGGTTCTCCGGCCTCACTCACTGACGTTAACAACTGACTTTACACAACAGGTTCGAGTTTTCGTGAATTTTTTATTTGATTTGATTAGATTTTTTTCCCTGGCATGGGATCGGCACAATCATACAAACTGTGATAAAGCGTTCTATCACCTTGTCTACTTGGTCTTGACACTCGCGCAGGCGCATAAATTAGACATTACTTTCCTTCTATCAGCATTCCTCTTTTATCCGGGCTCAAGACCTACAGCGACCAAACACACATGGTAAAACGTAATAATCCATGGGAGGGAAATAGCATTTTAAATGAAACAATTGCAATAGTTTGTTTTATTACATGAACATGTCATATGGGCCCCTAGGAACACCATATCCAAAATGGGACAAATTCGGCCACTTTGAAATTGTGTAATTCATACTTTTAACCTTTTCGGAGGGTACATTTTTCAATATTTTCCTTTTTTCTCCAGAACAGTGCATCTTATGGGTAAGAGGTATAGGGACTGAGAAAATAGGAAATTAAATTCTACATAAGTTTGTTTTTATAATAGTTTTCTCTAAAACTGAAGGTTTTTCCGCAAACAAGCCCGAAATTGAAATACAGATTTTTTTGTTAAGTGAAATAATTGACTTTGGTCTCACTTTTACTTCAATATCTCCTAAACTACGTATTTCACAGTAAAATGTTATAGAGTCTGGCTTTTAGAGTGAAGTTTTTACTGTAATTTGGTATATTTGTTTTCCTTTACATGCTAATATTATGCACAAGAAACACGAAAAAGGAAATAGACCCAATTTTGAGTCCATGCAAAATAGATGAAAGTAGTGGGTTCAGTCAAACAAACTGCAATAGTTTGTTTTGTTGCATTTTCAAAATGGCAGACATTCTCAATGTTTGAGATGAAGTATGTCCTCAAATATCCATTTTAACATAAATTTATTGATTACTAATAGAATCACGATCTCAAGGCATTCATATTTGGCATCATATTTGACCCCTGACCCCTATGTCCTCCTAGGTCAAAAGGCAATCCTTACATTTCATGAATGTATGATCCTTGCTCCAACGCATCAAATGGACCACAGGAGAAACATATGAAGATGTTGCATCCAAGTATGTTACTCTTGCCAAGAAAAACAACAATCCTATTGTTGTCTTTGATGGGTACAGCAACAGTGCATCAAAAAACGCGTAACTCATGAAAACCGTGTTAGGGGCGTAATTGTTGCCTCAGATGTTCGTCTGGCACCTTCTCAAGTCTTTACCTTTGGAAATAAGGAGTCATTTTTAGCAAATCACAAAAACAAACAAGGTTTTATTGACATCCTGTCTGAAACTCTGAAGGAGCAGGGGGTATCTACAAAGCATGCAGAGGGAGAGGCAGATCTTCTGATAGTGCAGGAGGCAGTTACCACGGCAGTTAACAAGGTAACATGTCATAGCACAGATACTGACTTTTAATGTTTCTTCTCTGTCATCACATGAAGCCTAACAGTCCGCCCTGTTCATGGTATCACAGAAATCCAATACGGAGCACCCCATTTGGAACACTGGAGAAATTAGTTCACAACTCGGTGAAGAATGACGCAGGCGTTTGCCATTTATGCATGCTCTGTGTGGATGTGATACCACGTCAAGATTAAATACCATAGGAAAGGGGAGTTGTATTGAAAAAACAGTGTCCTCTTCGAGTGTGCAGTGCCATTCTTGTCTGACAAATCCACTCATGAGGAAATCAAAAGGGCAGGAGAAAGAACAATCATTCAGCTCTTCAGTTCTAGCACGGGCTGTGCATCTCTTGATGAGCTGAGAAAGAAAAAGTTCCAGGGAAAAGTCATCAAGAGGTGAGAAGCGAAAACTGCCGCCTACCAGTGATGCAGCTGAATATCACTCACTTCGTGTTTATCATCAAACACAAATCTGGCTAGGAAATAGTGATGATTGTGGTTGGAAGAGAAATGGAAAAAACTCGATTCCTTGCACGATAGATAACAGTCCTGCTCCTGATGCCTTACCAAAAGTAATCAGATGCAAATACAAAGGCTTTTGTGACACTCAGCACTGTTCATGCAAAAAGCATGGGCTATACTGTAAAGATTTTTGTGAGTGTCAAGCTAGCACTTGTGTTGACATACTAACAGATGAAGACACCGAACATGACTAATTTAATTCATGCGTGTACTTTGAGCCAGAATGACAGTAGTTTTGATTTAATCTGTTATATTTCTATCAGCTCAAGGAGCTGATAAATCGGTTGCTGGTTGTCATTTTAGGTTATCTTGCATCTATTACAACCACTGCAATCCCTAAGTCAATTTTCAAGGTAATCTTTTTTCCTAAATATTAAGTGCAGTTGCTTTTGATCCAGGTTGCTGCAGGTGTTGAGGATCAGCTTCCATGGCTGAAATGAGTTAATTCTAAATATGTTCCTGTTACTATGCAGTCAACATATTCAAATATTAAAAAGTTAATTTTTAGGAGATTCCAGCTCAAACAATGAAAACGTCCGCCATTTTGAATACGGAATTAAGTAAATTCAAGATGGCAGAAATTATATTTTTTTTTACTATGGTGTTCATAAAGGTCGCATTACCACATTCATGCAATAGAACAAATTATTGTAATTTGTTTGACAGAAACCACTATTTTCATCTATTTTGCATGGACTTGAAATTGGGTATATTTTCTTTTTTGCGTCTCTTGTGCAGATTATTAGCATGCAAAGAAAAATAAATATGTAAAAAAAAAAGTAAAATCTTTATTCTAAAAAACCAATTCTATAACATTTTAATGTGAAATTAGTAGTTTAGGAGATATTGAAGGAAATGCGAGACGAAATTCGATTTCTCCACTTTTTCAAAAAATCTGTATTCCAGTTCCCGGATTGTTTGTGAAAAAAAGTTCAATTTTAGAGCAAAACCTTATGGAAACAAACTTGTGTGGAATTTAATTTCCTATTTTTTTAGTCTCTATACCCCTTACCCGTAAGAAGCACTGTGTTCGAGAAAAAACAAAAGAAAATATGGAAAAAATATACCCACCGAAAAGGTCAAAAGTGGAAATTACACAATTTTAAAATGGCAGAATTTGTCCCATTTTGGATATGGTGTTCCTAAGGGTCCATCTGACATGTTCATGCAATAAAACAACCTATTGCAATTTATATTATTAAACCACCATTTTTTCACCCATTTCCCACGGACTATAGAGCGAACAAACATCGACTCACCATAACGAATGCCGTCTTACCACGAGTAGTAGGCAGCTGCCCATTCGTCGAAGCAATTCGACGACTTTTGTCTTCTCCCACGGGAGAAAAGACGTTATTTGTAGCTGAAAGGAAAAGAAAACGTTGTATAATTGAGACAAATTCGGAGATGTACGAAAACCCTGTGCTCCACTATGTCACCAGTATGTACTGTATAACGTGCAGACTGCTTACGCCCTGGCATTTATTTTAATCTTATCATATTGTTTTATTAGATAGTACAGATAAAGACCCTTTCCAGGCTTACCCTCCCCCGCTCCACTCTCTCTTGCAACTAATTCTAGTATTTACCGAGACCAATCAAAGTTATTTATAAAAAAACAAATTCAAGGCCACCACAATAAGAAGAGAAACCTTTACTTCGGAGAATAAGCCAATGGTTCAAAAAGCGACTGACCAATGCCGATCAAGGTATATATTAGAAACTTTCCTCCATGCTATTTTCAGGCAGACCACACAATGGAACGGACCTTTACAAAGAAGACTCGGTTTTGCAAACAGCCACTAATATCTGAAGTATACAAACGCTTTAATGCATAAAAAGGTCATCATCACAGTTGGATTATCTCTTTCAGGTGAGGCACAGCTGTACCAGGATCAGCTCAGGGATTTGGATGAAACGAGGAGAGGCAAAAATGAAACAGCGTCACGGTCAGTCACGACTCCCGGTTGGTAGGCTAAGTGTCGAGGCTTTTCTTGATTTACAAAAGAGCCTCTGGAATCGGTTTTAAAATATCTCAAAAATGCATTACCCGGATTGGATTTACCGCTAACAGACAGTCAAATTTTAAAATGAATTAAACTGTGTATTTGTACGTCATTTTTAATGAAAAATTCTATAAGAAACCCTTCCAATGGTGATGGGTAACTCTCTATCACTAGAACTCTTAAACTGAGATATGGAGTTTTTTGGAAAACATTTTATTCCTAAGAGTACTCAAATACCTGTAACCTGGTTACGGTATGCAGACGATATTTTTGACTAATATGCCTCAGCACGTCGATGTCAATAACCTGTGAAAAATGAATGAACAGATCCCCTCTGTCAAATGCAAACTGCAAACAGGCAAAGATGACTGCTTGACCTTTTTAAGACATTGTTATCAGACGTGAACATTTTCAGTGCAAATTCATTAAATATAGGAAAATAACAAATCATTTAACTTCATACACCAATCTCTTCAATGATCCTGCGAGCATCACGTGTTGTCAGTTCCGAGTTGTTGGGTAACAAACAATAGAGAAATGGGTGGGGAGGGACCTGTGCTACTATCCATCTCACGTTTTGGATACTTTCTACAATAAGGCTGTGAAGACATTAAATGAAAAGAGTGACAGGAAGAAAGAATGACCAGAGAACACCCTTGTTTGCCTTATTTCGTTGTCTTCCCGTAAATCTTCAGTTGAAAACCCTTATGGACAGAATCAACAGATTTTTTAGTCTGTTGGGCTCAAAAGGGAAAACAGCCCGCAGAGAGAGACGAGGTATAGGGCAAGGTGATATACTGTATAAATAAATATGAGAGAATAAAAAATAAAACCGATACATCTGAATTCAAGGGACGTGACCTGAAGGCAGGAATGACTTTGCTCAAAAGCTACATTTAAAATCTTAAATGAGTTACTAACGTCTGAAACAGTACCATTTATTATAAATCACAAAGCAAAGGCAAGTGTTCTGGATCGACTAACCATCATACTTTGAGTTTGAGAAAGGTTAAGCTTCGCGTCCTAAAGGCTATTCCACTCACGGGTACGTGCCTGACCTCGTTCAAGGGTTTGCGACCACAAATCTAAGGCGCGGAGAAGGAACAACAGCCAGAAAAGTAGCATCATCGGCGTATGCAATCACTTTGCTCTCCAGGGCTCACCACATGTCACTAGTTAAAATAATAAATGGCAAATGTCCAAGAACTTACCTTGAAGAACACCTAAAATGACATTTCTAATGCTACAATACTGACCATCAACCCAGACCCTTTAGGTTCTGCCCATTAAAAATTAATTTAAAATATTAAGGAAAAAACCAACGAATTCCTTCATCTTAGCTTGTAGATAAGTGACTCATGATTCATACGCTCAAAGGCTGCACTAAAATCTAGACCAACCATGCGTGCCTCTGCACCCTCATCAATAGCGCTCTGAAAGACAGTAGGTATCCAAGAGTGTATCTCGAGTACCAAGGTCTTTATGAAACCCAGACTATTGTGCTGGTAGAAGGTTATGACCTTCAATAAACCTGAAAAGATGCTTAAGACAGCAGGTTCTCAAAAACATCCTATAGAACAGGGATAACTGAAATGAACCTATATTCTGTATTTCATCGGCTCTGAGTCAGTCAGTAACATAAAATAGCACTAGAAAAACATGGATAAAAAAACTGTCCCCATCAGATTAGCAACATTGTTTATAAAATCCCATGTATGGACTGTAATTCATTTTATTTGGGTTAGCCAATAATGTACTCAGTAAAACCTGACTAAAAGAATGATGGTCTTTTTGTGTATCAAGGTGAAGAAGCACAAAAGATTCATTGGTTCCATAATAACATATTAACAAGAAGTAAAACCACTGTCTATAAATATCCCGTATCTGCTTTAATTCAACTAAACAAGGAAATTAATCCTAATTTAAGCCCATAAGTATACACGCTTGACCCCATTCTGCACAAAATGTTAGAAGGAGATTTAAAAAAAGAAATCTAAAAATGTCAGTCACCCTAGTTAATACCATTTGCCTAATCTGGTTTTATCCAGATCCTGGCTTAATCTTAGGCAGCTATGCCTCAACTGACAGCGATAATCCATTTCAATGGCCATTGTGCTGTATGCACTGAAACGGTTATATATTTCTTAAATCACAGTTGTTGTTTGTGAAACCGAGTGTTCTTTTTAAATCTTGTTCCGCTGGATGTTGTTGGCTTGGATATGCCTGGGAATACAGGGCGAAAAACATCGCACTCAGCTGTTTCACTTTTATCGCGGCCAAATAGCGTTCATGTTTTATGTCACGTTGTTATTCTCGTGATATAGGTCATACACATATACAGTTATGTGTACGTATGTATATATACTATGTGTCACTTAACAGCGTGTGGCGATAAATTCAGCTGAGGCCATGGGAAAAATAAAAGGGATTACCAAGCGCTTCCTTGATATTTCAACACCTTGTACCTTTAAAATAATACGAAAGCGCCTGGTAGTACATCCTTCTTTTAATTTTCCTGTGGCTTCAGCTGTGTGTGTATATATATATAAATGGATGCATGATTGTGTGTGTGTATTTGTGCAGCATAACTCCTGAGACGCATTGAGCAATTTCATGCAAACCTGGTATACATAAGATTTACTATCTGGAAAAGAATACTGTGGGGGTAAGACATCACTAGCACCAAAGGGTCACAAAGGGGGTGGGGGTGGGAAGGGCTTCCATGAAACGGGGCTGGTTCTGCCCGTAGACTTAGTGACTAAATAAACTCTACGGGTTTATCATACCTCACTTTGGTATACATATGACTTACTATCTGGAAAAGAATACTGTCATAGTACCAACTTCCCGACCCAGCAGTGACCCAACTGACAGCATTTCGTTCTAATTATCCCTTCTGAGTGAATATGATAGCACACTTGCCTTTCAATTGAATGACCCAGGTTCGATCTCAAAGTGAGTCTGGAATTTATTTCTGTTCCACATGTCATTGTGTTGATTACTTCTATCATAATCACTCAGAAGGGATAATTCGAATGAGATGCTGTCAGATGGGTCACTGCTGGCTCGGGAAGTTGGGTAAAAATCGTTGGTATACAAGGCAGTAAGCCTGCCCAGGTAAAACCTTAGGTACAGTGGTACTTAGGTTCTAGCTTCTCATATGACTGTGTGGTCTGGTAGGTCGCACGCTTGTCTTTCAATTGAAAGACCTGGGTTGGATCCCCATATGAGTCAGAAATTTTATATATATATATATATATATATATATATATATATATATATATATATATATATGTATATATATGTCATCCAGCTACTGTGCATTGGTTATGTCAAGAGGTTTCGAAAGCTTCTTGCATTAAAATTATCAGAACCTCTGTGGTAGTAAAGGCTGCCTTTACACACACACACACACACACACACACACACACACATATATATATATATATATATATATATATATATATATATATATATATATATATATATATATATATGTGTGTGTATATATATATTATATATGTGTAGTCTCTCTGTGCCACTATCATTAGGCACAATTTAGAAATGAACCACAGTCCCAAGCATTTGATGGTGCTTAGAATCCCTCGGTTTATAAATACTAAGGATAAACAGAAAATATGAAACTGTAATGTAAGAAACGTAGGACAAATTGGAAAGACAGAACAGGGAGAGAGTGAATTCTTGAACTTGACATCTTCGCGGTTTGTGAACTACAGTGCAAACGGACCCGGGGGGTGGGGGAGAGACATCCGTAAATGTTGATATTTTATTGAGGAAGAACTGATGGAATTGGCACAGAAGAAGACGTAATCTTAATACCAAATGCAGAAAGGCGATAAGAATGCACAACTGGTAGGAACAATGAAAGTGTGGACGATTTAACTGGTAAGGAAGGCCCGGGAGAGACTGCAAACAAAAGCGGCCTCAGTTAAAAAGTTTTGCTCTTCAAATAACTTCTTCAGTCAACAAACCAAGTAAAAATAATAATTCAGATAAATTGTAGTCACCATACATGGTAGACGAATGTTATTTAAATCTGTTTCCACCACTATCATAACGAATTCAAGGTAAATTCCCTCGTATTTGCTTAGCAAATGCAGCCATTATCGAATAATTCTGGATGCTTTCATAACGCATGCATTGCATGACAGTGAAGAAGAAAACGTTGAACATGCAGGCAGGAAAACATGTTACCAAGTGAATTCTGCTCCCGTTGTCAGACGTACGAAACTGGGATACTGTTACTCTACCAAACCAACAAGTTTTTACTTATATCAGTAAATGAAAAATAATCACAACAGGTGTTATTAAACTGCTTCAGCTATTAAAAAAAACTTGCAACAGTAGAATCCAAATATCGTACTGCTGATGGGCGGTGCTTAGTGCTTGAAAACATGGAGTCGATGAATGTGTAGCTGTTGTCTAACAGCTGATTTGGTTAGTCACTGGACACTGTTTACTATAAACTGGTAATAACTAGCCCGGATCTTGATTCTTGCATACAGATATAATAACAAAACCCTCCTTCGTTTTGAAAACAGGACAAGAAACAAATAAACGCGTAACATGCTAAAAGCAATGTGGTGTAATCACATGTAGGGATGAAAGCAAAAACGTCTCCACATAGTTCAAACGCAAGAAGTTCTCTAAACGTACAGATTAGATGACTAATTAAATATTGGGTCATTAAAAGCAGCAGAGATCCCTAATATAAATGAGGAGGTAAATTTCACTTGATGCTGTTCGCCATACTCGAGGGAAAAAAAACAACGGATCGTTCGTCCTTGAAGTTTGTTTTGAAGTCTTGCATTGCTGAAAAAATGAACCTTGAAACCGCTTTGAACAGGTTGTTACGGACATACAAATCACACCAGGAAACACATAGACGCATTTTTTACCTACCACCATTGCTGTTCAACATCCAGCCTGCTAATGGCAAAATTCCCTGCAGATATGTGTATTATTGGGCACAATTCACTCCAAACCTACAGTGCTTCGTCGATCTAGCCAACAGGGTGAGTCCATGCGTACTGGCACGCGGTTGACAGTTGCGAATAGTCATAAGCAAAACCTCATCCTCGTGTATTAAACATGATCGTTTCCGTGTGTGTGTCTCTCTCTCCCAAGAGCGATACGAATAATTAAAAATGTCAGCAGCCCATACGGATTACGGAATTCGGCAGTAGGTAAGCAAACAAGCTGCAAGAATTCTTAGGCTGTGAGATACTGAAGTTTTAAGCCTCATGATTTTCCACAAAAGTGATTCCAGAAACCTTGACGACCCACTTCTAGAGAGATTGTTTCGTACAGTTGTACATCCTTTTGATGTCTAAAGTGGAAAGAAAAAATAAATAGTTAAATTAATTAGATACTTTAGGAGTTCGTTCGCGGAACGATGACCTGTTCTTTTGATATACGAAGGAAAATGCGTTATATAAAAGAATGGCAAGAAAAAATTCGTTTTAAAGGTGATGTACGAAACATTTTTGAAACTTCATTCCAGTGTGCTTGCGGGAGGAGTCAAGGCGGAAAGTAAAGTTTTGAAGTTAATAACTATTGTGGAGTTACATGGGGAGAGTTACATGGGGAAAGAAAAACATAAATATTTATACATTCCCCTATGATTTCGAAAACATGTTCACAGAAAAGTAAAAATTGCCCCATAATCTCGCCACTTATGTTATGACGTCACACACGGGCGGGAAGAGTCAACTGTCTAAACAGAGAAGATGGAAACCAGGCGAACGCACATCACATCATCTCTGAGGGCGCCGGTCATTAATTTGCAGAAGTCTAATGTTTCGATTAACGACATTTCTCGGTAGCTTGGAATCAACAGAGTCACCGTGTACATTTGGATATGACGGAAGAGAGAAAAAGGAAATGTTGCAAGCAAGAGAGGATATAAGGTTGTAGCTGACGCACAAACCACCCACAAGCCGTTCACAAACAAAATACTGAGCGACAGGAGAGACATTTTTATTTGTTTGACGAGTTGTCTGTCTACCTTTAACCTAATGTAAGTAATTTCCTTCACTTTACACTGCTGGATATATATATGGGTGTGTGTGTGGTATATGTATGTATATATATATATATATATATATATATATATATATATATATATATATATATATATATTATTATACTTTTGATATATATATATATATATATATATATATTTATATATATATATATATATATATTTGTTTGTTCAATCTGAAAATCCAGAATGAATAAGGTTAAATTCAAAATTATGCAAAGAATAAACCATTCTCATTGTCTTAACGTAAATCACAATTGTAACTTATAAAGGAAAATTGTGAACTTTTATGGACCTCCATTACAAATGTTGCTTTGATGAAAATAGTAATGATAGCAAATGCTGGTGAGCTTGGTCGTGTAATAGTGATTTTTTTTCATTTTAGTGAGATTTTGCTACAGCATCACAGTAAACAAAAATTCAGTTAAAAAGGAACAGGCGGGAAATTCGTCAAATACACCAATCCTAATCATCATTGTATGTGGTGGCTTCAAGCGTAACGATAAAGTTGCCAGATAGCACTTTTCAAGGCTGTTGTCCGAAAGATTTTGGAAAGTGTTGCAGAATTATTTTGGGAATGATGAGGTTTTGTGGACGAGAGAAGTTGCCAAAGAAGCCTGGAGATATTTTCATTCAAGCCCAGCCACAAGTAGATATGGCCACCTGAAAATAATCATCATCACCCTCCTTTTTAAGCTTTACTCTCAAATTGCCAAAGCCTTCTAGATAGTTTTATGGTCATGCCACAGGTATAATCTCTCTTTCATATGCAAATTCAGTCTATTTTATTTCCAAATTTTATACAGTCTGCCTATTGTTTGATCTACTTTCTTTTTTTTTTTTTTAGTCATTGAATTCCAACGCCAGAAATTCTTCACTGGATAGCCTATTATGCCTAAGAATCCCTCATCCATCTCGTGTTAATTCATACCTTCGTACATTATTTACCCTCATTACCTCTGTTTTTCTTCAATTTATTTTGAGTCTCGCTCTAGATGTATGATGCATTTTATTAAGCAAGTTTTCTAAATCTTGTGGCACTTTGCTTGTTAAAATAGCATCATCTACATTTTTTAAATCTGTCAAGCAAAGGTAAGAGACATGAGAAGAACACCCCGCAAAGGTGAACAACATGGGTGAACGCAGTACAATACTACAATGCCTTCTCGTAATCAGCAGTATAACAGTACTACTAGTAGTGATGAAACATCCTGGTAAGAGATGGAGGTCCTCAGTTGATTACCTCATGCTAAGTTTCTCTGCAAAGCCTACAGGTAAACAATAACATTAAAACCGTCAAAGGCAGATACTTATGCTTCCATGTAAGGTTTGCTATTTTCTCTTCCTTTCCTTTTAGCTCATACTTAGGGAAGAAGTTCGGAGCCAGGGTTTCACGCACATCTGCGTTCGTAGGCCTACGGCATAGACCTAAGTAAACATTAACGATGCAATTGTGTGATCCTAATATCCATTTCTCTCATGTTCTCCCCTGGAATTTTAAATAGATCAACATATGTTATTATTGCGCCGGGATAGATAGCTTTTTCCGAAACTTTTTTTTTTTAATGCATGATTTGTTAGGTTCTTGCACAGCCCAGTGCCCACTTTGTGTTTACCTGTCTCAAGAATCAGCGGGTGAAATTTGATGAAGCTTGACAGGTCTATTGTGACCTCGACGCTCTTTGCATGTGAGGAGAACAACCTAGAGTTGACAGTTGGTTATTATGGAAAGTGTGTCACCATTATTACAAATAATGATTTTCTGTATGGAAATTCTGGAGTTTGGATGCTTCACAGCCGGCTACATAGCTATTCGAGCTGATCAGCCACTGCAGCACTGTGCTCCACTGACTTTTTGTTTACTGCAATTCTCTTCCCAAGTAGGTGATGTGATTCGCATAGCTTGACACAAGTTAACAGTATTTTGTGGCTTGTTTCACTCTATTTTGATTGCATTGTGAATTATAATAAATTGTAAAAATAGTCACCTTTTCATGTAAGGAACCAATCGGGAAATCATGACGAGCTGGAGTTAAATGGTAATTTTGTAATTTTATACAAAAGTCAAAAATAAAAACGTGAATTCCATGATTAAAAGAGACCTTGACTTATATTTCATGCTGTCACCCAATCTGTTACAATTCTCTCTCTCTCTCTCTCTCTCTCTCTCTCTCTCTCTCTCTCTCTCTCTCTCTCTCTCTCTCTCTCTCTCTCAAGGTAGCAACTTAACCAACCTCTTTCAACGGAAATCTCCACAAGATATGAATAGCTAAAGTTACGTACACAGTTTAATGAGAACAGCAGGCAATGCGATATTTTCTTTGGGATCTATATTAAAAAACTGCATTCTGCTGAAATGGAATAATGGATGCCAATATATTGTGTCAAACGGGGGTGGGGTGGGAAGCATGTGGCTTTACTGCATATGAATTAGCCCCTCCGAAAACCAGTTTCAGTAATCTCTACCTATCGCGTATTATTCAAAGAAAAAAGATAATCGTTACCCTTGAGGTTATCTCTGGGTGGCGCAATTTTTAAAAGGCCGAAATGACGATAGTAGGCTACATGTTTCGTACTTTGTGGCAATAAAATATGAAACTTGAATGATTCGAGTTAAGGCTGTTCATTCATTCACAAGAAATGTTGGCTTGCTATTCACCAGATCAACTTACTTCAAGTTGTAACTACGTACTCTCTCCTCCTGCAACCCCTACCCCACCCCTATAGAAAATTTTAAAAATTGACAGGTATGTTAAGAGTTTGCAAGGGAAGAACGAACTTAGCAGATTCATAGTACCACCACTAATTACAATGAAAAAAGGATAAGATACATTGATTACGTTACGGGGATGATCTTCAAGCTTTCCACCCCTCTCAACGACCAACATGGCAAACAGAAACCCGACAAGCGTCCACACCAATGAAACCACAAAACTGCCAAAGTTAATTCTTTAATTTCATACGGTGCAACATGGTGTATAAGTGTCATTTATCAGTGTTATCAAATTTACTAGCATTTTCTTTCATAAGCAACACCCTGCAGCACTCAGCCTTTGTCTGCACCGCAAACAATTTAGGTATATGCCAAAGCTGACTATTATCATGATGCTGATGAGAAGGAATTCCTTCCCAAAATTCCAGCAACCTAATGAAGGAGTGAATGCTCGGGATGGTCAGCAACGGTAATGAGACAAGTGTAGGTGGAAATCTAAAGTGGAGCCTGGATCATAGCCCATTGTCACTACTGCTAAGAGAACCAGAGGCCACACTTATTTCAAGTTAACTTCCAGTAATTTGCAATGTATGGTGTCATGTAATGCTACCCTGCACTGTTTAAAAGTTATCTGGCCTCCCCCCCCCCACCCTCACCCTGCCCCTCTGATTTGACCGAAATAATAAGGACTATTGCTTATCCCTCATTTTGTTGGGTACACTTGCGAGCACCCAACTATTTTTGATTAAGTGGACTGTCGTCAATACAGTCAGAGAAATGGAATTGCATCTTCAAATAGTACAGTTCTTCTGGTAGGATTTAGACAAACTCCATAATGGGATTCTGTGTGACTATATTGTGAGATATTTGTACAACAGGGTAACAATGGGTCTACACAGGATGATTTCCCATTTTGATCTGTCTTAAAACTTCCACGCCACATCACAACAAGACCTATCATTTACACACACACGAACACACAATGACCTCGTTCCCAGGGATCTCTCACTGCCTACGTGACAGCTCTCAGCTCAGAACAAAAGAGGACGTTGACTTATGCTGACATACTGTTTTCCAAACAACACATGGACGCTTGCTGACATGTGCGACTTGAAGGACTAGATCTGTGATTCACAAACAACACCTCTCCCGTGCTCACACAGATATATATACTTTTTGCTAAGTCCATTTATATTACAATTTGAATGGAACTACCGGTTCCATTTTATATCATGTCATATCATGACATTTGTTCGGCCACGTAAAAACACAATAGGAACGAAATCACCAAAACATTCATTCACGAGTTAAATTTTACTTTTGTTCAGCAATGCTAAGCTAATAAGTTAAACAGGAAATTTCAAGATGGTATCAAATGCTATCCCTGCATAACCCCACATAAAAAAAAATATGAAAAAGATACAGAAATGAATATTACATTAAAATCATTCACATACTCCTTCCAAGTAAAGACAGGCCTCACAGCTGCCAATGGGCTCCAGGGCTGCTCTGGAAGAGGCATCCCTAGGGGATGGATAGGCACCCATGAGAAGGGCCACACAGCCTTGTAAGGCTCCCAGGGAGGAGGTATCCTTGCAGGAAAGCCCCCCCACACTGGGTGAAGCCTCTGAACTCCCTCCCAGGAGCCATCCTCTGATTAAGACTTACCAGATGGGCTATAAACAACCCAGTCTCTCTAGGGAAAGGCAACTTCATTGGAGACCTCCCAGTTATGCAGTGGTTCCCGGTTTTTTTCCAGACAATCCCACAACGCCTCATGGTTGGGCACAGTTCTCCTCACTCGCCCAGGGAAGATATCCCCAAAGGTTTCCCATGGCCCCCGGGCTTTCTCTTAGGAGAGTCCCAGTCAGGTGAAGACCTAAACCTCTCCTGGGAAAGTATCCACAAAAGAGTGCTTCCCAGTCAGGCAGTGGGTTCCCAAGGCTACTCTGAGGAGGCTACTATCAGAGGACCACCTTTAAGCTAACTCATGGAAGCAGCCTAGGAGGAAGACTTTCTGACTGGGCTGGAGCCCCTATGGGTAAGGAAGCCCCATAGAAGGGCCTCCCAGCTAGGCAGGGTTCCCTAGTCTCCAACAAGAAAGGGAGGCCCTCTCATCTGGGCAAGGCCCCTTGACCCCAGGAAATGCAGCCCCAGAGGAGGGCCTCCAGCCTCCCCGGCAAAGGTTACTCTGGATGATGGCCTCCCAGCTGGACAGAGGTCCATGGTTCCCCAAGGGGAGTCAGGTTCAAAGTACCTCCCTGTTTGGTAAGGACTGCCAGGCTTTATTGCAGAAGGCAGACTCCAGAGGAGGGCCTTCCAGTTGGGTAGGAGCTTCTGGGCTTCCTGCAAAGTATGGAGCCCTAAAGAAGGGCCTTTCACCTAGGCAGGGTCCACCTAGTTTCCCCAGAAATTGCAAGCTTAGAGGAGGGCTTCTCAGCCAGATACAGGTTTCCATGCTCCCCTTAGGTAGGTAACCCATTGAGGAGGACCTTCCAGCCAACCCTATTACTGCAGATACTGTGTCTGACTTATTTTCATATGGTACATGAAGGACCATGGTATCTTGCTTTTGGAGATGAAGGGCTTCAAATATGGCTCCTGAAATACGGGACTGAGTACCTCCATTCCTAAAGAGGGTCATCGCTATCAAAATTGAAATCTCTTAAGAAAATACAAGAAATACCGAAGATTTCAGATACATCTGAGTACTTTCATGAGGTTCACATGGTTATAATGAGAGAAGAAAATTCCTCTCTATTTTTTTTTTTTTTTACAGAACATCAGGCATATGTCAAAGAAACTTTCGGCGAAGAATAATGAGTCTAAGATTGAACTCCTGCTTGTGTTAACATACAGCATTTTATTTTTAGTTTTTTGTTTTGTCATTTATGTTTTACACAAGTCCTCATTTAGGGACTGTATAGGGTAACATGGGATCTAAAGGCACAATTTTTTTGTATGAGTTACCAGACGTTTACACCAGGTCTCTTCATTACTTGCACTGCAATAGCTTGACTTACAGCCGATATGGCTCCAGCCTATCTAGGTCAGACATTCCTGTACTCACTTTCATTTTATTTACAAAGAAGGTTTTACTTTTAGATTAAGCTGCGCACATGCCAATACTGTTCCTTTTGATCAGTAAGTGTGGCAAGGTGTAATAGAGTATAAGAGGACTGTGTGGACCTTTGCTTATTGACTAGCTGCCAACTTAGACTCAGAAAGGGAAAGTGAATGCTTTATATATATATATATATATATATATATATATATATATATATATATATATATATATATATATATATATACATATATATATATATATGATAGAAATATCAACACACAATTACGTGTGGAACAGAAATAAATTTCTGGCTCACATCAGGATCGAACCCAGGTCTTTCAGTGTATATTTTAAGGAAATTCACTGGGCGACCAGATGGATATTATGATTTGTAATATGGGGAATACTACAGTACTACTGCCGAACGCGAGGCATAAAGCTAGGTGGTCTGGGGTGAGCACTCCCCCAACGGGGTCCGGGACAAAGTCCCGGAAGCCAAAACTTTTAGTGGGATCTAAAGGCAATAGAACACATTTCCATTACCAAAGCTACAACTGTAGATACTCAAAATTTTATGATTAAAGAGGATAATTTCATGTCCAAACCCTGCCATAAAAAAACTGATAGCCAACCTTAGCCCTTAATGTCCTCTCTAACAAAAATGGATTTATTATCCCTGTTGGAATTTTTCCACTTCTTAATAATTCCTGTCAATTTTGGGGATTTATCTGGTCAGGCAGTAGTCAAAAATCCTTCTTACTAGGCGACAATTTTTCTTCACTGGGCGACCATTTGGTCGCCCAGTTACAATGTTAAAATATGCAGTGAGGCCTTTCAAATGAAAGGCCAAAGGGCTGCCAACCAGACCACACAATTCATAAAAGAAGTTGGAAGCTGAGTACAACTGTACCCAAGGAATTACGTAGGCAGGCTAACTGCTTGCATACCAGTGTGTTTTCCCCAACTTCCCGACTCAGCAATGACCCGGTTGACAGCATTTCAGTCGAATTATCCTTTCTGAGTGAATGTGATGTCACTGCTGAGTCGGGGAGTTGGCGAAAACACGCTGGTATGCAACCAGTTAGCCTGCCCAGATAATTCCTTGGGTACAGTTGTACTCAGCTTCCAACTTCTTTTATGACTCGTGTGGCCTGGTTGGCCAGTGAAGAAAAATTGTCGCCTAGTAAGAAGGATTTTTGACTACTGCCTGACCAGATAAATCCCCAAAATTGACAGGAATTATTAAGAAGTGGAAAAATTCCAACAGGGATAATAAATCCATTTTTGTTAGAGAGGACATTAAGGGCTAAGGTTGGCTATCAGTTTTTATGGCAGGGTTTGGACATGAAATTATCCTCTTTAATCATAAAATTTTGAGTGTCTACAGTTGTAGCTTTGGTAATGGAAATGTGTTCTATTGCCTTTAGATCCCACTAAAGTTTTGGCTTCGGGACTCTGTGATGGAGTGTCACCCCAGACCACCTAGCTTTATTTATAGTATAGTATTCCCTATATTACAAATCATAATATCCATCTGGTCGCCCAGTGAATTTCCTTAAAATATACACTGAAAGATATGATGAGTCAGAAATTTATATATAGGCTATATATGTATATATATATATATATATATATATATATATATATATATATATATATATATATATATATACTGTATATATGTGTGTGTTTGTGTTTGTTTGTGTGGGCATGCTTTGTATTTATAATGTTCTCGTGAGCACTTCTTATTGATTGCTGATGCACTAGTGGCATTGCCTCAACCCGGTAGCCGTCCTTGCAATGAAAAACAGCGCCAACACCATAGTAGAGGGGAAATAGGCCAAAATACTCCCTAACCCTGACAAAAATAATATAAGCTGAAAATTGCCATAGAGGTCAGGGGTAGTGTCAGGAACACCAGAAAAAAAGCCCCATTGATTGGAACCTGGGAACTCTGTGTTTTGGAGGGAGGGGTATATGGGCGAGAGGTCAAAATTTTGAGATGGCCAAATCATTAAAGCCTATACATCACTGGATAAGAAAACTTATTCTAGAACTGCTCAGTTATGAAGTTTTCTTAAAATTGATCAGGTCAAGGAGAGCTTGTATTTACTAATTTCTGTAGTATAGATTATTCATTCATCAAAATATTTTCAGTTAGAATGGATCATCTTTCATGGATTCAAGGATGTCCATTCCATCATCTTCCTTTCCAGTGGCACCAGATTCTTCAACTGCCTACAAAAAGAAACAGGAAGTTTCGTTTTTAAACTTCTAAACTTTAGACTTAAGAAAACAGTGCTAATATTTGAGGGGAGTAGAATTTTCTGAGGAAAAGGTCCTTCGTTGGCTTTAGATTCAGCTTCAGTGACCCATTGTATGGAATAATTTCGACAGTAGAAGCTAAATCCATGCTTGAGTTATGTTTCAGACATTTTACGGCTTGGTATTTGCGTTTTTTAGAGCTAACAGAAATAATGCCCATTCCATGAAAGGTTCCTTCTCCAGTCAATGTCCGTATACTGTGGTCACATTATCTGCCACCCAGTGGGTAAAATGGAGTTCCTGATTTTCAAAGGTGGTGAATTGACTGACTGAAGCAGATTGTTTGAATAATTTAACCTCATCAGAGGTGGCAGAAAATCCAAATTTTGCCAGGTGATCCACAAGCCACTTTGTTCCAAATGACTTGTCAACATCGGTGCCAATTCCAAAGGGTATAGGTACTATTAATGACCTTGGTCTTGATGCTTGTACGATGCATTGACTTATGTTGAGTTGTTTAAGACTGGAAGACACAAGACTGCTAAGAAATAATTTTAAACTCTTGGGCACCCATTTTGTTTCATAATCTATATCACTCAGCTCTCCAGTGGAAGGATATTTTGATTTATCAGCGGTGATCTCTCTGATATCACTTTTGATTATTTTGGCAGCAGTAGTTATGATGTCATTTGGTGTTTGTTCTCTCGTATTCTTAAAGCTTTTTTTATATAAAAGAGGTCATGTCACTGAAGCAAACGAGGTTTGGCTGATCAGGGACTTCTGAAAAATAGATGTTTTCCGTAATGCTCTGCTAGCTTCCGTTTTAAAGATTTCGTAGAGTAACAATCACTGCCTTTGCTGGGCTCCTCCATCTTGCTGTGAACTTCTGATAAGGTACAGTATATGGTTCACTATCACCCTCTTCTTTCAGCCATTGACAAATTCTCTGAAAATTTTCCATTATTGTTGAATGTAATGGACTTCCACGTTTGTTTTCACTGTTGATCTGAAGTCTGAATCGATTCATACATGAAATATGAAAAATTGCCTCCTCAGCAACCAGATCATTGCAAGACATCAAGCAAGAATCTACTTCATCTCCCCATTCTTCGCATCTATTTATACAACGCTTAGTCAGCGTTTCAGTCAGTTGAATACTTATGTTCTGCTGTTTTTGTACAAAGAAAACAGGACGTATTTCAATCAAAGATGCTTTTGGTCGATGATCGTAATTTTTTCTCGGCGCAACACTAGCAGGATTCGTATTTTTTCGAAGATCAAATTTTCTTCGGCATGTATGATGCGCCAGAATTTTTCCAGCTTCCGTTGCCGTGATGTGTCTTTAAGGTACCAAAAGAGAACAAGAACATAAGACGCAAAAGAGACAATGAGCTACCGAACGAAAAATTTCACAAGCTAAAATGCGTGAAATAGCATGTAAAATTAATGTATGAATAAATAAACAATACCTTGCGTAGGTCATGTGGTTCTCGTTCTTCACTGATCCGAATCAATGTATTTAGTGCCTTTTTATGTACTTTGACCGAGGACTCTTGCTCAAAACCTTCTTCACACAAAAAACAAACTTCAGCAACATTCTTTAAATATTTCCTGAATTATTAATTAAAGATCTGTAAAATAAAAGAAATGAACTATTATTTGAAATATTAAATGTGCACGGACAAGTGGATTCACGTAATTTTAAAAGAAAATCACAATTATTTCTTCACCCGGACATGATCAAATGACTCGTCGTTTTCGTCAAAACTCGTGATTTATTAAGGGGCATTTATATTCATCTTCATACATCAAGTTCAGTTCAGTATGATTAAATCGCTTATTTCAAAGCTCTCCTGGCACTTCTGATTTATTGACTTGTATGGTCAAAAGCAAACCACACTCATTCCTGCATGCGCACATTTCCGTCAGTTTCCCTGGGCCATTTCCTAATTTCAATTTAATTCGTTCATCATCATACTGAATGACCAATTGGGTCCCAGTGCTTGGCCTCAGGCCCAGACCTGGTATTTTATTCTAATCCTTCGGGCCAGCCCTATGAGAGATGAAAGCCAGCTCAGTGGTCTGGTTGAACTACTTTAATAATAATAATAATAATAATAATAATAATAATAATAATAATAATAATAATAATAATAATAATAACCCCCATCAACGGGGCTTTTATTTCTGTCATTCCTAACACTATCCCCGACCTCTGACAATTTTCAGCTTTATATTATTTTTGTCCGTGTGATTTGCTAACTCCCCTCTACTGCCAAACAACTCAAAGAATCGAAGATCAGGGCGTTTATGAATTTAAACACTCGGGAGAGAAACACAGATCCCACGATATGGCCTTTACCTTGGGTATAGATAGGTACGTTGACTGCATGATGACGACCGAAAGGAAGTGGCTTTAAACCATCTATTTATCTATCTATATATCTATCTATCTATCTATATATATATATATATATATATATATATATATATATATATATATATATATATATATATATATATATATATATATATATATATATATATACATATATACACACACACACACAAGCATTAAGCTACAAACGTCTTTAATATCAATTCGCTCTACCTCAGAAATAATATATTTTCATCTGTGTTATCCGAAGGGGAATTTTTTCAGTTGATAATAAGTTCGCCGTCTCAAGGGCTGTTAAAATGCTCGTCACTGTAGTCCTGAGTTCTTGTCTTCCGTGGTTCAAGGCCACGAGACGGCGAACTTAATATCAACTAAAAAATTCCCCTTCGGGTAACATATATGAAAATATATTATTTCCGAGATAGAGAGCGAATTGGATAGTAAAGGACGTTTGTAACTTAATGCTTGTATATGAATCATATATATATATATATATATATATATATATATATATATATATATATATATATATATATATATATATATATATATATATATATATATATATATATATATATATATATATATATATATGTGTGTGTGTGTGTGTGTGTGTGTGTGTGTGTGTGTATGTATATGAACAAAGTTACAGCCACGAAGGAATAGTGAAACACTTGAGATGCTACGTACTTTCGTCTTATTACCAAAGCATGGTCACGGCAACTGGTAATGAGACGAAAGTACTTAGTATCCCAAGAGTTTCACTTTTCCTCCGTGGCTGTAACTTTGTTCTTATAATCATCACGTTTTTACCTTTTTCTTGGTTTAAAATCAAACATATATATGTATACAAACACACATATAGTTTTGTATGGATAGATATTCCTGTAAAAAAAAAATAGAAATGAGCAAAACATCAGGTTTTCGATTTTTGTCAGAATTGAAGATTTAATTCTTTGTATTGCGATTATGTGCAATTGTAAAGCATCGACCTCTACACGCAATCATGCACACATAGGCTATGAGTAGGCTACAGATATCTTACGCATTTACCCATGTTTTGTCAGTAATTGATATAAACGATGCATAAAGTAAAATATCGAAGGCAGAGTAACTGCTGTTTTTATTCTAGTTTATTTCTGTGAATGTTTCTATGATCTTTCTTTGCATTAAATACCCTGTAGTATGATTTACAAATAACGTCATTCTCGTCGAAGCTTTGAAATAAAGAATCCATGCTTTAGTTTACCATAAAATCTCCTGTTTGACTTTCATTTTCTACAATGGCAGTAAAAATAACGTTTTCTATTGTTGATATTAGCTGGTTTCATATTGGGAAATACGGAGATCATTGCCCTCAAATAAATACCTGTCATCAAGTCCATTATATATCACTTTTACACTCTTCTGCCTACATTTACCTTGCTTACTGTAGGTTACAGGACTTCACTGTATAAGTAATTGAAATCTAAACATATTTCTTTGTTTCCACTTCATTTTGTTCCAAACCTGAATGATGAAAACAACTGTTGTACTGCCGAGTATTTACAATAACATTTAATGAACACAAATGTTCATGAAATTTCAGTAATGAATATACCTTAATGCACAACAGTGTAAAACACATTGTCATTTATCAATTATTGCAACGGAAGCAACATGCCCTATTTTTTGCCAGACAGTCACTTTCCTTAATCCATCTGTGTGTGTGTGTGTGTGTATGTGTGTGTGTGTGTGTGTGTGTGTGTGAGAGAGAGAGAGAGAGAGAGAGAGAGAGAGAGAGAGAGAGAGAGAAATTTCCCGTACAACAATCTTCTCATAATATCTTTCTTACTGTACAGTTATTTGTATCGTCTGTTTTCATAAAAAATTATTGATTTGATTTTTTGTTGTGAATTGCCTTCTGTCATGTGACCGACAGACAAGAGGTGTCATCTGTTTTTCATGTGAAATCCAAATGTATTTACACGTTTATGAATTTGCAGAAATATGTATGTCTCTATTTTTATATTATGATGATAAGGGTGAAAGAATGACACTCTTACATTGAAAAGACGTCTTCTTTGCCCATTAATTACGATCATATACCGCATCTATTAAGGCAGCAAGACTCTCATGTATATATTTGTATGTAGAATTTCCTGGCCTTTTCGCCAATATATATTTTATCACTGTTTGTACATTATGTCTCTTGTCATTGTTATTTGATTGACTGTTAACAAACACAAACTGGTCTCACTCAGCTTGCGGGTCACAGTGACCTGGGGTCGGGCACTTCGTTTCCGTCCGCACGCTGCTATGTATACCTTTGCCCAGGTAATAAATCCCCTTACGGGCTGCTCTGGAAGCAAGAGTCCGTGCTGGCACAAGGCCAGCTAAATCTAAAACAACAACATAATAAATCCCCCCCACCAAAATCACTTTCATGTATCATAATAAAGTTTTCATTAACCTACCCATCTCACAGACTCATCATCAACATAGAGTTACGGGCTACTCTAGGAGCAAGAGCCCGTGCTGGCACAAGGCCAGCTAAATCTAAAACAACAACATAATAAATCAATCAGCACCCAGTTCTGTCTTCTTTGACCTCACAACATCATTTTGTTTGATTTCAACTGTGGCTCTAGCGTGAAGTATCTGTGGTGCGGTTAGCACCAAATGTTTTCACACAGAGGTGAAGTCTTTTGACATAAACGTCAGTAGACGTTTCGGTAACGAAGTCTAAGGTACTGTTTTATTTATAATTATTCTTTTATCCTTATGTATATGAAATTGCTCTTGGTGAATGTACTGTACACATCGCGTACGGTAATAGTTGAAGATGTTATTAGATCTTGTTTGTATCTCTCGCCAGTGAAGCCATTAGGAGAGGTCAAGAGGTGAGGAGGGTGGAAAAGGAAGGGTAGATGTTACCGCCTCCCTGTGTGTGTGTGTGTGTGTGTGTGTGTGCGTGTATGCGTAAGTGCGTGTACTGTATGGGCATGACATCACCCAAAACTGTATTGTCACACACCGCCAGTTAATTCAATACCTTTAACAAATATGTTGAAATTCCACAATATTATGTTTGGAATTTATTTTTGTTACAAAACTTGAGAATCATCTTGAAGTTTTCTATGTTAATGTGGACTTTGTAAGTCAGTTCTGAGTTGATCTGTTATCTGGTGTCGTTAATTGATGTGTGTGATGATGAATATAGAATTTAGGCCAAAGGCCAAGCACTGAGACTTGTGAGGCCATTCAGTGCTGAGACGGAAATTGACAGTAAAAGGTCTGAAGGGTGTAACAGGAGGAAGACCTCGCAGTTGCACTTATGAATCAATTCTTAGGAAAGGCCGGAAAGTAAGATGGAAGAAAGAGAATATGAAAGGAGGTACAGTAAAAGGAACGAAAGTGGTTGCAGCTAGAGGCCGAAGGCACGCTGCAAAGAACCTTACGCAATGCCTACAGTGCATCGCACGAGGTGCACTGACGGCACTACCCTCCTACGGGGTGTGATATGTGCGTGGACTTGGGAAGGGTGATTGTCCTTATCCTTTGAACTTTGTTGTAACTTGGTTCGTTCGAGTGCCATTGAATTGTAATTCTCCTTGAGTGATTTAGTTTTATTTATCTCTTATATAATTACCCATTTAATATGTTTAATTTTTAGTTATTTAATTAATTTTTAAGGTTCAAATTCACCAAGTGCGTTTCAATATCCCTCTATTTTATTTCATTTTCCATGTCTCAGTTTTTATGAATGGTGAATATAATTTGATCTGATACAATTTGTACTGTGTTCATAATTTAAAGTTACGCAAGTAAGTTATAGAAACGATGTAGAATATACCGAGGCCTCTAAGGTCTGAAAATCAACCCGTGAGTACTCGTAAGATTTTGAGAAAGAGAGAGAGAGAGAGGCGCGCACCTCTCTCGTCGCATCTCACAGCAATTTATGATCTGAGTTCATGTCTATAGAGTAGGGACTGCTCAGTAGGTGGAAGTACTTAATTGTGGTACTATTCGTTAGCACTGAATTGGGTTGAGAGATATCTGCCGGCATTTTAGAAACCGAAAAGAGAGCTTGGTGTTGTTGTTACGCAAGGCTTTAGCGGGTTTTGACCAAGAACAACATTAAGCATACAGTCCACTTTATCCACACAATCACCTTTTCGCCACAGCTTTTCCCATTTTTTGGTTCTTCGAACCGGATGCTTCCGGTATTTTAGTAATTCAGGATACTGAACATATTATTTTGGATCTTTGTAACTTAGAATCAAATCATTCTATATCACCATCGTTTATTTCTTCATTGTTTACAGCCCTTTTTCCTCAGTTAGAAGAATTTTATGCTGGCGCATCGGATTTTGAACTACCACGCACACACACACGCACACACGACAACCTAAGATAAAAGGTCGAAAACTAGGTGAGTGTCATTCTCCTTTTTGAAGGTAGATTTCCTCATTCAATGGAATAACATCGCTCAACAGTTAGAAGCTTAAGCTTTAACCGGTAATAAGAACAGCGACTCTAATGAGAAAGAAATTATCATCGGATGTTTATCAAAGAAACCATTTGAGAGTTTTGTATCACAAATATGATACTCGTGGCTCGTGTTCTTAGTGTGGATCAACTGAGAAAGGACATTGAAAAATTAATTGAGGTACTAAATAGAAGTGATGTGCATGACCCTACGCCATCACCGTCTAACAATATTAAGGGCAGCAAAGATCGCAACAAAGGTTCGAGAAATGAACGTCATGTTAATTCGCCTAATAGTGCTTTCAGAACTTAAGTTGAAAATACGCCAAGGAAAGTCACGTTATATTGTTGTTTTTGTCAAGGCGAACAGCGGCAAAGTCTCTACGAAAATTATATACACTACTTTAGAGACTAGAAGAGCGCTCGTCCGGGATTTATCGCTATATGCTTGGTTGTTTAAGAAAAGGTCATTGTTCATTTGAATGAAGCAGTAAAACTTATTGTTTCAACTTTAATGTTAAACATCATACATTCTAATGTGCTAGACTATTGCCTAATTCTACTAGTGTTAATGTAAATTCGTCTCAGAAACCTGCTAGCACTAAATCAGATCAAAGCAAAGTTGATAACAAGCCTTTAGAAACTGCCCAGTCACAGCCTAGTTCCAACGCTAGTCAGAAATCAGCTGCTACGGGTAATTCTCAGAATAATGCTAACAATAATAAAGTAGCTGTTAAAACTGTTGCATTTCTCCGACCGACGGCATTATCGACAGCCATCCTTTATTTGGGTAGGGAATCAGATCCCAATTAGAACCTTTCTAGACAGCGGATCCCAAAGAACATTCATTAACCCAAATGCTGCTGAGAAATTGAACTTAGTACCAATCAAGGTCTAGAGAGTATACTCTCTAGACCTTGGTACCAGTAAACCTAATGGAACTAACATTAATTCCATTTGGAGATAATGTTGAAACTAAAATGTTTGATGTAGTAAGAGTAAAGGTTCGAGCAGGTACTAAACGTATCAAGTTAAATGCTGTTGTTTGTAACCATGTTAACACTCCCATACTGGACTACACAGCGTGTATCCGAGGTTGCAAGGACGAGGTGTTAAACTTGCAGATGAGAATATTGAATCACATACCCTAAGTAATATAGGTTTGATTATTGGTGCTGATTATTATAATGTATTTGTGTATCATCACGATAAATGCGATGATGTGTGTTTGCTTGGTAGTATCGCTGGTGCTTATTTTTGGTCCTATTCCAAATTGGGCTTGTAATGATACCAGTGATAATGAAAATGTAAGGTCTGTAATGAGAATCACTACTTCTGTAAATCCTCTTGACGATGAGGATATTTCTAGATTGTGGTCATTAGATACGATCGGCATTGGGAAGGATGCGTGATCCTATAACGATCAGGCAACCATTGAACATTTCAGTGAAACTATTGTGAAAACTGATAACAGATATATGACTGATTTGCCATTTAAGAATTTTGCCATTTAAGAGCGATGCCAGACCCCCTGTGGGTTACAGAAGAGCCTTGGGTCAATTATATTCTCTTGAGAGAACTTTGCAGTCTAAACCGGAAACGTTTGATCAATATCAATCAATTTTAGATGAGTATGTTAAGTTAGGATTAATATTGAGGAGATAAAGTTAAAGGATAACTCCTTTGATCCAGTTGATGGCATTGCTCATTATTTACCTCACTATCCAGTTTTTAAGGAATCTGCTACGACTCCAATTAGGATAGCTTTCAATGCAAGTGTAAGGAGTCACAACATGCTAAATCCCTCAATGATTGTTTACATGCGAGACCTAATCCGGCGAACAAATAGGCAGTGGTTGCAGACATAAGTAAAGCTTTCCTTAGAACAGGAATTAACAAAAATCACAGAGATTTCACAAGATTCTTATGGTTTGCTGACAGGGATTTTAAGCATGTCAAGACTTTTAGATCTGAAGTTTTATTGTTTGGAGCAACTTGTTCACCTTTTTTGCCGAATCAGATAATACAGTATCACTTACAGAATCATTCAGATCCCATCGCCAATTCATTTAAGAGATCTTTTTATGTGGATGATTTCATGAAAACTTGTGAGAAAAGTGAAGATTTAGAACTCGAGAGTAATAAAGAAAAAAAAATTGTGTTGGAAGCTAATATGCCCTTGGGAGAATGGGCTAGTAATCTGAGACCATTTAATGATAAGTATACCCAAGATACTATGAACTGAAATGCAATAAAACTACTGGGTCTTTTGTGGATACCTGTAATGACTCTTTGAATGTAAAGATCCTTTCTCAGATTGTTACATATTGAATAATCTATGTAATGTTTGCACATTAACCAAGAGAAAGATTGTGTCTCTCCTTTCAACCATCTTTGATTTTTTAGGAATATTAACTCCTGTAACAATCAAGGGAAAACTATTTGTGAAGAAATTATGGGAACTGAAAACTGATTGGGATGACGAACTAATGATGGATCTAAAGAAAGAGTTTGATGGTGTGTTAAACAAACTCACGTCTACTGAGGAATCTAGTCTCTAGATCTTGTTTTGATGAAGGAACTTGTAGCTTACATGTATTTGTTGATGCCTCTAAGGTGGTTTATGGAGCATGTGCGTATGCTCGGGTAAGGGTAGCTCCGACCCCTCCACTCACCATCCCCCGCCAAGAATAACTTGCTTTAACAATAGGAATGCGCCTAGCGGTTCATTTATTAGAGATATTTGAGGATAAAATTTCAGATTGCACTGTTTGGAGTGACTCCCAAGTAGCTTTGAGTTGGGTATTTTATGAAAGATCTAAAGAAGCGTGTGTAAACAACAGAGTAAAAAAATTCTAGGACTTGAAGTCCAGTCATAACATCAGGTTGTTATGTCTCCAGTGAGGATAATCCTGCTGATTTAGTTACACGAGGTACCTCAATGTCTCTTTTGAGAAAGTCAGATTTGTGGTTTCATGGCCCTGCCCGGATTGTTGACGGAAATCAGTTCCCAGAACAAGAGGACGTAGTTTGCAGAGGGTCTGTTAGTGTAAATGAAATTATTGTAGAACCAGTTTTGAGAAAACCTGATGATGATGTATTTAATTGTTCTGAATTCTCCTCACTGAAACACGCATTAAGAATTGTAGGTAGATTGATCCTGTCTGGGAGAAGAATATTTCCTGACAAATTCAGGGAAAGTAATAATTTACTTGTTTTATTCAGAATCATGCAGCGCCAAGCTTTCCCAACGCTATATTATGCGTTGACTAATGGATCACAAACCAGTTTTAGCATTCCTTTTGAGTTAAGAAATCTTATCAGACAGGTAGGTCTTTATGTTGATGAAAGTGGTGTTATTCGGTGCCAAGGAAGACTTCATAATGCAGATTTGCCAGAATCTACTAAGCATCCAGTATACGTCGCCAGTCGACACCCCTTATGGCAACTTATAGTGTCTCATTATCGCGCGCTCAACCTGCACTGCAACATACTTGTGGGTATATGAAGACAACAGTTTTAGGCTGGAAAAATTAGACAGTCCATTAAGACGAATCTGAAAGAGTGCTTATTGTGCAAGAAAGCGCAAAATCAAGCCCTAAGTTTACCTGGATTCTCCCACCCCCTACCTCCCGAACGAGTTAAGCATGAAGTACCTCTTTCTTGTGTTGGCTTCGACTATACGGGGAACATTAATGTGTCTGAAAATGAAGCTGAGAACGGGGAGCCGTATATCCTGTTATTTACATGCGCCATGTCAAGAGAAGGTGCCTTGTATGTGTGCAAATCCATGAGTACACAAGAATTTCTTTATGTTTTTAGACAACTCGCGGCAAGGCACGGACTTCCGAAGGTTTTAGTGAGTGATAATGCACCAAACTTCATTGCAGCTAGCAAGTCTCTAAGAGATGTCAGCGATGAGCCCGAAGTAAAATTATTTGACGGGTCATAATTTAGAATGGAAGTTTACAGTACAGTACCCCGGGTACCATGGAAATGGGGCTGTTACGAGAGACTGATCTGAATGGTGAAATCATGGTTGCAAAGGGCCTTGTATAGAAAAAGGGTCTCCCTCACTGAACTCATTACCACCGTCACTGAAGCTGAGAACATCACCAATAGCAGGCCACTGACATATGTCAACGAAGATGACGCTGACATCGAGCTTACCCCTGCCAGACTCATACGGCAGAGCCTTTCAATGAGAACATCGATTTAACATCAATTTAAGGGAGAACTGTGCAAGATTGCGTGAGACGATAAGAAAGTTTGAGAAATTGTGGCTACTTGACTATCTGTCTTCTCTTAGACGAGAGAGGCACAGAAACATCGAGTCTTCAAACATCTGTCCACTGAGCATAGAAGATTTAGTCCTTGTAGCAAATGATCATCGTAAAAGATACAAGTACCCCCCAGGAATCATTGTAAAACTCCACACAGGACCTGACAATGTTATAAAGACAGTCGAGATAAAAACAGCAAGTGGAAATTTTACGGGACCATTGAATCAAGTCATTCCACTGGAATGTAATGTAACAGAGAAATCGTCAGCCGAAAACGGACTGAATGAAGTAGGCGAGGCCCGCGAGACAGCGAAGCATTAGGCGAGGCCAGCCATATAAACAAAACAAGTCCCCCACCACTACAAATGATGCATGATCGTCGGCCCATGAAAAGAGCTGGTAAGGCCAGCGAACAGAGAAAACAGTTGATTCGAGAAGGAGCTTTATAAGGACACTAAACATATCTTGTATGTTTTTTTTGTGGGGGGGAGGGTGTGAGAAATTCCCCACGCAACAAGAATCTTTTCATAATATTTTTCTTACTGTAGAGTTATTTGTATCGTCTGTTTTCAAGTAAAATCCAAATGTATTGGCATGATTATAAATTTTATAGGAAAATATATTTACGTCTTAGTTGCAGGACATGATAATAAGGGTGTGGAAAAGGAAGGGAAGATGTTAACGCTTCCCTGTGTGTGTGTGTATGTGTAAGTGCGTGCACTGTATGGGCGTGACATCAACCAAAATCGTATTGTCACACAGCATCAATTAATTCATTGCATTTAACAAATTTGTTGAAATTCTACACTATTTGTGTTTTTTGTTTGAAATTCATTTTTGATAACGAACAGCTTCTTGGCTCAACTTTTGAGGTGACCTCTTAATCTGGTGCCGTGTAGTGATGTGTGTGTGGACTTGGAAAGGGTGATTGTCCTTGTCCTTTTAACTTTGTTATAACTTGGTTCGTTTGAGTTCCATTGAACTATAATTCCCCTTAAATGATTCAGTTTTATTTATCTCTTATATAATTACCAATTTAATATGTTTAACCTTTAGTTATTAAATTAATTTAAGTTCAAATTCAACAAGTGTGTTTCAATGTCCCTCCATTTTATTTCAATTTTCCTGTCTCAGTTTTTTGAATGGTGAATATAATTTGATCTAATACAATTTGTATTGTGTTCATACTTTAAAGTTACGCAAGTAACTTATAGAAACGATATAAAATATAGCGAGACCTTTAAGGTGAAAATCAACCCGTGAGTACTCGTAAGATTTTTAGAGAGAGAGAGAGAGAGAGAGAGAGAGAGAGAGAGAGAGAGGAGGGGGCGCAACTCTCTCGTCGTATCTCACAGCAACTTATGATCTGAGTTCATGTCTATAGGGTAGGGACTGCTCAGTAGGTGGAAGTGCTGAACTGTGGTACTATTCGTTAGCACTGAATTGGGTTGAGAGGTATCTGGTCGCAATTTAGAAACCGAAAAGGGAGCTTGGTGTTGTTGTTGCGCAAGGCTTTTAGCGGGTTTTGATCAAGAGCAACATTAAGCATACAGTCCACTTTATCCATACAATCACTTTTTCGCCACACTTTATATAAAAGCAAAACATGATGCATAACGATCTCGTAATTATAAGTGTAGTGAGATAGTTTATGGTCATGGCAATACTATATCATTTTAAAATAATTTCGAAAGTTTCAATCGCTTTCCTCTAATTTAGATTTCGTATTTTTAGTAAGGAAATGCTTTTTAAACTACCGAACAGTGCTTCGTTAGAAACCAGAGAATCAAATATCAGCGAAAGGTCAGGCTAGTTTAAACGCGGGTGTAAACCACTGCACGATTGAAGAGATTTGCATCCTGGTCAGTGCAAAATGACTTGACGAGATACGCAATGATGTCAACGCATCCAAGCCACCAGAAGTAATCTTGCGCCCGAGGCCCCGTAGAGCGAAAAGTGTGTTCTAAACTCCCGAGATTTTATTAGGATTCTCGAACTGAAAATTTTGTTTGACTCCATTGTGGACCATTTTCTCGTCAATTTCCCGGGAATACCCTTTAATCATTATGCCTATGATACGGGGACGTAGCGCGTCTAGAGCTACGTTATGAGTAAGCAAGCAGTGCAACTTGGCAACTGTAGCTTGGGAGGAAAAAAAAACCAACGTAATTTTTTTGAAAAAAGTCACCAAGAAAATATATCAGGTCAAGATCTGTCAAAGAAGTAAGGGGTCGTTCCATAGCATAACAAAGACGACCTAATTATTTGAAATGACCGCCCTTTTGGACCTTAGTTCTGAGATTGGCCGAGAGATGTCTTATGCGCGTTGGGAAGTAAACTTGAAAATGGCGTCCGTGAATAGCGGTATGTATATTTCAGTCTCTGTTTTGACAACAACCTTCATTTGAGTTTCGCCAGCATCCGTTGCCCTTGTAACCCACTTTTGCAACAAGGTCACCCGCTTGCCACCTGGGTATTTTGGGCCACGAAGTAAAGCGGCGTGACATTTTACGTGGTCATAGGATAGGTCGAAGTTCGTATTGTTGTTGTGTTCGACTCGCTCTCTCCCTCTCCCTCTCTCTCTCTCTCTCTCTCCCTCCTCGAGTTCTGTCTGGATGAGGCTTCCTCAGATGATCAGCGAGACTTGCGCGACCTTTATTCACTCATTAATGCGAGCGGCGACGGCCAGCTAACCCCATTTTGACCTGATTAGAGCGCAGGTAAATGAGAGGGAGTCCTGTCAAGACACGACTCGTCAGCGTGACACCGAAGGGCGATTTCCCTCGAGTCTGTCGTCAGGATGACCGCCTTTATTTACGACCTCTTTGGTATTGACGCCCAAAATGGCTTTCTATTTTAGAGCCGAGGATGCCCTGAGTCGAGAATGACCTGTGGAGGCGTGTTCGAGTTTCGTTAGTGCCGAGGCTGGGTTTAAGGTCGAGCCTTTTCTGCCATAGCCTAACATTGGCTTTGGTCTTTGAGCCTGTCCTTGTCCCAGCTTCACCTCCGATGGAAGCAGCCCCTGCAGAGGCTTAGACCGGCGAGGGCTCGGTCGAGGAAGCGGTTTTCATTTCATGTTGTTTAGCCCTAGACAAAGTAAAATTAGCCCTAGGTAGGCATGGATGATGTGGCCGGCCTAGGTTTTGCTAGTTGTCTGGCCTCTTCGGCTCGACTGCCTGCAAAGGAGCCGGGATGCTCACCGCCTTAATAACTCAACCTATTTTAGCTTCTGCATGGAATCATTTTATGTTTGATGTATGAATGAGTCAGTAGTATAGCTTAGGCTAGTAATGTCTGTATTATCAAGGTAATGTTACGGTGCTATTTCCTAATGCATTTCTACCCATTGGCTTATTGAAGTGACAAACCACTTGTTTTGTTATCTCCTCCCTGGCCTTTGCTCAGTAATCATGGGGACCCCAGTGGGAAACACGGATTTTTTGGTGGGGGCAAAAACCAAAAACCGGTGCAATTCACCAGTCTGCAAGGTAGGGAGTGGATGAATCACAATACCAACATTGAAAGAAATTACTTTTGTGTAGAAGCAGTAAGAATTGGAGAAAACTGTGTAAAGCACGGAATTGTAGCAAGGACAGTTACCCGGATGCACCTTGACCAAAGCTAGGTTGCCAGTTCCTTAACAGGCTGGTGGGGCTTTCCCCCATGACCGGATTTAATGTGGCATAAAAGATAGTGCAGTAAGAGGGATGCATCTTGACCCAACTTCAGGTGCTAGGACCTAACAAGGAACAGGGGCCAGACCCCCATTTAACCAGAGCTAGAGACCCATAAGTTATTCAAGTAGAATACAGATCTTCGGTCAATGTCCAGAACAACTCCGCGGTGAGATATAAGAAAAAAGGTTACATTATAATTTTCACATTATAAAATAATAAAACTGTCTCTGAACACTTTTTGAGGAGATTCACCATATCCGAGATATTAATGATTATCTAATCGGCATCCTCGAAAATTTTCTAAGTCGTTTGTTTACATCCAGTAGCACTTCGTGAACTTGATCTTACTGGAGTTAGTTCGAAAATGAGGTTTTTTACCGTAATGTTTCTCATGTTTCTCAGAAAAACTAGTTCCCAATCGAATGATTTTCGATTTTTGACTTATAAGGTTAGACAATACCTGTCCCCAACCCCCTCCATAGCTAATATGGCAAAATTGTGGGTGTTTCCTCATCATAAGAAGTGGTCTAAAACGCTTTAAATATGAAAAATATTACATTTTACTTTTAATTTTGGTACTTTATGCATGCGGAGTTCTTCTGGACATTCACCAGATCATCTTCTCTTCCTCACATTGCACACAGGAAAGGGGGACACCGTCTGCCTCACCTTTAGCTTAACACGACAGTTTATCTGTTACCTTTTAAGTTGGGAGGCACACAGCTACAGGGCACACATTTCCTCTTAGCCTAATCCCAAGCCTGATAAATTCATTCAGTCAAGATTTAAAAAATTTATTTTATTTTATTTATTTTTTGAGAAGGTTATTTTATTTATTTATTTTTATTTTTTTGAGAAGGAAAGGCATTACGGTATTGGAAATGATACTTACCTCCAGCCAGATAGTTTCAGGAGTAAATGCAGAGTAAGGGGTCAGGGCTACTGTAGGCATTTCAGAGGGCATATGACCTAACCACACTTACCTTTACCAAACCTAACCTTGGATGTTGTGTCCTAACCAGGCCGAGGGGAGTTCAGCCCCATTGGACTACCCCAAGCAATTTGGCAGCCGTTTATAAACCAAAGAAATTCATTGTGAAAACTGGGATCGGTTGGAAAATATCCTTGTAGTTTAGCATTAGATTTTAAAAGGTTTTAGGCTAATTGTTTGAGACTAGTAGGTGATCATTATGTAATATGAAAACCAAAGATCTCCCACAAGCACCTAAGAATGGTATGTGGACTAGTACCTATCACCTTCCTTATCCAGAAACTTGAGAGAAAATGTTGCAAGCCTTCATTTTGGCATTTATTGGTTATTCACCCGCCCCTTTTGTTCAGCATGTAAAAATATTGATTATCCTTTTACAATTTTTTATATATTAGCTAGAGATTAAAGTTTCATAGCATTTCCTTTATGGTTAGTTATCATTCCATATGTATTTATTTAAATAAATTATCAACAGATGGTTTTGTTTGTTACTCATATGGCAGTCACATAGGCTAAAGAAATTAGTGCAGCGTGGGGTATATCCACCTATGAGATTTTTTTCTGGTAGATCTGTATAATTGTGCAGTTTACAGTGAACCAACATTAATTATAATCGATATGATAGTACTGTATTACTACAGTAATTAGTTCCCTCACCAACAGACTACTGTTTTGAGGTCTCCCACGTATTGATGAGTTGACCATGCATATAAGCCGTTAAACCAGGTTGTGTTGGAAAGTACTGAATTAGCAGGTTTAGGGTAGACCATGTTTAAAGGTTGATGACCCTAGTTATTGCAGATTAGGTGAGAGTAGCTTGTGATGATGCAGTTATTCATAAGGCCAGCATTAGATGTTTATGCTGTGGCTGTTAAAAGTAGATTTGTTTCCTTTTCAAGGTTAGGTCTCGTGCTGTTTTGCAAGATGCCAATAAATGTACTATTTCTGTAGTATAGTTATTTCTCTGTTTCCCCAATTTGAACATTTTTCTTTTCATCTGTGCCACTTCTTTTGGAAATTAATAGGCCTTATATACTAAATAAATGCTAGTTATAAAAATACATCATTGTTATCTACATGCAGTACACTGCAGGCATTACTCAAGGTTCTTTGCAACTACCCTGCAACCTTTAGCTGCAAACCCTTTCATTCCTTGTACTGTACTGTACCCATGTTCATATCTATCTTCCATCTTACTTCCCATCCTCGCCTAACAATTGTTCTAAGTGCAACTGTGAGATTTTCCTCTTGCTACACTTTTAAAACCACTTTATTCCCAGTTTCCTTTTCAGCAGTGAATGACCTCATAGGTACCAGTGCATGGCCTTTAAATTGGTAACTCCAGTATTCATTAATGATGGAGGTGGAATAGAAGAAAGATCATTTGGTTAAGTTAATGAGAAGTAACAATTTAGAAATAGCATTAGGAATCCTGGACCACTCAGGTTGAATGCAGTCCTTAACTCTAGCCTAGATGAGGAGTACTTAGACAGTTTCATTTTATTTTAGTAATTTAATTTTTTAAATTAATTATCTTCATCATGTTAATACCATATTATTATAATGCTGAGCTAGAAGAATATTAACTTGCATAACAGTCTTCCACAAAATAGATTACAGGTTCACAATCCCTTATCTGAAACCGTTGGGACCAGTTGTGTTTTGGTCTTTAGATTTTTTCAGATTTTGGAACTGAAGGTTGCTCCATAATTACACAAGCACATGTTATTTCCAACAAAAACACTGCATAAATCTAAAAAAGTATACAGCATCGAAAACCCTAGTGCAAATGCAAGCTGCAGCCTGTAGCTGTGGCCGAAGAAATAAATAATGAGCAGGCTGCCAGATGTTTTGGAGGAGGCAAAAGCAACATCTGAAACTGGCAAAATCACACCTTAACTTCCTGTGTTTAATTTGCTACATTCACAAAGTTGTATTTTTTAACCCAACTTTCATTGTTTACAAAAGAAACGTATCACAGAATTAAGTTTCATTCAGCAACTAATGACTGTGATGATATCGGTAAAAGGCAGTCAGCCGATGATTTTAGGAATGCAGATGGCGCATGATCTCCATGTTCATATTTTATAATGTTATGATAATGTGACAGTATAGGCAGTCCCCGCTTATCAGTGGCATCAGTTGACAGCAGTTTCGGTTTTATGACACTTGGCCAGTGGCATCATTAACCAGATTTTCGGCGCCGGTAAGCGATTTCTGGCGCCAGTTAGTGGTTTATTGGCGTTGGTAAGCAGTTTATTGGTGCTGATCGGTGCTTATGGCATTGTAAAACGCCATTTATTACCGTTATTATTGTGACATTCCGGTTAATGACGATTTTCGGTTATCGGCGCTCAGCTGGGAATGGAACCCCCTAACCGGGACTACCTATATATGCAGTAAAATTGGATACAGTAAGGAATACATGTGTTTTTGAAATGTCATTATTCTCAATACAACTATTATTCAACTGTAGTAAATGAAAATCTGTCAGTGTAACAACCTAAACGGGCCCAATAGTTTTTCTCACACATAGATTTTATAGCTAATTCCTGTAGTAGGATGCTACCCCCTAAAATTAGGTTAGAAATTATGTTTTGAAAAGTCGCATGATTATATACGGTAAACACATGAATTTTCACACTAAGTGGGACCATAAATGACATTACAGTTCATCGACCTTAGTACAGTACCTTATATTGACTTTCCATCCTCTACTCAAAATTTAAATTTTAGAATATCCGATAAAGGATTACAAATCTGTACTGTTATGGGAAGAAAAATTTAAAATATAAATATAAATATTTGAAATACGCAGCAAACTTCTTTTATGCTACAGTAGAGTTGAAAGTGTGTACCGTATACATAATTCATAAGCATTATCAATAAATAGAAAGTTATATAATTAAAAATTCATATATACATTATCCATTTGTTAAAATATACCAAATGGGTATTTTATATAATGGTTGTAGGGTTATGTAAATTGGAAAGGGGATTTTGTAGTAAAAATAGTGGGTTCATTGTTTGCAGTTAATTTTACATTTCAACCCCTAAGAAGGTTATCATTGCAGTACATCTCATTGTAATTTATGTTCAGTATTTGTTTTGTATTGAGAGACCTGTTACTTTTTGGTATATTAATGGTTTCACAATTTGAATGTACAGTTTTCAATGCTTATCCAACCTTGCATTTGGGTTTTATTTGCTTGTAAAATTTTGTCAGTAACTTGCAGCATTTAAAAAAATAGTTTCTAATGCATTAAAAGTTTTTATACAGTGTCCAGTGCTGTACCATCTAATATCTGTTAACTGATTATAATTTTTATAAATTTGTATATATAACCCTGTGACACAGTATATCAGCAATTTTCATGACTTGATTTGAAGCTTCCAGTATTTTGACTTTTTAATGCTAGGCGTGTTCTGTATTGGTTTTAAAGCTTTTATTACTAAGAAAATGTCCCAAGTTCCCCATATTTTGAAAACTGGTTTGAATTATCCATAAATGTGTACAGAAGTAAAAATTCTTTACTTTCAGTATTTTTTTTAATTTTCTAGATATTTTACTTTAGGGTGTTTTAAATTTTCATTTTGCCCCATTTAACCTTGTTTTGTCATTTTATAAAAACTCATGTTCAGAGCCTTAGTCTAATGTTACTGTTTTTGTGAAGGATCCTTAGCAAGTACTGGGTAAATGGTCTTTCAGTAGAAGTTTTAAATATCCAGAGATGTTCTCTCAGAAAAGAATCAGTTCTTTATTTTTCATGTTTTTCCTTCATTTATTAATCCCTGGGAACTGCTGTATTTTGCAAGTGCAACCTGTCCTTCATATAGACAGTCACTGTAGTGGTGATTCAGAGCATTAATAATTGAAGTAAAGCAGTTTGGTACATCCATGAAACAAATTGTGTTAAGGAGGAGGAGGTATTTGTTAGTAAAACATCAGAAGAGGAGCATTTGCAATAAAATTTATGATAACGTATATAATTTTTATTAGGTGGAGGGAGAGAGATCCATGCTCTTGCAATTTAGATGTTGCCTTTTAGGGTCCTTCTTAGAATAGTGAGGCAAGGAGAAAAGATGTGTTATAAGCTCATCTCTTATTTTGTAATGAAAATGCTTAGTAGAAGCCACATATGGACAGTGGATAAATAATGGAGTACCTAGGGTATTGTAGGATTGTCTATCTTAAGTATGTGTGCTTTATGTGTCACCAACCTACTCTTTTGTGTAAATGGTCATGTGGGGTGTCAACAGTTATTTACATGGGCTACAAAGAGACGTGATTGCATTGGCTGTTATTTTTATAGTAAAAGTAGTACTGCATAACATGATTAATACTTGTGCATACAGTACTTTATAAAGGAAGTACGTACAGGATTTTTTTCTTTATGAAGACTATATGATACTGTGCCTTTGTATTTTCTTTATAAAGATACTGTACCTATCAGCAGTTAAGCATCCCAAAAACATCTCAAGGAATTTCTTTCTTGTTTCTATTATTTTTGGAATCATTACACTTACAAAAACAAGTTTGAAATACTGTATTCCATCACTGTTTAAGTGTAATATATAAAATTTATGCAATACATAATCATTTCTTTAATAGGAAAGTGTTCTGTTCTACACATCTGAATAAACCACCCAATTTGTGGAAAAATGACATTAGAAAATGACTTGACAAAAGATACTGATAGAGATTGTTGTAGAGAGAACAAGGAGTGGTTAAATGCTCTTTGAAAACCACACTTTTATTTCTGTCCCACTTCTTCAGGTGATTAATTGGATCACATATTATATATATCAGGCATCTAATGGATAAGGGTAAATCACATATAATAGAAAGGAGATTTCATTTCCCCATTGTATATGGTTCAGTCTTTCATTGCCATGGTATTTTGATTAAGTAGGAATATTTTAGTATTCTATAATTACAGTGCATTGAAAGATGAAGAATGGAAGTATTCACATAGTGTATAATGAACTTTCTACTAGTATATACTGCAACAGAATATATATCATTCTGAAAATGCTATAATTGCTTCAAGTAAAATTGCTGACGCCTGACTAAAAATGAGTTGTTGCTGCTGCTTCTGTGCCCTTAGCACTAACTATTTTACTGATGCTTTTGTGGAATTAGTTTTATCCTGTCTGGGAATGGAGGGCGGAAGTTTCTGTCGTTCGTTTTCTTACCCAGGTCTTTGGTCAGAATGGTTATTTTTTTGTTCTCTTTGGTCTGGTGTGTGCTTTTCCCTTTGATTTTAGGCTAACATATGTTGAGAGTGGTATTTTACTAGTTTATGGTGATATGCAGTGGAGACATTTTGCTCTACGGTCATTTGGTTGCTGAAGCCATGTTGAAGTAAAGCTACTAACATGCATGTTTAGCTTATGCTGGTGATAAGAGAGGTGGTGTGATCAGGTGAAGTCATTAACATGCAAGACAAGTGTTTTGTTCTACAGCAGTTTTTGCCAGAATCCATGTTCAGGTTTGGTGATGCTGTGAGAGGTGATGTGAATCATTGTTGGATTGTGAGAATATTAGGGATAAGGCTACAGGGTTAAAACAATAGTTGCAAATTTGTGGACTGTTTTTGAAGCATAACCATACTGCAAAATTTTTTAAGCATAACCATACATATTATTTTTTAAGCATATCCATACTGTACAATAATACAGTAGTACAGAATATATGTACCTATTTTGTTTTTATGCTGGAATTTGGAGCCTAAAGCTTACTAGTAATTTCCACCAATTTTAAATATTTGTTAAGGATCCGTGTTAATGCTGGATAGATTTTTACATTGCAGTTAGTTTTTGCTGTGCAGTTTTGTATTTAATTTTTCTGCAACTTTCTCCCCACCTCTGGATGAATTTCACTGCGTCTCCTCTTTACTTAAAGAGTTTGATAGAAATTACAAGTATCCCAGTGAATGATTTGGTGGGTCTTTGATGGTCATTGGAACATTGTTATTGACCTCTGTGTTGAGAGGTACATTTTAGTATGTAAAGTGGCTTTCCATGGTTATTCGCTTGCACTTAGTATTTATTTGTCTTACAGAGTCTTGTAGCTTCAGTGCAGTATTTCCAGTAGCATTGGTATTTCTGCTTACTGAGGTTCCATTGTCTGTGTAATTTCCATTGCTGAAATATTCTGTAATTTGCTGTCTTGTATTCTTGTTAAGGCTTGTTGCTTTTCTCCAATTCTTAGTCATGGAAGGTACAATGATTTTTTTTTTTCCGTTGGTATTTCAGGTATGGCAAATGGAACCAGTAAGCCTGGCTACATCAGCAGTTTCATGTCATTCATAGAGAACCAAGATTCTGTTAAACCTGTCACCTCGTCTAGCAAGTCGGGTGAGTTTGCATTTGGCATAAGGAAACTGGTTACTGGACAGTTGCATTCTCTCAAATTCTCATGTGTCCCATCATGACTGGACAGTTGCTTTCCACTAATTCTACTGCGTGTTGTCCCACCATGTCACTAGCCTAATTTAGATACTTGAACGGAAAGGGGTTTAGTTTCACTTTCCACTTAACATTGTATGTGACCTGTGGTTAACCACATTTCTTTTGGTTGGTTCCCTTCATGATTTATTGTACCTAAAGTTTCAGTAAATTTGCACACACTCTTTCACACACACACACACACACACACACACACACACACGCTTTTGGGGGCAGAATCATAGACAGCCACTCCTGTGTAAGATTTGAATATCATAGCACATGAAATAGAATACAGTACATCACATCTTATTCACTATTAATATTTAAGTATGTCATGTTTCTCGTGATTTTGTTTTTCAGTGAATTTGAACTTTTAATGTTTTTTTTTTTTTTTTTTTTCAGATTAATGTATTCAATGTATGTTGAGTTGTTGTCTTTTCACCAAAATTTTCTTTTGTTGAAATTTTAATATGAATTGCAAGTGACTGACACCCCAGATTCTTTGTGCTTGAAAGTTGATGTATGAATTTATTTGTTTAATTTGTTGGCAGCACACTAGCATCATTGGCTTCTTTTGTGTATTGTGTCGTATCCTTGAAAATGAAGCAACCAGTATGGATGGTTTTGTTTCTTTGTAGTTCTGGTTCATGTAAGTCCAGTATTTGGATGCTGAGAGAATGCGTAAGGCCACGAGTTTTATCTGCACTCACTGGATGTCACTGGGCCTTCATGACTTGTATGAGGGCTCAGAAGCCTATGGAGAGGGCATAGGTGAGAACGTTGACCAAATTGGAATTTAGGCCAAATGCATGAGGTGGAAAAGATTGGAGAGAACCTGCCAAACATCTTTACATCACAAAGGGAGAGCCTTATTTCAGAACAGGAATGATGAAGTGTTACTCATGTTTAAGAAAAAGTGGCTGTAGACTATTCATGAATGTAATCCTATGCATTACAAGTTTGGATATTGACATTTTGTCAAAAGGAAAAACTGTGAAATAGAAAAGGCTAAAACTACAGTACAGAGAACTGGAGAGGCAATTTTGTTTGAAGGGCTATGGACTGAAAAAATTATCATGCCCTCAATTTAAAAATGTTTTCTTGAAAGAGATCTAATGCATGTCATAGCATCTTTCCCCTATATAAATGGATGATATGCATTTGCAAGAACACTTTTTTTTTTTTTTTTTTTTTTTTTTTTTACACACTGTATGGTTGGTTAGGTAGGTGTATGTTTATTGGTTTTCATGTTTGTTGAGATTTGTGTAAGTTTGATTCATAAGTTCATAAACTGGCGTCACAGACTCGCCCCAATTTTGATTGGCAGAATTTTAAAATTGAGTGTGAAAATAAGGTTGCGTTGCAACACTTTTCACTGGTTGATGCCCTTGTTTTGGATGATGTGCTGTGCACATTTGACTTCTCATTGCAGTGAATGAGTGTGGCTTTGACTGCTACAGGATATTGATTATTGTAGTTTTTTCATTCATTTATTTTAAAAATACTTTTATTTTGTGTTTTCAAGTTTATTGATTATAATATTTAGTAAGGTTTTCTTAAGCTGACATTCAGCAAACTGAAAACTTCAGCTTATCATCAAGAAACATGAGATATTACTGCCCAGGTGTATTTTGTCAGGTACTTTGTTTCAGTGCACTGGTGCAGTATTTCAAGATTTTGTTAGTATTGTTTGTAGGGTTATGCAATAATTTTTTTTAAGATCTTGGATAAAGGAAAAAATAACTACCAAAAGAGGAAATATTAGAAACACAGAATAACACTGCTGTTTTGCAGATAAGAAAAAATAACATTGCTGTTTTGCAGATAAGAAAAAAACTTTAATCTTCAAAACCTGAAAATATTTTACCCATTGTTACCATTTGTATTTAAAAGTACCATATGAACATCGCACAAAGATATTTGATTAGAGGCTCTTCGTTGGGCGAGTCGGTAGAGCTGTGGACTACTGTAGTACTTGCTAGGCCCAAGTTCGCGTCTCTGGCCAGCTGATGAAGTGTTAGAGGAATTTATTTCGGGTGATAGAAATTCATTCCTCGCTATAATGTGGTTTGGATTCCACAATAAGCTGTAGGTCCCGTTGCTAAGTAATCAATTGGTTCTTAGCCATGTGAAATAAGTCTAGTCCTTCGGGCCAGCCCTAGGAGAGCTGTGAATCAGCTCGGTGGTCTGGGTAAACTAAGGTATACTTAACTTATTTGATTAGGATATTGTTGCTATTGTGTGGTTTGCTTGGTAAAACCATTCTAACAGAGTGTAATTTTACTTTTTGTCAGCTAATTATGTTCTCTTGAAGTCATAATCATTTAAGGAGAGTGAAAATATTGGTAATACTGATAACATTTTTTGTATGAATTTGTTTGCTAACTCATCTGCTGTAATCTGCTAATATGGCAATAAATCTGTGTAACTATGAAATTTTTTTAATGTTGCTTTAATTTAATATTTGAATTATAATTTATAAACTTAATTCAGAAGGGCTAGTGCTGTCAGTGTACCTCATGTGGTGCACTGTAGGCATTACTTACGGTTCTGTAATTGTTAGATAGTGGTGGGTGGGTTTGTGAAGTTAAAATAAAATCTAAACTCGGCATTTACAGTTGGTTTGTTTTGTAAATGGGAGGTTTTTGGTTTTGGTTTTGGTAATGCCTTCTTGGGTGGGATGTGTGTGTGTGTGTGTCTGAGACTCTTACAACTGTGGTGCCATTATTAAATGAGGGGGGATGGTGTTTAGTACGACATAACATTCATTATTGGTAAAATCAGCTTGATCCTTGTGAGTGGAATTATGTTGTGTCTTCTAATGGATTGGTGTTTAACTCTCCATGGGTAACACAGTTGAATTATATCTCGGGTATATTTGAGTTACTTAGTCATGAAGAGGGAAGCTCATTTTGATGCAAAAAAGTAGGCTTCTCAAATTACAAACCTCAGCAATTGTGGTGCTAGCATATTTTGAGGGGGAGGGGATCACCAGATGATGTTTTAGGAGCAGTGGGATTAACTTTTTAACGCATTGGAAGTTTTGATGTGTTAACATGCTGGAAGCTTGTGTTACTACAGGAAAAACTTAGGAATAAGATAAAAATTGTATACTTTGATAACACTAAAGAATAGGAAAACATTAGGTAGAGAGGATTGCTTTGCTGTTGGTCAGTTTTCAATAATGTTTACTAGAATAATAGAAGCCCTGAAGGGTTTTTAATAAGATTACTATGTAGGTTGTAAAGGCAAAACCATATACCAGAGTAAAGTCTAAAAATATGGAACAGTAAGGAAAGCATATCAGAATTTAATTTTAAATCTTGGATAGTACCAGCCACTATATAACCTGGGAGATGCAAAATTATACAGTTCCTGCAGTTTGACTCTGTGCTGTATGTGCAGTAACAAGCCCACCACTTGAACAGTAAAAAAAAAACATTTGTTAAAAAAGAGTATTAATACTAAAACAATTAAATTTTTATGGAGCACACCTATTAGTCAGTAATTCTTATTATGTCCTCCATGACTTTGTACACAATCTTACATGCTTTGGGACTTTTATCAGTTTGGCAGAGCCTGGGATTGATGCTACCCCAAATATTTGTGCATCAGAATGCTTTGAAAATCGCTGGGGAAAATATCAACCAAGAGAAATTGACCAACGGACAACTGAGCCCAACCTCCCATTCAAGGGAAATGTAGGGACAAGGGGGGTGGAAATCACAATGGGAAAATTATCATTTTCCAGGCGTGGATGACCTAGACTGTATCAGGATTTGCCTGTTTGAACCTACATCTATATTCGTGTATTAGAATGGAAATAAATTGACTGGGAAAAATTGACTAATTGACAACGGAGCTCTATCCTCCTATGCAATTGGGTAAATGTAGGGAGATGGACGGGGAGAAATCTAGGTGAGAAAACGATAGGTGTCCAAGCAGAATGCATGAATGACCTTGGCTGAAATTTTGCTTGTTTGAACCAGAGAGCTGTTGTTTGGAATATTACTCAGAAATCACTGTGACAGGCCAAGGCCTTATACAGCATATGCTGACATAGTGCTTGTTATTGAGTGCTACAGGTCAGGTTTAAAGACAATTGAAATTGGCCAACAGACTTGCGAAGCCTCTGGTAGTACAGAGCTTTCTCAAGAGATAGGGAGAGGGAGGAGAAAGATTGACCAGTGCACAAGGACAGGGAGGGGAGGGGAGGCAAGTCTTGGTAGACCCTGGAACCCTTAACCTTATGGAGAGGTTGAAGTAAATCCAACCACTGGTGCCAGGCAGTTTTTAGAGGAAAATCCTGATCTCCCACATAGTCCCTTCCTTTGTACAATTCAGTATTATTTAAACAGGCAGCATGGATTTATAGAAAGCTCTTGTGAAAAAGAAGCTGGTTTTAACTGAAACCCATAAGAAGAAAAGGCTTTCTTGTTAATGTTCATAATTGATGGGGTTAAATGAGTAAGTGTTGCTCGTTGAATAACCAGTCATTCACGAGTGCTGTCAACCCTTCTAAAGTGTGCCGAGATTCAGAGTGCGAAGTCAGATTGCAGGAACTGTAATATAAAGTACTAATCAGTGTAAAGGCTAGGTGCTTGAATGATTTATTTTTGGGTTTTAATCGAGACAGGTAACTGGAATATATCCCTAGGTTGTTTTTTGGTAATATGAGGGGCATTCAATAATTAATGCAACATCATTTTTTTCTTGGCCAATTTTCGTTCAAAAAATGTGAAATTTTGTGTGCGACATCCTTAACTATTCCTGCATTATGTCATGTATTTTCATTAATTTCCAGTAGACGGCTGCAATATAATCATCTATCAAAAGAGGGTATGTTACTGAGGTACATTACAAACAAGGAGCGGTGATAGAATTCCTTTTGTTGGTAAAAGATACTATCACAAGTATTCACAGGTGCCTGCAGGATTTCTACAGAGACCTGGCAGTGGATAAAAACACTGTGAATCATTGGGGCTGGCTGCACACAGCTGTAATGCCTGCAGTGGTGGAATGTGCGGGGAACCCAGCGGCGCAAAGTCGTGGACAATTGTGTCGGCACTACTGACAGAGATATCAAGTTGAGCAGCGAAATTGTGATTCCCCGATCACCTTGAGTAAGTGTCTGCACTTTCCACCATTGCACACTTCACAGCTGTGTGTGGCCAGCCAGGGGGCAGATCAGACAGATTGTCATGTCCTCCTTCTGATGATGATAGACACTTCGCCCAATGCCAGTGTCCTTTTTATCCACTGCCAGTCTCTGTAGACATTCTGCAAACGCCTGTGAATATTTCTGACGGTCTCTCTTTCTGGCAAAAGGAATTCTATCACTGCCCTTTGTTTGGAACATACCTAGGTCACATACCCCCTTTTGATAGCTGATTAGTTCAGCTGTCTATCACAAAATTTATGAAATTACATGACATAACGTGGGAATAGTTAAGGATGGTGCATGCAAAATAAAAAAATTTTTGAACAAAATTTGTCCAAGAAAAAAACTGTGGCATTATTAGTTGAATGCCCCTCTTAGAATTGGGTAGATATCATTTAAACATATATTTTGAAGAAATTTGAAATAATTTGTTGGTTACCTAGCTGTCCACAATTTAGGGTCCTGTTGTAAGTGTTAATCAAGGGGCAAGGCTATCTTCGAATTTCAAGGAATGATCAAAATTTGAGTTATTGACAGTTTTAGTTTTGGGCTGTTTAATGTCTAAATAAATATACCCTGAAGTGTCGTTGCTCAAAAAAAATTTTTAGACGGGTTTATTGACATTTTGTTCATGGCTTATGAGCCACAGATTGTCACAAAACTTATAAAGATTTTCTAATCCAGTTTAGTTCAAAATCATTGATATACTTGTGTTACCCACCAAAATATTTCCATTTTTTGTCGTCATAGCATCGAGGAGAACATGAGATCAAAGTATCTCACTCAAGACTTCCTGTTCATCTCGGGCTCATGAAAGTGGCACCATAGATGTACCGCGGCAGACAATTTACAATCACCACCCTACTTACAGACACTCAGAGATACAAACAGACAGGGTCACTAGTTCAAATTTAGCTCTGCGTGCATATTTCGTTAGTAAGAATTTTGCAAAGAACAGAAGAATATGAGGAAGAACCTGTTCCTTTAACCTCTTCCCTGGTTATCCTGGCTATTCTAGTGATTAACTACAGTACCATGTATTCTTCTTACAGTCATGAGAACACTCGTTCGTACTCGTAAAATATTCCTATTTATTTCTACCTTCCTTATTTAATGCATTCTCTGATGAATTCCCATTTTCTATATTTCCTTTCAATTCCCATTTTCTATATTTCCTCTCAATTCCCGTTCTGTATATTTCCTCTCAATTACCATTTTCTATATTTCCTCCCCACAGGAAACGTTTAGTATTTATTTTTATCGCTAGATGGCAGTGTGTATTGTTTACTTTGTGAGGTTCCAATGTCAGACGCTGCTCCTGCGAAATTCTCTCAGGTTCATAACTTTCAAAAGCATGGAAAAAATACTAAATTTTGAATGTTGCACAAATTAAATTTTATTTTCTTTTTACCCTTCTAAATTCTTTGTAATAATGCATGACTTAAAAATACATTGAAATAGTATAATCTGTGACTACCGAGTAAACTCGGTAATGTAAACAACAATGAAAGTTATGCAACTGGAGAGAGTTTTGCAGGAGCAGCATCTGAAATTGGAAGTTCACAAAATAAGCAATGCACACTGCCATCTAGCAATAAAAATACATACTAAACATTTCCTGTGGGGAGGAAATACCATATTGGAAACCAACTTACAAACAATTCAAGATACAAACGACCTTTCAGAACATAACTCGTTCGTAAGTTGGGTAGTGACTGTACATATATTTTGTATGTCATTTATTAATACAGTTTTATATTTCTTGACTTATTTTTTTATAGTAAAACAACCACAATATGTAAATCAACATGCTATACGAATGAATAACAATCTTCCTCGTCACCATTCACATACAGTATACAAAATTTATTGAGACAAATGAAGTCATTTACAAGTCAATTTATTTTGTTTGACAAATGTTAAATATAGAATGAATGTGGTTTTATTTTCTTGGGGTATCTATACCGTACAAGGTGCCTATTCATGATTAAAAGAAAATATGTAAGTTTATGGCAACATTTCCTTCGGGCACGCTATGTAGTGCCGCAGTGTACTTCGTGAGTCATGTCACACCCAGCTTTTCAGTGCATTTCTGAGTACAGTTTTATATGTCATAATAGGAATAGAGAAAAGATATACGTATAAAAACTATATACACTATGAGAATTGAAAAGACAAAAGAAATTGGAACAAACGGTGAGAGTCTCCACTAGAGATATGTCATGAATGTCAATCACCCAAGAGGAAACCAAGCAGGAAGCAAATTTCTTTTTATCTGATTATTTTGTGAAAGCATGTTCATTATACAGTTTTTTCTTTTATACTTCATTTTCATTTATTCACCATCATGCGAATGACCTATTTGGTCCCAGTTCTAGGCCTATGGCCTAGACCTGGTATTTCATATTAATCCTTCGGGCCAGCTCTATGAGAGCTGATAGGCAGCTCAGTGGTCTGGTTAAACTATTTTAATAATAATAATAATAATAATATAGTTATTACAAAATAAGCAATAGAAGTAAAGGACCATACCTCCAAGAAGAGTGAACCAAATTCAGTGGAACTTTCACAGCATGTAGTATAGCTGAATATCTGTAATTTAATGCAAGGAAAAGTATTTTTGCATGCAATTTTTTTATATATATATATTTATGAAAATTTTCTTTTCTTCAATTGCAAAATTTATAAACTTAAGAGGTCAAATTTTTTTTTATTCCCTAACACAGGTATTTTCAGTATTAGTCATTTAGTAAGTGGTAAAAATTTGAAGTAGATCCCATCAATCATAAGGTAGCAGTGGCCATATATTTTATTATAGGGCCTTATGGCAGCACCACCCCCCTGTAGTTTCAGTCCAGAAATTATCTTTGGCTTGCTTATGCCAAGGTATACCAGTTTAGTGTTTTATGCTGATTGTAATCTGCTGTGCTGTTTATGTTAATAGAGTTGATGGACAGGGTTGATTTCTGGGAACTAATATTAGGCTAGGTGTAGAAGTTGCTAATCATTGGAGAGCTTATGTCACTGGTTTATCACAGGAAATCTGTGTTACACCCAAGACTTCAAGTAGCATACCTTGGAAGGGTTTCCTTTTTCCATAAATTTTATGTTAACTGGAATGGGAGCAGTGTTTTGTGCACTCAGATTTAGGAGACACATGGTCCAGGGTGTCAAGCTTATTTTCAAGGCTTGACTGCTATGTAGAAGGAGCTCATTTGTTGTGGTGGGACGTTTTAGAAATCTTAGCTAGTGGAGAAACACCAAAATTTTGGGTTCTCTTAAGAATCCTGTTTTGAAAATTATGTTGGAAGAGTGAAATTGGCATGATTTTATTTCCATAAATTTTTTAGGCTTTACTCCAAGAGTAAAATTAGTATGATTTTATTTCCATAAATTTTTTAGGCTTTACTCCACTTAGACTTCCTATTCACACAGATTAACTATGCATATGAAATATACTAGAGTACTGTATGATGTTTATAGACGAGCACATATAATTTGCTCTACCTTACAATGTACAGTGTGGTAAAATAAAGGTACTAGAAAAAATGTCTTACACAAATGTGCAGTGTTGTGTAGGGCAGCTCCTTATGAAATACTGTACAGCTGTACTGACTTATCCTTTTTATTGAATGTACACAATAGTTCAGCGTTGTCGTGCAGAACAATTACAGTCAACAGGAAAGTAAGGTATAAGGTACAAGTCCCATAAGAATATTGTCATTCTTAACACAGTATTAAATTATCCATTATCCATTCATTGAATTTTAAAGACCAGTTTATAAAGTAAGATAACAGGTAGGTGTAATAATTGTAATTGCCTCTGTTGAATTACTAAATGATGCTATATTAGGTAAAGCCAAGGGAAAATGAGCTGTAAACATTATATCAAGTAATGTATAGTTTGGCATATGGTAGTCTTTACGTATGTCCTCTTTGGGTGTACAGGCAGTCCCCGGTTAACGGCGGGCTCGGTTAATGGCGCTTGTCTAGCGACGAAAATCTGCCATTTTCGTCACCGAAAATTGCCGATTTCCACTTATCGGCACCGATAATTGGGTGTTGGTGCCAATACATACCTAACAGAGGCGCCGATTTATTTTTATTTATTGATTTATTCGACACCGATAACTGAAAATCGGCACTTTTCGGCGCCAATAAGCCCGAAAATCGCTGGGAATCGCCGATTTTCAGTTAACATCACGCCCCCAGAACAGAACCCCCGCCGATAACCGAGGACTGCCTGTACAGTATACAGCTAATGGGAAGGGGTCAGTAATGGGATTGGATGTTACGGTTAACTAGGCAGCAGTCAGTGTGATAGGATACGGGTCATGTCTTACAGCCATATGCTTTAGAATCTAATCGGGATTCATTTATTCAGCATTCTGTTTAACAGTTTCACTACTGTATTTGTTTTATTCTTTTTTGTATTGGTAATTTTATTGAAAAATTTGTACCCAAGGAAGTTGTCTTTAAGGCCAAATTTAAGTTTTTAATTGGGAAAAGCACTGCTGTATTGTCATTTTATTATACTGTAAACATTGGCATGAAGTCATTTAGATCATATCAGAAAGGTAATGAAAGTAATAAGTATGCTTCTGTGGAAGAGCTCATTGTTAGAATACTTATTTGAAAAAACATTAGCAAAGGAAATGTGGCAAAACATAGATAAGGAAAAAAATACTGTATGGTATATATGCACATGAAAAGTAGCCGAGACGAAGAAAATTACGACAAGGGAACAAAGACTCAAGTGGCATCCGTAGTGATCCCTACATTTAGATCACAGGAGTATTCCCTATTAATAAGGCTGAGGCTTCATAGGGGGTTAGTGCAGTCATTGCACCTCACTCAGTGCGCTGTAGGCATTACTTGGGTCTTTGCAGCATCCCTGTGCCCCCTAGCTGCAATCCCTTTCATTCCTCTTACTGCACCTCCATTCATATTCTCCTCCATCTTACTTTCTACCCTCTCCTGACAATTGTTTCATAGTGCAACTTCAAGGTTTTCCTCTTGTTGCACCTTAAAGATCATTTTACTTTGGCCAAAATCATATATTCCTAATAGGGTTGATGAAAAAAATGTTCATGACAGTTTGGAATTAAGTATACCTTAGTTTAACCAGACCACTGAGCTGATTAACAGCTCTCCTAGGGCTGGCCCAAAGGATTAGACTTATTTTACGTGGCTAAGAACCAACTGGTTACCTAGCAACGCGACCTACAGCTTATTGTGGAATCCGAACCACATTACGATGAGAAAGAAATTTGTATCACCAGAAATAAATTCCTCTAATTCTTCATTGGTCGGTCAGAGAATCGAACACGGGCCCAGCAGAATGCTAGCCGAGAACGATATCGACCCATCCAATGAGGAACTCATGACAGTTTAAGAGTTGATTTTTCATCAGAGATTCTGTCATCCATTAGAGTGATTCAGCCTCTGTTATATAGTATTAGAGGTTCACAATCCCTTATCCTAAACTTTTAGAGCCAGGCTTTTTTTTTTTTTTTTTTTTTTTTTTTTATAAGAACTGAAGCTTAATTATACTTACACATTTCATGTACAACAAAAAATATTTTAAAACCCAAAATTATACAGCATCCTAAGAATGGTTCAGAAGATGAACCCTGTTCCATATGAATAAGTTCATCTTCTGAACTGTAATAACCTACCAGTATGTATTCACTAGCATCTGATCTCGTGTATGCTACCCTTAGTGTTTTGTCATCAAAACATGATTTTCATCACATATTGTATTTCACAGGTGTTCTATTATCAGTAGATTACACTACTATGAGATTCACAGCCAGTGTCCGGTGTTTTTCCGGAATAGAATATTATCAACGTACCTGACAAAGATGACACTTTGTCACAGGGTATCTTACATCCCTACCTTATTTTTGACTGTATTTTATATTTCGAAGTTGCATAACTCTGGTAATTATAAGAGTAACACCGACTTCTTGTAGACATTGCCAGCAAACTCAGAGGAATGTCTTTTGAAGATATCATGACGTAACTTTTGACATCATTAACTTGCCTCCTCCTCGATGGTTAATTGGCTATTCCTGAAAAAGTCAACCTCTGGCAACAATGAAATACAACCAATACTCCTTGTTTGCACTTTGTAGTAGTGGTAGTAGTACTGTAGTAGTAGTAGTATATAGGATTTATGCCATGAGGTCGAGTAACCCATCTTCTATAGGCTATTTTTCGTTTGAAAGACGATAATGCTTGTTAATATACCTTTGCAATTGGGTGGATTCACTTTATTGTACTCTTGGTGTCCGAAAAAGGGGAAAAATAAATGGTCGCTTGACTTTTGCTGCATAATGTATGAGCAGCAAATTATTACTGTTAATATTTTCATTTGATAATAATTATCAGGTTTTATGATCCCAGAATGACTTTGTCTAATCATAGAGACAAACAGTTGCTTATTGTAGGTCGTAATTGGATGATCTGCCAATTTATCACTTTCAGTTGAGAATCATTCAAGTGAGAAAATTGAAGGACCGAGTATACTTATACTTTTTAGTGTGCAAGCAATCTTGGTATTTAAAAGCCTACCAACAGTCGAACTACCATGTCGGTATTGTTTTGTGGAATATGAAAACAACTTTCATTATAATGCTACAGTTCAGCCATTGTTGTACTCTGTCACTAAGAGGACAGTAGTGATCATATGAAATGACATGCCCTTACATGGATTCTTTATTTAATATAATTACATATGAGGAAACTTGACATTATAATCAATGGGTGGATTATGGCGTTTCGGGCTAAGCCCAAGCACTGGGACGTATAGAGGTCATTCAGTGATGTATTATAACCCATGACATTTTTTTTTTTGGCAAAACAAGTTTTAATGGTATTCTGCAAGTTATATTTTACTAAGAAATCAACAACTATTGCTTTATAGAGCATATATAATTATCTTTCTGCACCTTATGGAAGTCAACAAATGACAAAAACTTGGTAGCCTTGGATGTCTGGGTGTACTCCTTACCCAAAAAAAGGGCCCTATTATTCATTTACCTGTTCAAGCTTACGTAGGCTTTGTCATGGGCCTCCTCAGTTCTAAACAATTGTGCAAGTCGAATCACAAAAGCTGTCCTGCAACCACGGGGACAATGACCTATCATAGCCGCCATTCTTGAAGCCTTGACAAGATGTGAATATTCATTCAGAATTTCAGAGACAACTGTTTGTCGTCATCACCTTGTGGGAGGAGTCGGGACGTCATATGTTTACGTCACATATAACTTTGAACCCATACATTAGAGTGTTCCGCCACTGGCTGCTGCTTTATTTTACTCTTATGAATATACTTTTTTCTAATATAAGTAATAAGGAATGCTGCCAAAAATTAGGTAGGGATGTAAAGTATACTATGGCTAAGTAATATCTTTGTCAAATTCACAGAAAACAAGATATTCCGGAAAAACATCAGGGCAAAGGCTCTGAATCTCATAGTTAGCTATGCTCAGTGTGCAAGTTTCATTTTGATAGATTATAGTAGGCTAGGCCTCCTGTGCCTGCCCCAGTTTTGACAGATTCTGTTGATAATTCATATTACAGCACATCTAAGTTCTTTTTAACTTTAGTAATAGGCCTAGAAGCTAAAGTTCTTTAGGCTAATGCAAATCGTCTTACATTCAACTAGGCTTATCAAACTTGTGTCTTGTCTAATGTTTCATGCAAAACAGTATCATGCAAAACACTAGTACTGTTCAGTGTAAATAATAACAAAGTACTGACACATATGAACTGATGTTAGCCAAAGTCATTTGCCGTATCACGTTTATTAAGAGTTGTGTTAAAGGTTGTCAACTTATTTAAACTAATTGATTCTTAATAATGACTTCCATAAGTAAAATTAAAATATATTTTTATTCATCTTTTTCACGGTGAAGGTCGTAAGAAAGAATACCCCTAAATTTAAGCTGCAGGTTATAGTTGCAGCTGAATAAAATGTATAATGTGCAGGCTACAGTATGTTTTGGAATATGCGAAAGCGACATCCATAACTAGGGAAAAACACCTGTATTTTAAAAGTAATTGCTTTTATTAATCAATTAATTTGCATTTTTAAACCCAACTTTGTTAATTTACAAGAAAAGCATATCTCCGAATTATGTTTCATCCAGCAGCTACTAATGGCTGTGAGGATGTCGATAGTGGCTGAGATTTTGAGAATGTAAAATAACCAAATGCAAATGGTATATGATTCCAACATTTATATGTATAATATATGATATGATGTAACAGTCAATGTAGTGTAATTGGATGCAGGAAGCAAAACAAGTTTTATTAAAATCATTATTATAGATAAGGCTGTACTGTTTGATTTTTGCAAATGGATAGAGTACTTCCCTCAACAAAAAATTTTGGTTTTTAAGTGATCACAAACCTCTTCTGTATTTCATTTGTTGACTGTGGTGCCTCTCCGTGTTAGATTTCATTTTAATATAATAGAGTATTTACTTGTGTTTTTAGCTTTTTATCAAATGATGTGGATATCTAAGTTTGATATGCAGGACAAAATAATGTATACTGGATTTCGTGCAGTTGAAAACATCAAATCAGAAATGATAAGTTTATTCTTGATGTAAGGTAATTCTATAGAGCTCCCATGAGCAACCTGTTGGGACTCTTGAGCTTATTTTATAGTTAGACTTTGTTGAAAAGGAAAAAGTTTCCAGTGTAGGTGTATTGCAAAACTGTTTCATAGAGCTGTCTGCTCAAGTCACTTCAGAATTTAGAAAGATGAAACTGACTAATCCCATTCCCATGTGAAAAGTCCCTTAAACTTTTCGCAAGTCCTATACGTTCTCAATTGTGCATTAATAGAAGTTCTGGTATATTTGTAAGGACAAATTTGTTTATGTTGTAAATTTCATATCTTGAGAAATTTGCAGAAATGTTGGTGCAGTAGCCTCAACCAAGGTGATTTGTCAAAGTTTGTCTAATATGGTATATTATTTTAAAATTGTGAGTGGTTTTTTAGGCAGAGACTTGGAGCTAAAACATGCTGTTTTGTTGAAGTTTTATAAACAATTGGCTTAATTTTATGTATGGAGGGATGCTATTTTTATACACCTTCAGGATAGCTAATCTCTTGTTTCTTTTTGGTTTCAGGAGAACCGGCAACACAAATGGCTTCTGCTGAAGATGATGACCCTATAAAGATCTCAAGGGAAGATGCTTCTGAGGCAGGGGAAGCTGAGATCTCTTCAACTGGTGCTGACCTTGATCCCCCAGAGGGTGAGGTTCCACCCACAGACCACAAAGAATTGGATCCGCCAGAGGAAGAGGTACCTCCCACAGACCATACGCCGTCTGATAATATAGCAGATGCCACTGACTCGTGTGAGGCAACAGTAATTTCTGATAATGTTGAGAGGCCCCTAATTCCTGATACTGAAAATACCAACAGTTCAGAAGCCACTAATAATAGTGATGATGTGGCTGCCGGTCGAAGGAATGTTGCCAGGAGAGGGAGGCGTAGAAGTTCAGTCACTGCAGGGAAAGGATCACCAGACAATGCTGGTAGTGGAAATGGTAAGTTTGGAGTCAAAAATTTAGAAAAAAAATAATTGTTTTGAGCAAAAGGTTGGAATTGGAAAAAAAATAAATGATTTGAGCAAAAGGTTGGAACTCCCTTTATCATTTGATGTATGGTTTGGAAAAGAATATGTCCATTCTGGGCCACTGTTTGAGAGAGGTGAATTTTGGCTGAATCTTAGGCCCGATTGTTGTCATCATCAGTAATTTAAAAAGTTTGTAGGTTATATTCTCTCTGCACTTGATCAATGTTGAAACCTTTTTAGTGGTCTTTTATTATACCATTTAAGAGTCCCCACTGATATGGAGGTTTGCATATTTTGTAATTTTCATGAGAGCAAGCATATGTTAATAATAATCATCAGCACCATCACTTCCAGTGCCATGCAACACAAGGGTCTTTGTAAGATTACGCCACTTATGTACCTCCATGCGATTTTGCTGTCTCAGATATCAACTCCCCTCCTGCCATTCTCATAATTCTTATCTAAGTAGGTGTAGGAATTCTATTCTTCTGGTGGTTAGAGGAGCACAGTATACTAATAGATTCTTTATTTCTATTGTCTGTTGTGTCAGGATTAAACCCCATTTCTTTTTTAGTAGTTTTCATCTTGAAATCCAGGTTTTAACATTGTTGATAATGGTAGTCACAGGGTTACCAGATGACAAACTTCTTGTGAATACCATCATGACTATATATTTAATAAATTTGTATTATGTTGTGACGCTTTAAAGTTTTCATTTATGACATGAAATTCCTGTGCAGTGAGAACTTACTCTCCCAAGTACAAACTGCTTGATTCATTACAGTTTGTCAACAATATATCAGAATGGATTAATTCTAGATATGCTTCACTTAGCTTATATTTTATGTTCATGCACTGTATTCATTTTATGTCTCGGTAGCATTTGTATTGACAGCTTTACAGTATACAAAAAAGAAAGAAGAGCTGAGGTTGTTGGGAGTATAATACAGTACTTTGTTATGCAATTGTTCTTTGAAAAGAGAATAGACATGTCTCTTGTATCCAGATTCTAGGAATGGCCCAGTAGCTTTGTTCTTGAATGAGAAATGTACTCCGGAAATATTTTCCACTGATAGTTTGCTAAAACTTTCAATTTGTCATTGCCAAGAGTTTCTAGGACCTTAATGATCAGTTGTTTCCTTTCAGAGAGTGTTCCTGCCCGAGAAACGCCACGACGAGCAGCTCGCTATATTCAGCATTACGGTAACTTTGACATAGAGGAGTCAGATGGTTTGGGAGACTCAGATCCAGATTACAATTTGTCTGATTCAGATGATGACCCTGATTTTAATCCTCTGAATAAACGCGTGAGTGTTCAGCTTAAGACAATTAATGTGTAAATGGTATTTTAGTATTAAGCATGAATGAGCCAAAGCCTAATCCAAAATTACAAACTCAATATGGAGAGAACAATTCTTGGTTGGATCTTTCTGTTCTATGGGTGTGGCAGCTTTGAGTCTTCCTTCTCAGTTTGAAGGGTTATTCATCTGTTGCCCTATAAGAGAAACCAGTTCTTAATGGAAAATTGTAGATAGTACTACAGGTTTTTTTCGCTTGCTCCATTAGCCCCAGCTGTGTTATGTATGATTTTTTCAGATTTGTACATGTGTGAGGGGAAGATAATGAGGGAAATAAATAGCTTTATGTGAGAAGACAAAGAGGAAATTTTTTATGAATGGCTGCACCTTGCAGGGGTGAAAATGATCTCATTGATGACTACTTGTTTTTAATATGCCAAAATACATTTTAACTGAGTACTCATTACCAGTGTTTGTTCTCCTCTCTTCACTCCAGTTGAGAGAGAGTGAGATCCCCACTGTTAAACTGTTAAATATAGCTATATTTTTGTGCAAGTAGTCGTGGGTCGGTACTGGACATAAAAAATGATCGCTTGGATGACTGTCTCGTGTCTTGAATTTAGTTTTCGTCAGAATTCTTTTTGCTGCCCTGCCATTCGTTGGTTTGTGCATTCACTGGTTTGGCTGTTGCTATATCTTGTTATTGTGAATTTGGCATTTTGTTAGGATTTCTTCTATGGCAAGAGAAAAATAGAGCATTAGATTTTGTAGGAATTATTTTTGTGTAAGCAGAATATTTTCTTTTGAGGAAGAAAAACACATTTTGTACTTATTGTAGGTCAGGAGTGCAATCTTGCACGTAGATGTGAAGAGTGTAGGGAGTGGTTGAAGGGTTTTTTGCTTAAATTCTTTAAAAACAAGAAGATGAGGGAATTAGACAGATTAAGGAAATGATTGGTTATATCAAGACATAAGCATGGTATTTCTCCTTTTCTGGTTGCCTTCTCCTTCAAATGTGTCTCTTCTTCTGACTCTCCCCTCTTCTCATCCTCAACCCAGACTTGAGCAGCCATCTTTAGCTTCACCTTCTGCTCCCCTTTCGGTTTAGGAAAAGCACATAGAGAAATTAGAGTAGGATGTAATCCTTATTCTAGAGCAGTGTTTCTCGACTTTTTTTTTTCTTCAGGGTGCACTTGTAGAGTAATTAAAACTGGGGCACATTTTGGATTTCAGTAAAATAAAATTAGCCATAAAATTGCAAAATAGGCATGTGAAAAAGAAGTTCTTGAAATAAACATTTATTTTTAAGACATTACAATATATTTTATATTCAAGTATACCTGTGTGAAGCCTGTGCTTGATGTGCTTTAGCAGTTTTTTTAATATTAGGCCTTATATGTGATACACATACTTTCATTTCCTCATCAATGCATCTAATACTTGATTTATTTTTCATTTTTTGTTGGTAAGTGTAGAAAATCCTAATTCACAGAGGTATAGAGGTATGATGCAGAAAACTGCTGTAGAACATTAAGTGGTTTACAAGCTATTGAAGGATTTCTTTGATGGAAATCCAAAATTGATGAATGGGCATGTTTTCATGTTTTGATTGGTAAGCCACAATCAGTAGATATGGTGGCCAGCTCTTCTCCTGGTAACGATAAGCCAATCATCATTTGAAACTTCAGTAACAGGGCTGCGAATCCAATCATATTGCACACTGTTTATGGATGGAAAATGATAACTCGTTACTTTCCATAGTTGTTCAGTGATCCACTATTAGAGGGATTAAATAATTTACATATCCTCTTCTAACCAAAGGGAACATTGCCAAACAACCTGAACTTGCTTTCCTTTTCCAGATCATTAACTTTTTCTGGAATGCTTTTATTTTGTCAGTCGATGAGAGGAGATTTTCATTTCCCTTTTGCACAATTTCCCCATAGTGGGGTAGTACCGTCAGTGCACCTCATTCAGTGCAATGCAGGCATTACTTAAGGTTCTTTGCAGCGTCCCTTCGGCCCCTAGCTGCAACCTCTTTCATTCCTTTCACTGTACCTCCATTCATATTCTCTTTCTTCCATCTTACTTTCCACCCTCTCCTAACAATTTATTCATGATGCAACTGCGAGGTTTTCCTCCTGTTACGCCTATGAAACTTTTCACTGTCAATTTCTGTCTCAGCCCTGAATGGCCTTAGTTGCCCCAGTGCTTGGCATGTACGTCTAAAATTTATCAATCAATCAGTCAACCTTTTGCACAGATATGTTCAGAGTATTCAAGTGTTGGAACATTTCAGTCAAGTATTCCAATTTTGAGATCCGCAATTCTCATTCAGGAAGTTTGCAAAAGTTACTTTTATTTTCTTTCTCAAAAAGTGCAGGTAGTTCTTGTCGATGTTTAGGTACACAACAGAGTACCTTACCTCTTGGCAACCACCTTGCTTCTCTATGCAAAAGTTAGCGCTTGTGTTGCGAATCCATATTTTCACAAAGTAGTCTAAGCATGTGACCTTGTACTGGTCTAGTTTTAATGAAATTTATCATTACTGCAGCTTGGTAAAAAACTTCTTCCAATTTAGTGCCGAGCATTTTTGCCATTAGGACTTCTCTGTGCAAGAAGCAGTGAGTTTTTATAATGTTTGGATTTTGTCGTTTTACAAACGGTATAAGACCTATCATTGATGGAGCTCCATGAGTACAAATCGTGACACATGAGTTCTAGGATAAATTCCATTTCTCATAATAGTTATTCAAAACATGAAAAATGCCTTCACCTTTAGTAGTGGTAGTCAGTTCTTTGCAACAAAGAAATGGATTTACTATTTCATCTTGAATGAAGCATATAAATGCCAATAGTTGCTCTTTGTTGGTTATGTCCATTGATTCATCAGTTTGAATTGCCAAGAATGAATTCTGAAGCTTATGACTGCACAGATTTTCTTCACATCATTAGACATTTCCAAAATACATCTGTGAACAGTATCATTTGATAGTAAAATTTTGCTTACTTCTTTTTCTGCATTATCTCCTAACAAAGTCAAACATCTTTTTGCATGTGGGTAAAATAATGGATTCAGCAATAGTATGAGATGTCGTTTTTGAGGCAGTTATTTCCTATACTTCATAAGAAGCAATTGAGGTTTTTCAGGTAATGTTACTGTACTTTTGATAGCAACTGCTTTCTTTGTTGCTCAAGTAGTCTTTTAAAATAACTTAGATCTTTTCCTTGGGGACTGCGATGTGACGTTTTGAAATGTTTACTTAACCTACTAGGAAGCATCGACTCCATTGACATTCTGCATCCACAAACCAAACACAGTGAAAGAGGCTGACTTTCATACCCAGTCCAAGTGAAACCCTAACTTAATAAGTTTTGTCGTATTTTCGATTAGGCCTAATCTTCTTTTCATGGCTGAATACTTTATTGCGCTTGAATTAGTTTCACCATGAGAATAAAGTTCATCACTTGTGTGCTTCTTGTTTGAAAATGTGTTAATTTTATGGGTAGTCAATTTTTGGTTTTACTGTAATTCACCAAGTTTTACTGAACGAGAGCTTTAAAAAGTATTGTAGCAGCATCTGGCATCCACTGATTGAGTAATTGGCCACAATTGCAGATGCCTTTGTATTTTAAGTACAATAAAAAGAGCAGGTCATTGCCACCAATCATAAACCCATTTTGACCTGTCAGCTTAAGAATATTCCCTTTCTTGGGTGCCCCATTTAACTTAGTTTAGCACTGGTAAAGAAGATTAATTCTTAGTGTTAATTTTAACAATGAGATAAAATCTTGGAACAATGGTTCACAAGAGAGGCTCAAAATGACTGATTTAAATCCCTTGAGAATGGGTAAAGGGAAAGGATTACCCATTCCTTCTTAAGGTTTAGGAACCAGCATCTGGTGTAAAATATCAGACATTCGAGCTATGTGTTTGGTATCTGTATCCTTTCAAAAATACAGATTTGTTTAATACAGGTAAGCTTCAGTTTAGGTTCTTGCATGCATGTTGGAAGTTGATTTTAATGTAAATCAGTTTGCAATTCAGTCGACAGGTATATTTAAGCTACCATATAGTCTAACTCCTTTTACCTACAGCCCACCACGGTTTTATCACCGTGAGTAGATTTTTGTAGAGTAACATAATTATAATTATTGACGATAATGATTGTATTCATTTGTTTTACTAAGGATTTAGCAAATTTACCTCTTTACATTGTTGCGTTCCCTTACTACGAAATATACCAGCGAGTATTGCGTCACTTATATTGTGCTGTAGACTAGACTCTTAGTTTATTGTTTTTAAGAAATGTATTAATAGGATATTATTAATCTACTATTTCATTGTAATCAATGATTTCCCATTTCGTCTTGTAATATCATGGAAACCTTGCATACGTAACCTAACTCTCGCATATGTAAACTTATCCCTTGTTTACATCTAGCCTACATGTGATATTTCATCCTATGCAAAAACATGCAATTTAGCCTTTTCTTTTAGTTTTAACAGGGTATCTTATATATTTAAATTACACAGGAGAATATTTTATCACTAATGATATATTTCATTTAACTAATTAATTTTCCAATTCATGTAGAGTGTTTTGTAACTTGCCCCACGTTTACATCTAAGTTTCACATGCTTTGATGTAAGCCAGTGGTAACTGTGCCCAAAATAAAATGACCATAGAAATTCTGTACAGTATTGGAAAGTACTTTAATATTACTGATCTCTAGTTTGATCTCAGCCATTTTCCATTTTTCATCATAATGTTACAAAACGTTTTACGATGTTTGCTAATCACGTGGAGCACATGTGTGTGATGTTTACAATTTTGCATTACTATATTCTTATTTATTCTGAGAATGGTAATAAACTGGTAGTTTTTGCATGGGAACTGTAATATTTTATTCTTTCTCTTTTATGAATTCATCAAAACTATCGATGAAATTTCTCACTGCCTTTCTTGTTATCTGAACATTATGCAAACTGAATCTTCTTTTGAACCTTTTGAACAATCCAGTACTTGATGAATTCTTGATGAAAGTCATCACCTGCACGTTCCTTACGGGTCTGAAACAGACTTCTAGCCTTTGCCTGAATGGTAATAAGGCTTAGTGATGTTTATTTTTTAATCTGGTCTTCTATCCACATTGATAACCGTTTCATTTCACGGATTGGCCCTTGCCTTTGCTTCATAATTACAGTAAAGTTCATTGAAGCAAGTCTTTAAACAGCTTCACGTATGCATTCTTGATCCTTAAGAATCGTGGACTGTTTAATATGGAATTTCTAGGTCACCTGCTATTATCCTTATTCTTTTTCCTCCATACTGATTAATCACAGTGACTTCAATTCCAAGTTGAGAGAGAGAGAGAGAGAGAGAGAGTATTGTAGATGGACAAAAAATATCAGACTGTTAGTCAATCCTTCCAATCTAGTAAAACATTCTTAAATTGTTTAATTGTATGATCCTATACCATGCTGGATATACTGTACATGTTTGATAGTGTGAGGCCTGCTGTAAGATAAGTCTTTCATTACAAAAAATACTTGGGGCTCACCCTGGAACCGTACAGGGAATACTAGTGTGCCTTGGCACACCAGTTGAGAAACTCCATTTTAGAGTGCATTAAAGGTTTTGACAGAATTCATATTAGAAAAAATGTGTTGGTGCCCTCACCCACCAGTAGCCTGAGCTTAAGGACAGGTCTGCAACAGTTGGGAGAGTTCACTGCCAGTGAAATTGGTTGGTTCTCAGGGCAAAGTTAATCTGTGCCTTCCAACGTCTTCCTCATCATTTGTTGTACTTTTTAAGTGTTGGATGCGATTGCCAAAAGGTTGTTTCAGTAAGCTCAAGCCTTCACAACAAATTTCTAAATCACCGTTGTTTGATTTAAACAATAACAAGGTTGGTGCTCATACAACTACTAGGTAGCTTAGGAGTAGAGTATAATTTCAAGGTTTAGACCTCACTGGTAAGTTGCTGTAATTCTAATGCTAATTGAATCAGTTGTTGAGCCTATCTCTTCTATTTCTATATCTCAGTCTTGTGTTATTTCTATCATTCCCCTTTTTCTTTGGAATTTACTACTTCGACATGTATTGTCTGCCTCTTCAACTGTCAGTGTCCCTTTTCCTTCTGCCACCACTAAATCTGCATTTGACTTAAGCAATTTTTTTAAGGGGCTTCAGTGCTATCTAAACTAGGTACCATTTTAACATTATTGTTTGCTTTCTAATAGTGGTATTTAGTTTGCGAGGCATTTGTGTCAGGTATTTCTGGCACTCTGTCCACCCTCCTAACTACCTTTCTGGTTGCATGCTGCAACTAGTGACTTGATGTCATCATTCGCTAAGCTGCCTCGTAACACCTCAGGGGAGGTGCAAGGATGTGTGCTTCTTTTGGTGACCCTTCCCATGATGCCAGTGGTTTTGTTCTAGGAGTCCAGACTCCTACTCTGGTGGAAGAGGAGATTGATGCAGAGGAGTCACTGTCTGTGTTTAGGTGACTGTTGGAGCAGTGTGCTTCTCTTTGTCCTCATTTGGTAGAGGAGAGGCATTCCTTAAAGATTAGGTCTGTTTTATGTCAAGCATTGCTGTTCAGGTCAAATCCTTCTAAGATGTGTAGGCTCTCTCTTCCTGTTAAGGCATGTTTTGAAGACATATCTTGAATTCTCGTGCACAAGGCCTCTTTTAAGGATATGAGCACTTGCTTTCTTTCTTTATGAGGGTATGTATGGCCACCTCATATGATACTGGTGCCTAACCAGCGCTGAAACTTTCTTCTGTGCAAGACTTGGAATTCTTTGCATCGTTCGATCCGTTGAAGAGATGTGTGCTTGAGACCAGCAAAGTTCTTTTGTTGAATGCTGAGGCAGAAAGTTTGATCTTAAGTCACTATTTAGAGTAAATGAGGTTTACAGTGCTACCCTGCTTTATCACGCTTCACTTTTCTGTGCTTCATATTGTTGCGAATTTTTGTGGAACATATTTTTCACTTTTCCGCGGGAACTTTCACTAATTCTCGAATTTTTTCTATGGACTGTATCTCTAAAATTATCACTAATTTGCTTTTTTTTTATATATATAGAGCAACACTACAGTGAACCCCCCCATATTCGCCTTCTCACAATTCGTGGACTCACTTATTCGCGGATTTCTCTGTGGAATGTATTTACCCATTATTCGCGGAAAATTCGCCGATTCGCGGTATTTTCCACTGAGAAATATTCATTAATTACAGTATATTCATATTTTCACAACTAAATGCACTTTTTTTGATAAAACTATTAAAATACTCAGGTATAAGCATTTTTAGAGGGTTTTTCTTATGTTTAAACTCTCAAAATAGGCAGTTCTAAGTGTTTTTAGAGGGGTTTTAAGTATTCGCGGATTTTAGCTATTAGCGGGTGGGAGGATGTGGTACGCATCCCCGCGAATACGGGGGTTTACTGTATTTATTCACTAATTAGAGGCAGTTCCCGGTTATCAGATCAGCGGGGTTCCGTTCTGACGGCGTGACGATAACCGAAAATCACCGATAACTGAAAATCGGCAATTTTCGGTTATTGGCACCACTATTAGGTATGTATCAGCACCATACTCAATTATTGGCGCTGGTAAGTGGCAATTGGCTAAGAAAATTGCCAATTTTTGCAATTTTCGGCGTTAGACAAGCCCTGTAAAATCGGATCGCCGATAACCGGGGACTGCCTGTACTGTATTTTTTCATTGTGTGTTCCTGACTAAATACAGATTTTTATGATAGAAATTATTTACAGTGTACTTATACTGTACTACTGTACCTGTTGAGCTCATTCCAGGATGGGCATAATAGTGCGCATAATATCTAAAATATTCGCTAATTATTGTAATTTTATTTTCAAGCAGTCTGCTTCTGGCCAGCCATTTAATTGACTTGTCCCTCTTTCTTTTGACTTGAAGCCCTTTCGTGGATTCACTTTAGGATATGGGAAGATTAAGGCTACACATTAGTAGGGAAAATGAAGTTTTCAGCCTTCAGGTTCCAGTAGGAGGCTGCCTGCCTTAGGGATAGAACCTGGCTGGTGGAGTTACTCTGGGAAGGCCACATCATTCTTTTTCTGGTTCCTCCACTGCTGTTGTCATCTCCGATAGTCTTTCCAGCTTATCTTGACCATCGGGAGAAGTTTTCATTATTACAGAAGGAAGTCATTTCTTTGCTGGAGAATGAAGTGATACAACAGGTGCTGGTAATTTCCCCAGGGTTCTAAAACTGACTGTTTATAGTTGCAAAAGCATTTGGAGGTTGGTGCCCAGTTGGACGTGTCAAACCTGAACAAGCTCATTCATCTATCTGTCCTTTTCCTTGAAAACATCCAGCATAGTTCTAGCAGGAGTTCTGTGGAGCAACTGGATGGTTTTGCTAGACATCTAGGATGTGTATTCCATATACCAATACATCCTCAGTCATGCAAGTTCATTCACTTTGTGTGTGCAGGGAAAGTCAGTCTGCTTAGGGCACTTGACTTCAGCTGAAGTACAGCACCGTAAGTATTCATGAGGGTTTTATTCCCCATAGGGGGTTTGTGTCTTCATAGGGGAATCAGGATTCTTTACCAAGACAACTGGCTAGTTACAGTCAACTCTTATGAAGGGGTTCTGGGGGCCCAGTCTTTGGACATTCTTATCTGTCATAAGAGGTCATCTCTGTTCTTCTATCCCCTATCTGGGGTATGAGGATAGACTTGCAGTTTTCAGGCATTTCCTTCGGGGAGATGCTTGGATGACTTCTTGTCTCTTCTTGAAGGATTTCAGTCCATAAAATGACTTCCAGCAAAGCAATAGCTGTCGCTTTGGGGCACATGGCCTCTGTGGAGAAGTTATTAGGTTGGTGAGGCTCAGGATGAGGTCATTATGATTTCACTTAAAAGAGGCTTGGGACAGGAATTCCCTGTCAGACTCATCTCTACTTTTTGTACCATTAAGTCTTTGGGAAACATTAGAATGGTTGGCAGACCATTGAAGACTCCTGTCAGGTTTATCTCTGGAGATCAGGAACTCAGACTTCACCTTATTTCAGATGTGTCAACAAAAATTTGGGGAGTTTTTCTGGGAGATATCGAAATGTTGGGAGTGTGGTCATCAAGAGAAAAAGAGTTGCATACCAACAATCTTGAACTCTGTGAATGGAAGCGAGGAACACAGTGCTTATTCCCCAGTTTATTTAAAGGAAGAACAGTGTGCTTGCATACCTTCCAAGGAGGATGGGTCAGATTCTTCTCAAGTCTGGCATTTGCTGTGGGAAACTGTGGGGTTCATCAAACATAGAATTGTTTCTGATGGCAATAAACAAAAATTATAGGTTACTGCTCTCCCTTTCAGGACCCTCAGGCTTGGGCAGTGAACACTTTTCACCAGGACTGGTCCATCCTAGTTACTTATACCCTTTTCCACCTTTTTTAATAGTAAGAAAGGTAGTAAAAAAATTTTAAGAATCAAGAAAATTCCAAGTTTCTTTTGGCCCCTTGGCTTTTGGCTCAGGTAGCTTGGTGCTGGTAGTTGTGGGTGCATTGGTAGGTGACATCACCCAGGCTTGCTGGCTTGTAGCTCAAATCTTATTTTCTGATGAGAACCAAGGCATTCAAGACACACCTGGTGGAGACTAGGTGAATTAGACAGTCATATGGGTCAGCCAAGCTGTCTTCTGTTTCGAATGCGGGCTTGAAGAAATAACTACCTTTAACAGTCTATAACCAATTTTATTATGAAAATTTACATTTTGCACACTTGGTGGATGTTTGTGGCACTAATCATAAATTTGTTTTTCAGCAAAATACCACTGGTGGGAGTGACGATGACACCTTCAACAAGCCCCGTAGAGGGCGAGGCCGAGGACGAGGCATGGGACGCGTGAGAGGTAAAAATTCATACCTTGTGTTATATTATATTTTGAAAGAAGGAACATTTTAGGACACTGGGATGTGATGTTGAAGTTGATAATTTTCTTTATTAATAGGATCGCAGAACTAGGAAAAATGTTCATTAGTTAGAGTTAGGACCTTTATTTATCATATATAAGGCTCATGGGCAAATGTGTTGTGCCAATTTTTACCAGATCTTCACAACACTCTGTACCTTTAGGTACTTTGAAGATTGTTATTTACCAGTATTCAGATTATTATAAATGATAAGATACGTATATACACTGTATTTTTATGTATATTTTTGTACATGCTGAATGTTTCTGTATAAACATGTAAATGCTGAATGTTTCTGTATAAATTTGTACATGTTGAATGTTTCTGTATAAATTTGCAGATGCTGAATGTTTCTGTATAAATTTGTACACTGAATGTTTTTGTATAATTTAAAACTTACAGTAGTGCTATTGGTAATGCTTATATTAATCACCTAAGTACTACCAAATTATTTAGCTGTCAGTAGCATCAATTTTTGCTTGACATTTCAAAATATTGTTACTGTATATCTGTATAATTCATAGTATTACAACTTATTACAATTGGCATGATAGTCTGAGTTTTATATGCTATTAAAACAAATTTTATTTGTTCATTGCAAACTCATTATTCAAAACTAGCCTTAAGCCAGGCAAATTACCCTCTGGGTGCACCATCTTGATAAATATTCTGAAAGACAAAGACCCTCCACCACATTCTCAGACAACATTCCATTATCCTGCAGTTTCATTAATTGGGATGAATCTTGCCTATTGTTAAAGATAGCTACATCTTTGCCATGGCACATGCAGTTGGCATTCAAGATACAAAGAAGATTGCTTGGCTAACCTGGATGACAGTATAGTTCACCTGTTATCTACCAGGTATGCCTTAATTGTTTTAGTTCTCATCAGAATTCTCTTAGTCGTAGGGCTAGTAGTTGATTGTGGTTCACTAGCTGGTGCTGGCCTGCTTTTTCACATGTTGTGACTGTTTTGTTCACTCAGGTGTTGCAGGAATATTTTCTACATTGATTGTATTCTGTGTAGAACTAGAGGTGGAATGTATTCTATTAGATACAGTTTGTGTTGGTTGTAGGGATGACAAGTAGGTGTGAAGTGTGTAATGAGTTATCGGACAAATTTATAATTCCATTATATAGGTAGAGGAGGGAGTCATCTTTAGGAAGCAATTAATTAGGCATGGATGTTCTTTTTAATTTCCCTTCTACTTCATTGCGTGCTCCTGCATATCTTAATTACCCTCTGTCCCCTCTCTCATATCTCCTCGTATACTGTACTTAGACCTGTTCTGGAAAAGTGGATATTTAAATTAGACAGGATGTTAGTCTTACTCTAGAAACTGTAAAAGGTTGACCCAAATCTGGTTTTGAGTAACCAATCAGCATTCCCCCAATGCTTCTTTGTGTTTTTTTGGGGGGGGTCCCCTTCAAGAAGAACAATGTCAGTGGCCACATCTGTCTAAAGGCTGAGCTTAGGACTACCCTGCGAGAGTTGGAACAATTTGCTGCCAGGAAACTAGGTTGATTCTTGGGGTAAGGTTGTTCTGTGTCACCCAACACCATCTTGCCTGTCCCGATTGTTTAAGCGTTTAGCTTGCTTTCCAAAATATCGTTATGGAAGTGTAGGTGTCATTCCAGTTGTTGATGTTGCTTTTGTCAGTTTTTAATGGTGGTGAGGTTATCTGAACCGTAGCTCCTAATTTTAAGAGAGAATAACAATCATTTTAGAGTTAAGACTTTGGTTTTTTGTTTAATATCTTGAATATTATTAAAGATATATATTGTTTAGTCTGTTGTTGAGTCTGTTTGTTGTGTCAATACCTTAAGTCTCTTCCTGTTCCTTCACCCCTTTTTTTCTCATTGTAATCTGCCTCCACCTGCATTGTTTTAGCTTCTGCTGCTGGTGGCTTTTAGTCTTCCTCTATTTCCTGCGTTTCTATTTTGGTTTTGGCTGCATTATCAAGTGCCTCTTAACTAGTACTGTTCTAGCAGCATTTTGGAAAGTACAGATGTCTCCATATACATGGGGGGATACGTTCCTTAAAACAATGTGTAAATAGAAATCTTGTAAGTAGATCATTATTTCCCCATTAAAATCAGTGGTGGTAAGGGGGGTTAGTTTCAAAGACAAGGGAAATTTTACCCTGTTTTTAGGTTCTGATGAGAGGTATTATTGTTCTGATGAGAGGTATTATTGTGTGAACATCAAGAGTAACACAGAAAATTAAAAACAATGTCCAATCATTATTTTTATTCCCTTTGCTTTCCTTCCAATTTGTACTGCTGGCTCCGGTGATGGCTTTACTTTTCCCCTTATGTACTGCAGTACCTCAAACTTACGCTAGGTTAGGTTCCAGAACCGCGAGGATTTAAAGTTACTGTAATTTGATTTAAAGGTTAGCTTAAGGCAGTGATTCTCAAACGGGGTGCCACAGACAGTGCCTAGGGGTGCCACAAGATTGACATGAATTTTGTCTTGGCTAGATCATTTCAATGAACATTTGTAGAAAAAAAAGTTTGCAGAAGTCTTCATATAATTATTATCAGTGTGTCTACTCTAGTTATGTTTATCTAATTCTTCTGATATGCTCTTTGTTTGCACAGTATATTTCTGCATGTACGGTGTGCTGATTTTGGTTTGAGTATGGGTCATAATTTTATTCATTAAATAAGAAGTTAATTTATGAGATATGGTGGGTTGGTGAAGAAGGGGCGCCATGGTAATGATTACATTAGTTAGGGTGCCATCACGAAAAAAAGATTGAGAACCTCTGGCTTAAGGGATGCACTGACTGCCAAATTTGGGGAAATTGTCAAATTTTAGTTATTAACAGTTTTCAACAGTTTTATCTCTAAATCAACATATCCTGAAGCGATAATGCTAAAAAGAAAAATATTTTTTTAGATTGGTTTATTGACAATGTTCATCGCTTGTATGACACTGTGAACCACAAATTGTAAAAAAATTACTTGTAGAAAATATCTGTATGAATAATTCAGGATAGGGTCAAGTAAGTTATACAGTGAAACCCCCGTATTTGCGGGGGATGCTAGGTAAAATCTGCGAATACTTAAAACCTCTCTAAAAACACTTAGAACTGCCCATTTTGATAGTTTAAACACAAGAAAAACCCTCTAAAAATGCTTACACCTGAGTATTTTAATAGTTTTATCACAAAAAGTGCATTTATTCATGAAAATTATATGAAAATACAGTGATTAGTGAATATTTCTAAGTGAAAAATACCTCGAATAGGCGAATTTTCTGCGAATAATGGGTAGATATGTTCCACAGAGAAACCTGCGAATCGTGAGAACGCGAATGCGGGGGTTTTACTGTACTGTACATTGTTCTGGAATGTTATGTGCGTAAATAAACTTATCTTGAAATGTTACTGCTAAAAAAAAAAATTGTTTAGATTGGTTCATGGACAATTTTGTTCATTACTTGTAAGGCACTGTGAACAACAGATTGTAAAAAAAAGCATGTAAAAGTGTAAAAAAAAATTTATTCAAAAATAATTGTCACCCACTAACACATCCTATTCTCTTTAGCGGAAATGGCATAGAGAAAACGGGTTATAGCAATATGGGGATAACTTGATCAAGAATTCCTGATTGTTTCAAGATTCTTGAATGTCCAAAAATATTTTTCTTTTACTGCTTCCTGAAAACTTTTTTTTTTTTTTTTTTTTTTTTTTTTTTTTCTCTCTAAAACTAGTGCTTACATCTCCAAGAAGACTACAACAAAACTTGTGTTTATTCAGTATAAGTTATAGAGTAAGAGGTAAAAATTTGAAGCAAATGAAGTGAAGATGTGAAGTAAGTGGTTGTTAATTTTAAGAAATAGTGATGAATTCTTAGACAAGTCACAGTGTTGGTAAGCCTGATTTAATGTATGAAGATTCACATTTAACCTATGAACTATTGCTTCTAGGCCTATTTATTAGTTAAAAGCTAACTCAGGAAATATGCATTATCAGTGGTATAGACCAAAACCGAGACGGGCATAGATAGCCTAGCTAAGTGTAATCTACTGTAAATACACCTCGCACTATACACTATGTATATGATGAAATCATGATTTAGACAAAATTTTAATGGCAAAATGATAATGATACACGAGATCAGAAGATGCACGAGTATATATGAAAATTAATGTTTTTTTGTAGCCTATATATTTTTGAAATTCACTGAATGTTTTTCTTGGAAATAAACTCTTGCTTGTGCATTTGCGGAGCAAACTTCAGTTCCAAAATCCCTAAAAATCCAGAAATTGAAATTTGGGGCACCGCTCTCATAGCTGCGTAAGAACTACAGTAAACCACCCTGTATGTGTACTACAGCCCCTTGCAAATAGTTAACACCCCCTCTAAAAATGCTTATAACTGCCTATCTTATGCAGCTTTCTCTGTATGGCTGCTCTTACTTAGTCGTGTACCAGAGGGCCTTACCCCCGTGGGGGATCCAACTTTTGGTGGCAGTACAATCCAAGAAGGATATCAGATCAAGTTTGAGTGTTTTGGGCTTTATGTATGAAATCTTTAGTTTAGATGGCAGAGCAGATTCTTGTTTAGCTACTGTAACCCACCATCCTTTCAATGTGGGAATCAGCCACCTTTAGTAATAGGTAAGATTCATCCCAAAAATGTAAATTTCCATAATTATATGAATACCTACCTACTGTTAAAGTAGAACCCGCTAAGCCTCCTCACAACTTAATGGGCTGTCAAGAAGAATTCTGACGAGAACTAAAACATTCAAAACATACCTGATGGAAAACAGGTGAGCTAGACAGTCATCCAGGCCAGCCAAGCAATATTTTTGTTTTTTAATGCCAACAAAATCTGGTGGCACAAAGATGTACAGCCTGTAAGTATCAAACAGCAAATTTTATGAAAATTTATACTATCTGGTTACTTACCTACTGTTAAAGTACAACACACCCACCATCCCCACATCTGAGTGAGTTGTCAAGAAGAATTCTGACAAGGACTAAAATATCTGAGACCCACCTGGTGGAGAACAGGTGAACTAGAGTATCCTTCTGGGCAGCAAAGTGTTCTTTATTGAATGCTGACAGCATCTGACTGGCATGAAGGTGTAAACTATCTTTAACAGTAGGTAAGTATCCAGATAATTTTTTCATGAAAATTTATATTTTCCAAGACTTTCCAGTTTCAAAACAGAGTTCCATAGGGAAGTTTTCCTAGCTCTTTCTTTACATTGCCAGCAAATGGCATTAGTAGTACACTACCAGTTAGAAGTAAAAGTAATATTTGTTTTGATGATCTGCATCCTCAACTTACGGCGATTCAATCTTACGGTGCTTTTTCAGTGCCTTAACAGCGTTTTACAGCGCTGTTAACGGCTCTTACAGCGCTGTTAATGGCTCTTACAGCGCTGTTAACGGCCCTTACAGCGCTGTGACTTGCTGTAACATCAAGTTATGACGCCATAAGCACCATTAAAGTGCCGATAACAGAGAAAAATTGACTTACAGCATGGGAACTGATCCCCTGCTGTGAGTTGAGGACGTACTATAGAGCATCAAACGTAAGTTGTGCCAAATGTCTGATCAATTACGCTATTGTAAAACTAGACAAAAAGGCCTTGTCAGTAGGTTTCCAGTTCTCCATAGAAAGAATGCAGCAGTTGTTTGATGAAACTTTAGGTTGGAAATAAATTAAGAGGGTAACGAGGGAATCAGAATATCCACTGGGCTTTTAAATCTTCCCCAAACTCCTTTGTCCAAGTTGAAAATTGTGAACCACCTCTAAATTCATGACTGTAACAATGTATAGTAAAAAAAATATAAGCAAGTGATTCACCAGGAAAAAACCTTTTGATCAAAGATATTTATAAAAAAGATTTACACATTTCCCATTAGAGTCAACAGTGGTAAGATTTCTTCATCAGACTATGCATGATTCACAAACTTGTGTAGATTTTAAATATTTATAAAAAACTAGACAAATACCCCAGAATATGATACAGAACATGCAGTATAAAAGTTCATACTATGCAACATACATTGAAGGGTTCAGATCTTATCATTTGTAGAATTTGCAACCATATTACTCAGCAAATCTTACCAATTTTCCTTGCATGACAATGCTCCTGTTTTGGTACCAGAATTCAGTACAGTAGGATCTCCTATTAAAATTTATTAAAGATTAGCCATCATAGAAATTAGTAATTTTCACTGAATAGAAGTGCTCTAAAAGCCTTTTAGAAATGTAAATCCAAAAAATTTCATACTTTTTTTTTCTGTTGCTTGCTTTTTGATGATGTTGTGTTTTGATATAATAAGGTGTGCAAACCCCTCAGTCACCAAAGCCACCTTTTGATAGGAAACTGCAAGCCCTTCAGCACTGCCCACTGGAAAGACAGGCCCTGTAAATGGTTCCTCTCCTCTATGGTGGCAGATCCTCGTTTATTGTGTATGTCGTGTCGTTGGCATAACTAATCAATCAAGCCCTTGTGCAGAGTGCCAGGTCTGGCCTTCTGAGCAGTGGGTGAAGCATGCCGGGATGAAGAAGAGAGAGAAGAAAGTTTCTCCGGTGTCATCGGAGTGCAATACTGTGCTTGGTGACACCGAAGTTTCTCTGGTTCATTCTTGCCCCCAGCCAAACTTTCACCTGCTGTTACCATTCCTAAGGGAGCAGTTTTCCCTTTGCAGACTCCTACTGCTACATCAGTACAGAGCTGCCCAGGGGAAGAGGGGGAGGAACGACCAGCTCAGTTTTTCTGGCAGTTTGGCATCGTTTGTATGAGGGAAGTCATTGTCTTGTCTCCATTGTCTAGTGCTGTTGCTGCCTTTTCTCCTTCTTCCAAAGCTAGTGAGCAGAGGAAGATGAAGGTTGCCTCACCTGACTACCGGAAGTAATGTAGAGCTTCCAGTGGCCAGCTTTCTCCCACAGAAGGGCTACCGAGTTTCTCACTAGTGGTGCTGTGATTACTTCCATTCCCGCTGCCGAGTGTGCAGGAGCAATTGCTGCCTGGTAGCTCGCCTATCCAGGCCAGTAAGGGTCCCCGGTCTACAGACCCAGTTCCTGGCTGCCAGCACAGCCCAGAGAAAGGTGAACAGAGAGCGTGCAGGTGTTCTCTCATCCCTTTCCTACTCTTCAAAGTGAGTGGCACAGGGGTCCCAGGATGGTGGTCTGGCCTGACTGGCTTGGTCACATCGGCAAGGCAAGAAGAGGTCCTCTGCTCAGTCTTCTTCTCCTGTAGAAGCTCCAGCTTCTAACAAGGCTGGAGCATGTGGCGGGGGTGTGTGTTTAGAAACCCATAACACACACACACATTCACGTGAGGGCCGCCACTCTCCTCGCCCTGTGCAGACATCGTCACAGCAGGTTGACGACTGCCCACGGCCTCACTCACCTGCTGGGACTTCAGTCATCAAGAGGCTGGTCAAGGGTGCACGCGACCCTTCACTTGTCCCCTCCACCTTCTGGGGGTTTCTGGGAGCCAGGAGCTGGATGGGTCTAGGGCTTGGTACCAGGACCATTCTCAGTCCCATCCCAGCCTGTCCATGGAAGTGTTCGTTCCTGAGTCGGTCCTCGGACCAGACAGGAAGTACATTCGAGTGGTTGAGGGATCGCCGGGGGCGTCTAGCATGCACCCCTCTCCTGCGGATGGAGCGACTCAGGAAGACCAGGACCTAGAAGGACCAAAGGGTCCTACGTCCCAGGATTCAGACACCCCAAGTCTTTTTGGAAACCCCAGAAGGAACCCAGTTTCTTGATGGGCTTGCCATGTTCAAAGCTTGCTGATTGGGGTCTTGGACCAAGTGAATTCTCTGGTTTCTGGCCAGGAGAATTCTCTTCAGTCTAGCTGCTCTAGCAAGATGCTTCCTCTGCCTCTAGCTTACCAGAGGAAATACTACATTCCCCTGGAGAGGCCACTGCTGACCAAACAGGTTGACCTGGACCTGATTTGTCTGTCCTGGTCTGTTACTGGAGCGACTCCATGCGGAGGAAGTCTCCCTCTTGCAAGCGGATAGATCTCTAGTAATTGTTGCTGATCAAGATTGTGTTCTCTTCATTGTGTTCCTGGACGACTGAAGAAGGCTGCATTTAGGAGACTGATGTTGTCAGGAGGTGGGACCGTCACCTACCTATCCCACCAGATGGCAGAACTGTGGGCAAACCTAGTCCTGAAGAGGAGAGGTGCTGCATTGTCAGAAATCTTTAGGTTCTTCTAGTCTGAGTCAGCACTGGCAATCTGGAACGGACTAGTAATGGGTTCCACCTCCCATTTTGATAGAGGAGAGATGGAGACCGTGGTAGACAGGTTATGCATCGGGAACGACAACAACCTTGCTCACCAGGCAGTGACCAAGATGTCTGGGTCTTTGCATGGCATTGCAGCCTAACCTTCAGGTCAGGCCCTTCCTCATCAGGTCAGAGGAAGTCCCAGACTTCCTCGGACCTTCAAAGAGGTACCCAGACAACTTCTGCTGTGATAGCAAAGGGTGCGCAGAAGCATCCCTTGCAGACCCTTCCCTTGCTTGGAAAGGGGCAAGAATAAGAAGAAGGGTGGAGGACATTAGGGGTGGTGTTCCTCCCCACTTGCTGCCGATGGTGGGGGTGGATGCCTGTTGGGCCATTGGGCAACAAGGCAGGGATATGGAGCAGAGACCTTGGTGGCAGATGTCCCTCAGGTAGGGTATCTACTATCCTTAGCGTCTCCGCTACCCCTCACCCTCAATCCCTTCCAGACTTATGTTCCCAGTTTACAGAAGGACCTCACCCTTTGGGAAGAGGTGAATGCGATGCTCAAGAGAGGCGCTGTGGAAGTCATGAAGGATCGATATCCATGGTTTTACTGTTGTCTCCTCCTAGTAGAGAAGGTGACAGGTGGCAGGAGACAGGTCATCGACCTCGTTCCCCTGAACTGGTTCATTTTCCAGACCCAGTTCAAGATAGAAACGGTGTGTACAGTACTCTATTCCATCAGAGAGGGCGACTTCGTGTTTTTGATGGACTTGAAGGATGTGTATTTTCAAATACCCATCCATTGGTCCTCACGCAAGTACCTTCATTTTACCCTCCAGCAGATGGTGTTCCAGTACAGGAAACTTTGTTTTGGGCTCTCAGCTGCTCCACAAGTGTTCAGTCACATGTTCACACAGATCTCAGCTTGGGCCCATTCGCACATGTTACATCTATTGAGGTACCTGGGCGACTGGCTGGCCCTGATGAGCTTATAGCCACAGTTAATCAGGACAGAGATCGTCTTCTCTAGTTTTGGAGCGATGATCAACTTTGAGAAGTCAGATCTCATGCCCAAGCAGAGGGTAAAGTATCTGGGCATGCTGATAGATACTGTAGCAGCATGTGTCTTCCTTTCAGATTACACATCAGCAGGTTCAGAGAGGCAGTGACAGATTGTTCCTGCCTCGACAAGAACCACCTGTTGGTGTAAAATGCCAACATCATACCCATACCTCCCCACCAACTTGTCAGGACCAATTAACATGTACTAAATATGCCCAAGAAAAACAACTGACACCCTTTAAACTGAAAAATGGAGTGTAAACCGTAACTACCTTTTTTCCCATATATGTAACATGATATGCATACACTATATACTTACAGTCAACCCCCGGTATTCATGGGGTATAGGGACCACAAACACCCGCAAATAGCTAAAATCCTCAAATACTTGACATCCCCCTCTAAAAATGCTTATAACTGTCTACTTAGATAGTTCAGGAAACAGACCTCTCTCTAAAAAAAATTTATAACGGCTTATTTTAATAGTTCACACACCAAATGTATACTTTAAACTATCACCTTACGCAGAATATACCTTAAACTATCATCTAAAACACTTTAATGTCATTTTTAAGTTATCTTACAGCATTCCCCCTAAAAATGTATGGCTTGCAGCAGTGTGAAAACATTCAAGTTACCCCTTTTTTCAGGTATATCCATTTTCTCTCATACAGTATTGAACAGTCCTGTTTTCTTTGTACAGTACATGAAGAAACACTGGGAAATTAAGTACTGTATACAATACCTTAATATGTAATATGCACTAAAAAAAGAATACAATATATTGGTTTGCTGTGTTTACATTAATATTAATGTTTGAAAATTAGTAAATAACTTTTTATTTAAAAAAATGTGATTAGTCACAAAAACATGAAAATACAGTAATTATTGAATATATCTTGATGAAAAAATCTGCAAATTACCAAATTTTTTGCAAATAATTCAGTGATAAGTTCCACAAAAATCCGCGAATAGGTGACCAGCCTTGATCCTCCCGATGATTTACAGCTTTATTTTTATTTGAAGGGTCTGCACCTTCCTAGTCCACTTAAGAGTGTGGTTTGGGATTTACTGAAAATACACAGCACCTGATGCTGCAGGCACTGCAACAAAAGCAATGTGTTAAGGGGAAATCATCACCCCACAATCACAACAACTGTTCAAAGCATGAATACAGAGAACTGACACATACTAGGACAAAAGAGAGAAGAGCACTTTGCTACAAAGTGTATTGATGCTGTTTGAGTGTGACCAGTTAGAGAAGGAACTTTGTTATCATGAAGCATACTTAGCCATTCAAAAGCAAAAAAACACCATGAATGTACTATTTGTGTTTCTGCCAAGAGCATGAAAGTTTAGGAGAAACACAAGTGTTTGCCTACCCACCCATTTACCATGCACTGTTGTGCTGATGACATTATATGTCTCAGGCAGTTAAAAGTGACGTGTCCAGTGATGTAGTGCCTTCAAGCCATTAGCAGTTGTGAAAGCTCTCCAGAAGTCAAATTCCTGTGTACCCCTCCCAACATGTGCCCCTAGCCTCCTCCCCTAAACTCTTTCCCCTGTCTACCACCCCTACAATAACCCGTTTTCAGCCTGCTTTCCTGTAAGCTCTGTTATCACCCCTTCTTTCTGCTCGCCAACTATTTGAGCACGGTTTTAAAAAATTTGATTGAATTTCTGTATGCTTTAAATATACAGACCACAAAAATCTTTTGAACACTCACTTGATTGATATAAATAAAAATCAGAATACAGTAATCCTTCTATTATCCGGATTAATAGAGCTAAGAGCCCGTTGGGTATGGCAAAATCTGGGTAAGGGCAAGTAAAAACTTAAGGGTGTTCAAGGGTAACTACATACCCTTCTTCACCTAATCTTGTAGATACCACGTAAGTGTAAGCGCTCAGTATGCTAGTAAACAACACCTGTCACACTTTAAACAGAAAACTTTATGTCGAAGGCAACTATCTACCCTTTTTTTGCCATAAGCAGTATTTAAGATTTAAGATAAAGGTAATGGTAATGAAACTGGTATTTTATTTCCTAATATGTGTAAGAAAACTATCTGTTATTATCATGTTATATCATCATCCTAACATGTATAAGAAAACCATCATCTGCCACTTGCAGTGACTAATGTTTACATTCTCAGAATCAGCTGATTGAGCCTACTAGCAAAAGAATTAGATGAATCATTATTTAGTTGCTAAAAGAAACTAATGTATTACTGGAATTATTTTTATTTTTGTACACTCGGCAAGAAAAGTGAAGATACGGTTTTCTTTAGATTTCGTTCATCGAATTTTAATTTTGTTCTTACAGAAAACACATAATCTCGGTAAATTTACTCTAGAATATGAAAATACAATGCAAATTATATCATATATGTTAAATCTGCAAAACAAAAAGGTTCAGATACTTAAAAACACCATGCATGTCCGAAGTAATCAGAATTTCTCAGATTACTTCATTCATAGAGATCTAAAAGATAGTGTGTGGATATCTCGGTGTAGTACCGTGTATCAGAACAGCAATATTTACTCGTTTTCCGTTATGAACGGGCTTATTATTGCATCATCATACGAGGTAATGATAATTTCTTTAATTTTTACAGATTCCTATTTGTATTTCACGGTGTTAAAGGTCAGCTGGAATTAATGGCAGTAAATGTTGTGACAGCTAGGGCAGGTTGACCCAATCTATTTAAATCCGCAAGAGCGTTCTCTATGATGTGCGGAGTACCGCGATAACTTTGGCGGGAAAAGACAAGTAACTGGATGTTTCTTAACGTTGCCATAGTCTCTCTCTCTCTCTCTCTCTCTCTCTCTCTCTCTCTCTCTCTCTCTCTCTCTCTCTCTCTCTCTCTCTCTCTCTCTCTCTCTCTCTCTCTCTCTCTCTCTCTCTCCATTGCTAAAACATACTGTACAAATATAGTATCGCTCAATCTCTAAAATAAAAAAATAATGAAATGAGTAGCTCTACATGTAGGCCTAGGCTTACACACAGCACAGCTCTCTCTCTCTCTCTCTCTCTCTCTCTCTCTCTCTCTCTCTCTCTCTCTCTCTCTCTCTCTCTCTCTCTCTCTCTCTCTCTCTCTCTCTCTCTCTCTCTCTCTCTCTCTCTCTCTCTCCATAACATTGCATTCATTCCTTTATTGTTCCCCAAGTTTTTCGTTGGACATAGCTCAAATTTAACTCTTGATTTCATTATGGAAGATCGCGTTTCTGATTATGCAAGCATTCCGTTCATTGTGGTGTCATAAATTCATATGTGCAAGGTTACTTCGTAGGTTATGTGAAAAAATGTTTATTTTGCTCAGAACTGTCGCTGCAAATTACAACTTCAACGAATACTGTAAAGCTTACTACTGCATTTTAGTATCAATGATTTCAGAACTGTAGAATATGATTGAAAGTTATAGTAGGTCAAGCAAAAAACAAACACAATAAGACTGAAGCTCCTCCCCTTTCTAAAGTTGCCAGATGTCTCATTATTTAGCAATATATGTCCGAAGATTTAAAAAAACTGTATCCTCACTTTTCTTGCCGAGTGTACATAAATGTAAAACGGGTATAGTATACAAAGGTAAACTAGCATACAGTACTGTATGTTAAAGTAAAATCCCCCAAAATCGCAAAACAGGTGTTTCCTGATTCATTTGTTTACGTCTTACTTAGTGTTGCTTATGTCAGTTCTTTGGTAAGTGGTTGTTAATTATAAAAGATGTTTTGGCAAGTGGTTGTTAATTATAAAAGATGTTTTGGCAAGTGGTTGTTAATTATAATAGATGTTTATGAATCGTTAACTAAGCCATTAGTTTGGTAGTCTCGCTTGAAAGCCTAGCATGGTACAATCTACCAAAAATGAAATTTGTTTTGCAATACACAACCTGTGTTTGTGTAATACATTACAACACCCTGTGCTTACATCTTTAGTACAAATGGCATTTCTTGATGATGACTGTTCAAAGCAAGTCCATTTTAAGAACACTACCAAAAAGTAGTTGATCATTTTCCATTTTATTGCGATTGATTTTTCATTTCACCTCATAATATCACGGAAGCCTTACTTGTATTCCTGTATGTATGTGTGTATGTGTTTATGTGTTTACTTCTACATACGGCATTTCATCATGTTGACTTTACCATCTCTGCATAGTTTGTGCATTTGCGTGAATTTCTAGCGCAGTATCATGTTTGCCATTTATCTTTTAGCTTTGCTTGATATACTGTGTAGTATTTCATTACAAGTTTAGTTGACCAAGTGTGATCATCATACATTCACAACAGTGCACAAGAGAAAATTTTATCATTTGATATATCATCTAGGTTGCACTCTCTCTCTCTCTCTCTCTCTCTCTCTCTCTCTCTCTCTCTCTCTCTCTCTCTCTCTCTCTCTCTCTCTCTCTCTCTCTCTCTCCTGTCGTACTCACACGATTTTGTTTGTATTTTGGTTTGTAAAAATAAAAAATGAGTGTAAAATATAAATAAAAAATCATTAGTGCAACAACACGAAACGAGCTATAGCAAGTTGCTACATAGTGTGTGCATTTCTTAGTGCTGTATCATGTTTGCCTTTTTTGTATGTATACATACTGTACTGTATTTTAAAACAAGTTTAGTTGACTCGATGTATTTTTATGTTATTTTCGTGACTAAATACATTTTTATAATAAAAAAAGATTTACTTATTTTCAAGTATTAATATAAATGTAAACAGCACAATATATATTCAATAAGGAACATATAGTAAATTAGGTAAGATTTTGTGCCATTCTTTGCTTTTTCCCAATCTTTTATTGTTATGAAGTCTCGCACTGAGGGGGAGGGATGCAGGCCTAACTGTCAATCATCTTGACATATTGACCGTGTGAAGGGTAGCACCTGAGCAAATAGGGTCTCTCTCTCTCTCTCTCTCTCTCTCTCTCTCTCTCTCTCTCTCTCTCTCTCTCTCTCTCTCTCTCTCTCTCTCTCTCTTACTGTTAGTATACATATCCTTTAATGTAAAAACACAGCAAGATATCATTATCATTAAAATGTTATTTCACTTTCAGATTTCATTTATACTATATTATTATATTGATCTATTATCATCGTAATATGTATAAAAAAAAAAGATCGTCCTGACATTTGTAATTGTTTTTACCGATGTAAACATAATCTCTCTCTCTCTCTCTCTCTCTCTCTCTCTCTCTCTCTCTCTCTCTCTCTCTCTCTCTCTCTCTCTCTCTCTCTGTTAATGAAATATGAATTACTGTATCATAAAGATTATAATACAAAGCTACAGCTAAAACTGTATGAGAGAAAATGACTGTGGCAGAATATAGGGGTAGCTTGATTAGTTTTCACACGTATGTAAGCCATAAAGTTTTAAGTGTAATGTTGTAAGTGACTGAAATGACATTGAATTGTTTTAGGATGGTAGTTTAAGGTATATTTGGTGTGTGAACTATTGAAATAGGCAGTTATAAGCATTTTAGTTTAAGGTATAAGGGGTATTTGGTGTTTAAACTGTTATAATAGGCAGTGATAAGCATTTTTAGAGGTGGGTTCCAACTTATCACAGATTTCAACTTACCGCAGGTGGTTGTGGTCCCTATCCTCCACAAATAATGGAGGCCAGCTGTACATGAGAATATTCTCTCGTAAATTGATTAGTTTTCACACGTAGCTGTAAGCCATATAATTTTAAGTGCAATGTTGTAAGATGTCTTTGAAATGATATTAGTGTGTTTTGGGAAGGTATTTTAAGGTATTTGGTGTTGGAGTAGGCAGTGAACTGTTAAAATAGGCAGTTATAAGCATTTTAGTTTGAAGGATATAGGGTATTTGGTGTTTGAATTATTATAACAGGCAGTTATAAGTGTTTTAGGAGGGGGGGCCAGGTTCCAACTTATCTCGGATTTCAACTTACCATGGGTGGTTGTGGTCCCTATCCCCCATGAATACCAGCGGTTGACTGTACACAAGAATATTTTATGACTATTGATGTTTCATCTCAGTTGTTGTTTCTCTCTCTCTCTCTCTCTCTCTCTCTCTCTCTCTCTCTCTCTCTCTCTCTCTCTCTCTCTCTCCACACACAATTGGATTTATCATTTGGGTTTAAAAATAAAAAAATTAGAAAGTGCTATAAAAATATAAATGAGAATAGCATAAAATACTATAAAAATATAAATGAGCATAGCATATAAATAAAACTCATAAACTTAACAACATGAAACAAACCAGTTGTATCAAGTTGTATGTCTACCCAGCCCTCTTCACCCATCTAACACTGCATCCCCACTCCCTCCTAGCCTGGGAAACTGCTTCCCAGTTCCACCCACTTTCCAAAACAACCCCTTCTCTACACAGCCTTTACTGCCTTCCTCTCCTATGGCACCCAGCCATCCACCCCCCCTCCACCCTGCAAACTTCTCAAGGCCTCCCCTACCCCTGCACGCCATTGCCAACCAGTGGAGAGCGGTTTTTTCAAATTTATTGAAATTTATATATACTGTATATCTTTAGAGCCTAGGACTCTGGTCTGGATGTGTGGGATAATGTCGAATTCCAGATATAGCGATCGGGATGATTTGAAGGATTACTGTATTGTTATTAAATTAAGGAAATAAAAAGAAATGTTTTTGCTCTTACATTTTATTCAATATTTTGACATTTTTCCATCATTTTTAAGTACTTCTCTTATTCTTTTTGGCACAGAATGAGCCAAGTCTTCGAAATATTGATCATCAAACTCTTCAAACCAAAATCTCCAGATAGCATCCTTCAACTTGGGCACAGATGTTTTCTCTCCTTCTATGGCATTCAGTCTTCATTTCATGTAAGCCCAGCAATTTTCTATAGGATTTAGGCCTGGTGAATTACCAGGCCATCCTAACTTTTGAATATTATGTTCTTTAAATACCGCATTAGCACCTTGTGATTGGTGGCAAGGGGCTCCATCTTACTCAAAGACTCATACGTAATAGTGCCTTATAAGGAACCATTTCATTCTCTAGATGTAGAACATTAGCATACTTGACACCATTCATAATTGTACTCTGTGGGAGGAAAGATAAACCACCGCTGCTCCCATATCCACTGAAACATCCTCTTAGCATCACATAAGCTGGATGCTTTACAGTTTTGACTGTATATTTTGATGCAAAGCGGTGTGATCTTTGGGCCCTTTGTACCTTCTTACCAGCACTGAATGACGTGAAAGCTTGATTCATCATTAAATACGTCTTGTTCCCAATCCTTTTTAGTCCAGTGCAAATGATCTTTACATTTTTTTGCTTATTCCTCATGGTGTCTGCAAAGAGAGGCTTCCTTGCAGCAACACAAAAGGCTGAAACCAAGGCCTTTCTGTAAACATTGTTGTGCAGTTCTTTCTGAGACTTTTCATGCAACTTGGGATTTTCTGCCCTCAAAGTCTTTGCTGGCATTGATGAATGCTTTGTGGCAATTCTTTTAATAAGGTTGACTGTCTTTTCATTAGTCTATATTGGTCTTCCTGAGTCTATTTTGCATTGTAATGCAGTTTCCAAGTTGGCTTCCTTAGCCCTGGCACCACTTGCAAACCATACTTTTGCTATGGCTGTCATGGACTTCTCACTTCTCCATAATGTGACAGTCTCAGTCTTCTTTCCAACTGATAGAGATTTGTTAGGAATTTCTAATTATTAGGCATGCAGGAGTGCAAAAACTGGCATACAAAAATTTCAAGAAAGGATGAGAGAAAATACATTGACATCCTGTCTCCTTGACTGCTTATCCAGCACTGGCAGTCTAGATGAGAAGATGGAATCACTCCCAGGCCCTTGACACTGCCAGACATACGATTGAATGAGGAGAAACAAATAGCTCTTGGTGGAAATCACAGAAAAAGATCAAACATATTTCATCAGGAAATGAGGTTGCATTCAGTTTTTTTGCAGTGCCTGTATATTGTGGTGCTGAGATAATGTTGAGCACCAGATGATTGAAGGACTGCTGTATTAGAAATTAAGCTGCTCTGCTGAAATCTATTATAGGTAGTCCTGGTATGGTTGTGAATGATGGCCTCTTGAATATGGCAGGAAATCCTCTTGAGAAACACGTGTTGGTCATACTGACATAAACACTGAAGCATCCTTGGATAGGGCATTTGTAACTTTAATTAGATTGACATGGTTTTATACATTTGACAAGGAAGAATGGGAAACATTTAGTCAGAAATTCAGTAGATATTCATGTCTTGACTCATAATGGGAAAAAGGCATGTAGAAATAATATTGAGATAAAGATTCGTTATAATATTTTACTTTTTAAGCAGGTTTAACAGGGATCGGTTAGTTGATAATTTAGTGCCTGTCACAGTTAGTTTTTGAAAATTACTTTTCAGGTCGTGGTGGGATGGGAAGGGGAGTTAAACGATCTTTAGATGGTAAAGAGGAAATAGTTGAAAAGCCATCGTCAACCGTTTCAAGTGAAGGTACAACTACAGGTGCAGCCAAAAGGCGTGGTCGACCACCTGCATATGTTCCACAAGTATCTCCAGGCAGTGGAGATGAAAGTACAGTGTCAAGTGTAAGTATTTATGAGTGTCAGGTTTTAGCATGTGTAGGAAATGTATGTAGTATTCAGATCTGTTGGCTCAAGAATTGAAGATGTTAATTAATGTAGAAAAAAAGCATTGTTAGAAACTGATTGAAATTCACATGCTCTTAGACTGATGATAAGAAATCACCTTCAAAGCTGAGTTCTTCCTTCAACTATACCCCTGTTCGAAATCAGCGCTCAAACGTGGCTATTCGCCTACCAGAGGGTCCACAGCTCACTCCTGAACAACTAGAATTGGTTGAATCACAATTTAAGGTCAGTAACATGCATTTGGATAATTTGATTACCTTAATATCGGTAAGTATGCTCTCGTGAAATTTGGTAATCATAGTATTTATCTCCAGTGAGCTTGGATATGATTAGCAATTCAATTTTAAACTCACTCCATTGGCAGTTAGATTGTGATGTGTAGCATACTTGTCCTGTTGGACCTCTCAGCAAGTATAGTAGGTTAACTGTGATGAATTGGAAAAGAAATTGGTCTTGAAGCCTTCCCAATATGATGAATTCAGATCTCTAGCCAAAAGTTTGATTACTACATGCAAGGATAGACAGTGAGAATACCGAATAGAAATTGGATGTTTCTCTTGATGTGCCAGCTTTTGTTATTAATATAGTGCCAATTTGTTTTGCATGGTATTTTGGTTTTGGCCAGTTGAAAACTTTTTGTTCTAAACATTTACCTGACCAAATTTTCAGCATTGTACACGGGAAATTGAAAATTTGGAACTGCAGCATTGGTGTGACCTGCAGTCGTATGTCAACTTATAGTTTAGTATATACCCCTTAATGGTTTTTTCTCCAAAGATGATTTATTTTTCTAGTAAGTGGATAAAGTTGTATGGTTTTGTAGAAGATGAAGTACAAAAGTTGTTAGTATTTGGGATGGCCAGGAAGGACCTTCGTGTCGCTGGTTCTTTATATGGACGAAACTTATCTTGTGAATGGTGTTGGATATACAGTAGTGAGAAAAGAATGAAATATTAATGAATGGGTTTTAAATAACTTGAAGATTCCAATTTGGGTAATGTTTGCTTTGTTTTTTTATTTCTGTCTTACAGGATGTAAATGAGGTAGTAGTATGCTATGATTAAATAACTGTTCCCCAGGATGGTTAGACATTTGGTGGAGAGAGCTGGTTAGACATTTGGTGGAGAGAGCTGGTTAGACATTTGGTGGAGAGAGCTGGTTAGACATTTGGTGGAGAGAGCATGCATGTGACATCAGTACAAAGGAACCAGAAGTCTTATGAATGGTTATTTAACAATAATGAATACAGAAGAAAAGGGTTGAAAACACTGTGCTAGAAGAGAAAATCAGTTATAGGTTATATGTTATTGGAAGAATGGAAATAAGGGGATAATGAAATCAGTATCATTGGTTATGAGGAGGGGAAATTATTTTCTACACATTATGGACATGTCAATTTTCATACATTGGTCATAGCACTACAATAGACCACATATATGTATACATATGCATTTGTGTTAAATACCCTCAGTAAAGTACACATCTAAGTGCATGTAGTTTGGGATCTATTTGCAAAACCTTAATATTTGTAACCTTTATCTGTTTTACCTTTAGTACTTTTTAAAAAAATTTGTGGCTTCAGTACTACATTTATATAAAATACTCTTTCTAATGTTTTATACAGAATATCATTACTTTTGTATTACTGGTATAGAATTGTCATAATTACTAATATGTTATCTTTGCTGGTTAGTTATATTATTCCAACTTTTTGCCCTTGTGTATTCCATGGTGTGCATATCATTTCTTGTACTTTTTTTGTAAACAGCCCAGTAGAATTCTGACGTTAATTTTACTGCAGTGTTCTATTTTGTTTGCCATTGACTTTATAGTGAGTGCTTCTTGGCTCCTGTATTTCCACAATATTTTCAAGCATGTACAGAATTGTGACTATTTTGTATCATCTGCATATAAGTTTATTCAGTATGATTGGCATACTTTGCACAGCTTTTGAAAATTGGGTAATTTTTTAAAAAGAGTTGTTATATATCCTTTAAAAGTACAGTCATACTCCAAACTTACGCGAGGTTAGGTTCCAGAACCCCTCGTGCAGGGTGAATTTTCGCATAAGTTTGGCATGGTATCTAAAAATGCTAATAAATGCTTATTTCTAAAGTTTAAACACTAAATATGACCTTAATCATGCTCCTAAATTATTAAGTTAACTTTTAAATGAAATTAAAGTTACTGTAATTTCATTTAAAAGTTAGCCTAATACATTACCCTTAAAAAAGAGAAATAAATGGTTGGTTGACATAAAAATTGAGAGTTGGAAGAGAATTTCTCTCGCTCTTTCTCTCCCCTTCCAACCAATCTATTTTTAGAAGTCCTCTCAACGTCTTTTTAATAACTTTATTCTGCGTCTCTTTCTCTTTGTTCTGAAATGCTTTTTCATGAACAAACAGTGTTTTATATTTTAACTAACTCTTAGTTATGTCTCTATGTTTTAGAATGTATTTGCAACACTAGCGTATTTACACTTCATAGACGATACAGGTCAAATTAGATCAATTTAAACTATCTACTGTACAGGTAAAGATGTACAGTTAGGGGTTGTCCTTACTTAAGAGAGTGAAAATATTTATCAATTATTACGGAGACAGAGAATAACTTGAGAGAGAGAGAGATAGAGATAGAGATATTGTCCTGACTTGAAGTATCAAGTTATATTATTTATGAATTATTACGGAGAGAGAGAGAGAGAGAGAAAATTATTATTACGTTAGATATCAAAAGATGGAAATTCAGTATTAAACTAACTTTTAAATGAAATTAAAGTTACTGTATTTTCATTTAAAAGTTAGCTTAATACATTACCCTTAAAAAAAGAAACAAATGGTGTGACTGTCTCCCCCATTCCACCGATCTATTTTTAGAAGTCTTCTCAACCTCATTTTTAAAAACTTTTTGTGTTCTGAAATGCTCTATGTCTCTGTGTTTTAGAACGACGCATTTACAGTTTGTAAATGGTACAGGTAAAATTAGATCAATTCACAATTATCTACTGTACAGGTAAAGACATACAGAGAAACAGTGCTGTAATATGTAGGTTGGCTAACTTTGAATGAGAGAGAGAGAGAGAGAGATAGAGAGATAACAGTTGTCCTTACTTAAGAGAGTGAAATTTTTTATGAATTATTACGGACACACACACACAGAGGGAGAGAGAGAGAATTACAAGAAAAATTTTGACCACTGATTAGCAACACTCCCCTTCTTGTCATGTTAAATGACATGTCTGATAGCTTTTGCCTTCAACCTTCTTACAAAAGACAAGGGGAGAATTTGTTTGTTCAAAATAATACAAATTTTGTAATTACAGTTTTATTATTATTATTATTATTATTATTATCATTATTATTATCATTATTATTATTATTATTATTATTATTATTATTATTTAATTTTATTAATCTTATTAATTTGAAAATTAGTACTTATTATTAGGTAAAAAGTTTATTTATCATACATATAAACATGCCTGTATACATGTACCATAAAAATTCATCTCACTAAAAGAGAGAGAGAGAGAGAAAAATTATTACTTTTAATAATATTTAATGGTATTAATTTACACATAAAAGCTTGAAAACTTATAAATTACATAAAAAATTAAACAAACACTTTTGCAGGGTTTCTCAGTGTACGCAAATGTTCGCGTGTCTGTGAAAAACTCGTGTATGACGATTAGTTAGGTTCCAATGAAAAATTCGTGTCTGAATTCGTGCAACTCGAATCGTGCAAGTTCGGGGTATTACTGTATTTTACTTCTACTACTAGTACCACTACTAATTATTATTATTATTATTATTATTATTATTATGACGATGGTGGCGGTGTTGGTAATGTAAGAAAAAAGTGCTTGCATATCACTGATAGGGAAGGAGTTTCCCGGATGGGAGTGGGAAGGCTGTGCAGCATTTAAATTTTTCACATTTTATTAAAGGATATTAACTTGTAATAAAATAATTATACACAGTGCATGAGAGAGAGAGAGAGAGAGAGAACTAAAGATGAGCAGCTCAACGTGACGCCAACATCTAGGAAAAATTTCATGATGAAAAATTGCATAATAAATATTTTAAATTAAAATTTTATTGTCGGGGGTGCCATGTCCCATGCATCGATATGACGTCACCATAGCTTAGAATTTTTTGTGTAGCGTCATGATTAGTATTAAAAACTTTATTTCTGTTATTTAATAATAATAGCTTTTCTATATATCCATATGTATTTTTATATCCAAATCTATCTTCTATTTGGTTATATTGCAAGAATTTTGATTCATAGAAATGTAATTATAAATTGGCAGTGTTTGGGCTGTAATCAGTACCCATAGGGATATCTATTTTTTATCTGTAAACTTCATCAGATTTAATATGGCTTTGGTTATTACAAAATTTTATTATTTTAACAAAGTCTCTGTGATTTTCACCATTTTTTACAGCATATTTCTAACTCAGCATGGAGATATTTATTTTATAAGGCTATAATCCATCTGATTACATAGATCATCATGTGGTAACATAGCATACAGAGTACAAAAATCAAGTGAAGATGGCAAATGATTACCAGGACCAAGTTGAATCTAGTACTTTAATATTTTTTAAATGCTCTAGTTATTATCATTGGTATTATTAATTAAGGATAATATTCGTCTCTATTAATGCAATTCACTGAGCATGTATTATACCAATTTATTTTAGGACTTTTATTATGAAAATTTGTCATGGTATAAGTAGAAGGTAGATTACATGAAGCAAGTACCACTTATGACTTAAGGGTGTCTAGAATAATTTATTAATACTGAAACAGTTTTGCACCTCTCAAAGTTGTTACTGGATTCTGATTCCAAAGTTAAAACTAGCATAGAATTTTTTTACGTATAAAACCAAAAATTACAGGCAATATCATATGGTTACATCTGAATATCCCTAATCTTATTATTCAAATTAATGGTACAAAAAAAATTGTTTAGAGTATTGTTAATTTTATTATTTATAATTTTTAATTAGTTTCATTTTTAATTTGATAAGCTGTCCGGTATTTATATTGAATTTTTGTGAAAGTTCATGTGTACAGTATATGTATTCATTAGTTCAGTTACTTATGTTAGTTATGAATTTTATTTTCATTTAATTTAGGTGTGGGCTTAAATTTAGACCCCAGTTTATAAAAATTAATAAAAATATCTGTATTGCCTGCTATGTATTACATTTTCATGAACATTTTTAATCATACTAGCTTCAACCATATCTATGTTATTAACATTTAAGTTCTAGCAATCTTTGTACCTAATGTTTGTGAATATTTAGATGTAATTTTGGGGTATGTTGTTTAGAGGGAAAATTGACATAAGTTCCGGACTGTAAATTTGGGATATTTAGAATATCAGTGAATTTATGATTAAAATCTACAATCAGGTATGTATTAACTGTATTACCTTATCAACTTCTAAATTTTAGTTTTGATCATAAAGTTTAGATTTATTTAGCTTTGCTACATTTTAATCCCAGAATCTTACCCATAATAAATCCCAGTAAATTATTTTTATTAAGAGGAGTATTATTAATCTCATGTAGTAACTTAATAAAATCAACATATTTGTTGCTTCTGTTATGGCTTCTTACTCTAACAGTTCTATTGATAACATGATATATAGAAGTTTTCTTAATAATCGAGGTCACTGAACTATTGTTAACTCATATCATGAAGACCATATAGACAGGCAGTTTTATTTTATATTATAGGAATTATCAGTCTTATAATATGATTACAGGCAGCCCTGAGTTACGACGTAGATTCGTTCCTGTGGTAGTGACTCAAGTCATATCTTAACTTTAGAGAATGTATAAAAATGAAAAAAAAAAGTTATGAAAACCTTACCTTTAATCCAGTGGTTGGCTTTCACACTGGAAGGATGGTGACACTTGCTTATTTACTTGAGGAAACTGAGAAACTAGGACCCATCGTAACGTTGCCTTAACTATGGATTTTCGCCCTAAGTTGGAGATGAATTTTTTACGAGTATTTTTGAAAAGCATTGTGAAATTGGATTGATTTCAGTCAAGACCGTCGTAACTTGGGGACTGCCTGTATAGAAATTAAAAAACAGCGCTCTGACAGTTGACATTATTGCGTGGGCAGGAGGAGGTGTTGTTAACACTGCTTATAGGCATAAACAAGCTGAGAAAGGGTTATGAGGGGTTGGGAGGTGTGGGAAAGAGTTTTGTGGGTGATGAGGGTGGGAGGGTTAGGTTGGATGGGCGGGGAAGGGTCAGCAATGCTGTGTGGGCGGAAGGAAGTGATAGTAACGCTGCTTACAGGCATAAGCACGCAGAGAAAGGGCTCGTGGGGGCGGGGGGGGAACTCCCAAGGTAGGGGTGGGAAGGGTGTGTAGGGAGGGGAAGGAGGGTGCTTGACTTCTTGAGGATTTTCGCAATTGTTATTGGCTTAAAAGTATGAAGTCACATGACATGTGCCCATCTGTCACTTTGTTTATTGTTGTTAATTGGCTGTCATCAGTTCAATAGCACATAGTTGAAGGTGTGTGGGGGTGGGAAAGCATTTGTGTTTTCCAAGTTTTCCCACTATTGGTGGAAATGGATACATCATTACACATTGTGGTTTTTTGCTTTTGAATGGTTAATTGGGTATGCATCATGGTAACATTAAAAAAATTTCTTTCTCTAATTGGCTACATTCGAAGAGTATCAGTGCACTTGGTAGCAAAGCAACCTTCTGTGCCCAGTTACAGTCAGTTCTCAGTATTCGTGCTTTCGGGAGGGCTCTGTGATTGTGTTGCAATGCCTTCCTTTCGTTCTGTTGCTTTTGTTGCAGTGCCTGCAGCATTTCAGGTGCTATTAGTTGTGTGTGAGGTGTGTATGTTCTCATTATGACCCCACCTTGTTGTAAGAGATTGAGAAAGGTGTTGACCCATCATATGAAGCTTAAAATTGTCGGGAGAATTGAGGCAGGGAATGTATAATGCAGGTGTATTGCATTTCCTAGTCAATCTTGCAGGACATCAAGCCGTCTCATTACAACAATAACAACTTGGTCCATTGGCTAAAAGATTCCGGTCATATTAGAAGGCAAATAAATGACCTTAACAAAACTTTCATTACCAACCCAGCCAATGGACCAAGTTGTTGTTGTTGTTATGAGACAGCTGTACTGGAAGAAGTTCTTGAAGGAGGTGATGGTAGTGTTGGAGGATTAGGAGGAGAAGGGGCAAGTCTTGGATAACAGGGGGATTGGACACTGGAGAATCTTCAAAGGTATTTGCTTAAGTCTGCCACCTACAACTTTGCAGTTGCTTGGAAGGACGTTACCATACGACCCTTGAATATGCTTTGAATCGTATCCTGAAGGGAGAAGAGTGCATGATGAACTTCAGGGGGTTGGAGGAGTTGACAATTTCCATGTGACACTCATGAAGGTAGGAGGCAATATTCCTGAGGGTGACATATGGGAGTGGCTGGATGGTGACAGTGGTGACCCTAGCTTCCAACCTTTGTCCAACAGCAAGATGGTTGCTGCAGATAATGAGATAGCCCCTGAGGAAGACAACAACTGGGATGAGGCTTTTTCACGAGGAGTGCTTTTGTACAAGCACATGAGCATGGTTTTTGATATGTTTATAAGATCATGAAGAGCCCAAATATAGACCCTGATGACTGTTCCAGGGTCCTGGGCTTGGCTGCACAAGTTTGAGAGTTACAGTGGAATATCATTGAGAGGCGGAATTATCGTTCTTGTCATCAGTGTGCCCTAGACAGCGTCTTCAGATCTCAAACTTTTGTGCACCCAGCCTATCGCCATCCACCTTTCAGTAACTCGGTCGTTCAGCTTAAAAACGTAGGCAAACTCTTATGCACTCTTCATTGATATGCAGGGTTCCTTCAGCTGAGGATCTGATGTGTCACTGCCCCATTTTGATAACTTGATCCACTAGGCACCTCTGTGCTTCCTCTGCCCAGGACACCTCTTAATGTCTCCTGGGAGTCAAAGAGGGACAGGAAGCAGATGCTGGTCATGATGGCACAGTCGAGCTGGTGTAGGACTAGTAAACCTCCTCACAAAATTCTAAAAGTCTGTCAACTGTTTACAGTTTTGGCACTACTCACAGGTAAGTGAGAGAGGGGAAGTTGATTAATTTTTTAGTCTCATTACGTATTTGTTAGCACAATATAGAAAAAAGAAAGTGATACCCGTTATCATATTGGGTAGAAGAAAAAGGGTTTGCCTTTTGCTTTGCAAAATTTATTTATAATGTATATTTTGCTACAAATATGGAAAAATAAGCTAGCTAACTGCCTTTTGTATCAAATTTTCAGTTTAAAGTGTGGTTGTTGTTGTTTATAAGCATATTTAATGTTTATGGTTATGCAATATTGACAAGATAGGGGGACTAAGGGTACATAGTTGCTGTTTTACTCCAGTAGAGTTTTATTTTACCTTATCCAACAGAGCCTTGTTTCTAATAATCTCAGATAATCCTCCAACACCACTGTATTAAGGTCTTGTATGTATTGTACTTCTTTTATGCCTAGAGGGTCCTGGTCATTGAGAGGTGGCAAAGAGACATTAGATTCCTGACTAGAGGAACCTGGCACTTCAACATCAACAAAGGGAATGTCCATCAGCTGAAATTTCTCTTATTTCCTTCTCAGAAGCATCCAAAGCTTTGTCAGGAGTCTTCTCATTAGAAAGCCACCAAAATATTGAATCGAAACAGCCAACTATCATATGCCTTCTAGTCCACAGTTCTTTGCAGGCCTGCAAACTTTAAAGCTGCAGCCTTCAGCTCAGCTCTGCCAACTCCTCACCAGCTGCCCTTTCCAGACAAAACCAGATCAAGGTTGACTGGACTGTTGAGTGTCTGCAGGTCAGCCTTTTGCCATGACGTTGAAGACCTGACTGGACACCTTCCTAAAGTCCATCCTGTACTTCAGCTTATCCTGGGAAGTCTTGATATCGTGCAAGGTTTACTGTGCAATGCTGTACTGGTTTTTAATACAATTAATGCCCTGCTTACAAATGAGTTACATTCCAGATGGCAGTTGTATCTTGAATTACTCATAAGTTAGTTGATAATAGGTAGTGCATAATCTTTTCTTAAAATATGTCTAGTCTTTAAATATGTCTAGTTTACATTTCCAAGTTAACTTGGGAGTCATAGCTTATACTATTTTCACTGTATTTTTAAATCATGCAGCACTATGAAGAATTACTTTGGATGTTAGAAAGGTAAAAAGAAGAAAATAAAATTTAGATTTGTGTACCATTAAAAATATAGTATTTTCCCATGCTTTTAAAGTTATGAACTTGGAGAGAATTTAACTGCACCAGCATCTGACATTGGAAGTTCATGAAGTAGCCAATACACACTGCCACCTATTGCCAAAAATGCCTACTAAACGTTTCCAGTGAGGAGAGGAAATATAGAAAAAGTTAAAATATGAAGATAAAAATAAGTAGTAATGTTTTACATATATGAACAAATATTCTCATGATTGTAAGAATACATGGTAGTTAATCACGAGAATATTCTGGATAATCAGGGAAGAGGTTAAAGGAATAGGTGGTTCTGCTTCCTCATGTGGCAAAAATTCTTACTAGGCTGATTATTCGCGCAGAGCAAAATTTAAACTTACAGGTGGCAGAGGGGAGTGCTGGGACACAATTTTAACTTGCGACTCAGATTGTTCATATCTGAACGTTTGTATGTAGGGTGATGACCGTATGCACCATAGACCATCCTGCCTTGGCTATCTCAACGATTTCTAGCTTCTTTTGAAGGGTCAGAACTTTATGACACATGTCTTATTAGCCATTAAAAACCAAAAGATCACAGTGACTTATACATTTCAGCCAATAGCGGCAAAAGTTAACAAAAAATATTTGAGTGCTTGCTCACCAACGCACCTGCTACCATACACTACTGAACTGATAACATAACCATATCAGCCAGTGAAGCAATAAACCAGTGATGTATGATTGTGTGTTAAGGGATGTTGTCCTTTTAAGCCAAAGATGATTGTGAAAGCTGCTGCTTTTTCTCTCACTCTCTCTATCCGACGTTTACTATGTCATTTTTTATTGTTTTTACTCTTTTTCTGGTTTTTTTGTCATTTTATGCAGTGAAAATTACCATATGACAAAAATACCAAGTAAAAAATGAGAAATAAATAGTGGAGAAAGTGAAGGTAGTTGTGTGTACTGCTGTTGTGTGTGTGTGTGTGTGGTCATTTGTCTGTTATGGGCTATATATGTATGTATGAAGGACTGTGTCATACTGCATTATTTGTCTCTCTCTCTCTCTCTCTCTCTCTCTCTCTCTCTCTCTCTCTCTCTCTCTCTCTCTCTCTCTCTCTCTCTCTCTCTCTCTCTCTCTGCATTGTGCATGATTATTTTATTACAAGTTCCAGTACTGTAATATCCTTTAAGGGTGCACTGACTGCCGAATTTCATATTTTATGTGTAAATGAACATATCTAGAACCGTTATTTAAAAAAAAAATAAAATGTTTAGATTTGTTCATGGGACGGTTTTGTTCATTGCTTGTATGGCACTGTGAACGACAAATTATATAAAAAGCGTAAAAAAAGCCTATGAATGATCCTGGATAGGATCAAGTTTGATGTGTAAGTAAACATATCTTGAAACATTATTGCTAAGTAAAATGTTTAGATTGGTTCATGGTCAATTATGTTCATCACTTGTATGGCACTGTGAATGACAAATAGTAAGAAAAAAAAAATAAAAGCATATAAAACTAGTGAAAAAACCTATTAAAAATAATTGTCACCTGCTAAAATATCCCATTCTCTCTGCGGGACATGTCAGAGAAAACGTGTTATAGTGATATAGGAATAACTTGCTCAAGGTTTCCAGATTCTCTCAGGATTTTTGAGTCCAAAAAATATTTGTTTTGCTGTTTTCTCAAAGCTAACTTTTTTCAAAATTAAATATGTATTTCTTCAAGAAGACTGAACCAGATTCAGTGAAACTTTTACAGAGTGTAGTATAACTATATATCTTTTTGTAGTCGCAAAAGTCACTTCTGTGCAACTTTTAATTTTGCAGATTAATTTTGAGAAGTGACGTCATGATTTTTTCAACCGCAAAACAAATGAACATAGAGGTCAAATTTCTAAATTTCCCCATGAGAGAATTTTCATTGTTAGTTGTAGAATAAGTAGTAAAAATCGGAAGCAAATCTCTTCAATGATAAGGTAGAAACAGTCATTTACTTTATAAAGGGGCCTTATGGTGTTGGCGCTCCCATAAATAAAATGTAAAACAACTGTAACTTGTTAAAAGGTTGTACAAATGCACTATAGGGTGTTTCTTAGTGCAGGATCAGATTCTCTCTCTCTCTCTCTCTCTCTCTCTCTCTCTCTCTCTCTCTCTCTCTCTCTCTCTCTCTCTCTCTTCTCATGATTGTTCTACAAGTTGTGTATACCCTTTAATAAAATGTTGAAAAAGTATAAATGTAAAAAATATAAAACAAAAAAAGCTAAAGCAAAGTCAGGTGCCCGCCTACCCCTCTCCACCCATCACACACAGCATTTCATCCCCACTCCCAGGCTGGGAAATTCCTTTCCTGGCCACCTACCATTCCCAGTAACCACCTTCCCTGCATGCTCATTCCTATAAACAGTGTTACTATTGCTTCTCTCTCTCTCTCTCTCTCTCTCTCTCTCTCTCTCTCTCTCTCTCTCTCTCTCTCTCTCTCTCTCTCTCTCTCTCTCTCCAGTGCAGCATTGTTGACCACCTCCCTCCCATCACATGTACCCCATCTGTCTGCCCTAATCCCCCCTTCTCCCCTAGAAACTTTTCTTAGCTTTCGACCTACCGGTATTTGTGGGGAATAGGGACCACAACCACCCATGAATAGCTAAAATCCATGAATACTTTACATCCCCCTCTAAAAACACTTATAACTACCTATTTTAATCAAACACCATAGACCCTTCTGTAAAACGTTTATAACTGCCTATATTAATAGTTCAAAAACCAAATGTATACCTTAAACTATCATCCTACATAAAGTATACCTTAAACTATCATTCTGAAACACTAATATCATTTCAAAGTCATCTTACAACATTACCCTTAAAAATATTTGGCTTCCAGCTAAGTGTGAAAACCAATCAAGTTCCCCCTATATTCAGACACATCCATTTTCTCTCACACGGTATTGAAGCCATCCTGTTTTCTTTTTACAGTACATAGGGAAAACACTAGGAATTCACAAGTAGAGTTACAAACTGTACAGTACCTAAATATTTATATGCCTTAGAAAAATTGTGTTGATATTTTGCTGTTTTTGCATAAATATTGTATGAAAGTTTATAAATCTTTATTTATCGTAAAAAATGTATGTAATCACAAAAATATCATGAAAATACAGTAAAGAGTGAATATTTCTTGATGAAAAAATCTATTTACCAAATTTTCCGCGAACAATTTGGGGATAAATTCTACAGAAAAATCTGCAAATAGGTGAAGCCGTGAGTCTTGAACCGCAAAAAGGGGGGGTTTGACTGTACTCTGTGTGTGTGTGTGTATATATATATATGTGTATATATATACACACATACATACATACTCGTACACATACACACATACAGGCAGTCCTCAGGTATCTGTGGGGTTCCGTTCAGAGGGTGTGATGATGACGGAAAATCAGCGATTTTCGCTCTTTTTCGGCGAATTTCGGGCTAATTGGCGCCGAAAAGTGCCAATTTTCAGTTACCAGCGCGTTTGTTAGGTATGTATTGGCACCAATACCCAATTATCGGCGCCGATAAGCGGAACTTGGCGATTTTTGGTGCCGAAAATTGCCCATTTTAGTCACTAGACAAGCGCTGTAAAACCAGATTGCCGTTAACCGGGAACTGCCTGTATACAGGTAGTCCCGGGGTTACAACAGGGGTTACCCGTTTTGACACCGTGTTGTAAGCCGAAAATCATCATAAACCCAAATAATCGTCAAAAAATCATAAGAATACCTTACTTTTAATCTTTTGGGTATCCTTTGCGTGTCTTGAAAATGACATAACCTGCATTTTTATTAAGTTTGTCATAAAAAAACCCTCCAAATTTTTACCATAATGCTCTTTTGGAGCCATAGGGAGAGAGAGAAAGACTGTTTGCCTCTCACCGCTTATCTACCAGAAAAAGGCATCATTGAAAATTGTAGGAAAGCCTTAATTTTAATCCTTTGGGTGTCTTGAAAACAACTTAACCTACATAATTTACTGAGCTTTATATAAAAAAACCAAATTTTGACCATTATGCCGTTTGAGATCCATATTTCTTCCGTTCAGATTAGCATCGTTTGAATATTGTTGGAAATTGTAAGAAAACCTTAATTTAATCGTTTGGGTGTCTTGAAAACAACGTATCCTGCATTTTTATTTAGTTTTTATAAAAGAAACTTCAAATTTTGGTCATTCTGTCATTTTGGATTCATATTTCTTCCATTTGTATCGGTGCTGGACTGGCGTAGTCCGAAATATTGTTGAAAATTGTAAGAAAACCTTACTTTTAATCCTTTGGTATCTTGAAAAAAAAATATTATGTTTTTATTGAGTTTTCCATAAAAAAATCTCCAAATTTTGGCCATTCTGCTGTTTTTGAGCCATATGTCTTCCGTTGGATCGGTGTTGTAAACCTGGAACATGCCTTATAACCCAGATAATATAATTTTTGATGAATATATTTTAAGAGCTTCGAAAACTCTGAACGTCATTAGCCGAGCCCATCGTAACCCAGGCTCTGCCTGTACATAACAGGCAGTCCCCAGTTATTGGTGGACTCGGTTATCGGCAATCCAGTTTTACGAGGCTTGTCTAAGCGACGAAAATCAGCGATTTTCAGTACTAAAAATTGCCGATTTCCAGCACCAGAAATTGCTGAGGAAATCGCTGATTTCCTGCATCGAAAATCTCCTATTTCCACTCATCAGCGCCAATACCTGGTTATTGGCGCCGATAAGCACTGATTTTCGGTTACCAGCGATTTTCGCTTATCCTCACGCTGTCGGAATGGAAACACCCCCCCCCCCCTGGATAACCAGGGACTGCCTGTATATACAGGCAGTCCCCGGGGCACAACGGGTCTGGCTTACGATGTTCTGAGGTTACGACGCTTTTCAAATATATTCATCAGAAATTATTTTCCGGTTTACGACACATGTTCTGGTGTTAAGACTCTGATCCGACAGAAGATATATGGCTACAAAACAGCAGAATAATAAAAATTTAGTTTTTTTTTTTCATGAAACACTCAATAAAAATGCAGTTTACGTTGTTTTCAAAACACCCAAAGCATTGAAAGTAAGGTTTTCTTTGGATTTTTTATGATTTTCAGCTTGGAACGTGAAACTCCCCATTTAAAACCAGGGACTGCCTGTAGGCGTAACGGAACCCCCATTGTAAACCAGGGACTGCCTGTATATATATATATATATATATATATATATATATATATATATATATATATATATATGCATGCATACAGTAAATCCCTGTATTTGCAGGGGATGCGCACCGCAACCTCCCGTGAACAGTTAAAATCTGCGAATGGTTAACACCCCCCTCTAAAAATGTTTATAACTGCCTATCTTGGAAGTTCAAATACCAAATGTATACCTTGAACTAGCATCCTACATCAAATATACCTTAAGCTGTTATCCTATTACTGTATTAATCTTTGAGATGATATTTATTAATATCATTTCACAGTCATCTTAAACATTTTACCCTTAAAAATGTACAGTATACGTACATACTTCTAACCATTCCAGCTAATAACAGAGAGCGAGAGAGAGTATCTTTCTATTAACCACTCTCCCTTTCTATCTACAGTAGCTATCCATCCATCTCTCACATTCTGAGTATCCTTTCGCGAGAGTGAAAGAGAGGGTGTTTGTTTTTACATATTATGACAAAGAAAGAGAGACTAACTTTGGAAAGTACATTAGATATCAAAAGATGGAAATTCATGATTTATGAAGGGAAAAGAAAGAGAGGGATTTTTCAGTCTCCTTGACCATCTGTGGGCAACATTACCTCCCCTTCATTGGCTGTGTCAATATGTTGAGTTAATTGACAGGTACTTGCACCCCCCCTTGCTCTGAAGAGTCTGAGACAAAGACTGGGAATGATATGTATTTGTTTAAAATTTTTAATAATATACTATACAAATGCAAAAAGTTGTAATTATAGTATGGAAAGTGTGAAAAAAATTGATAACAGAAGCGTCATGTTTATCTATAAAACTACAGTATACAAAAAAATAAACATAAGTTACATAAACATAAAAATCTATCTGAGAGAGAGAGAGAGAGAGAGAGAGATGAAATACAAAAACATAATTTAGATTAGATGAGAGAGAGAGAGGTTTTTCAGTATCCTTCGTAGGGTATTTGATCACCAAGTGGCAACATTAATTTGACCTGCGAGTGGCAACATCATCTACCTTTGTGGTTGGTATGTCAAGATATTTGACAGGTTACACCCCCCCCCCTCGCTCCAAAGCTTTCAGAAACGATGGGGGAAAGAATTTATATTAAATAAAATCTTACTAATTCACTATATTGTCTTACATGAATTGATATTTTGCTATCTTTGGTACATTAACATTCATATTTGAAAATTAGTAAATCATTTATTTATCATACAAAACAAGTAAACATGCATAAAAATTCTCTCATCTCAGTAAGAGAGAGATAATCTTGTTAAATTTAATATCATTTGAAAATTAGTACTGTAAATCATTATTTTATCATAAAATGTATATGTAGTTACAGTACAGTATTTAGACATGAATATAACCGGGAAATATAGAATATTTCTCAATGAAAAAATGCAAATGGGTGAGTTTTCCTGCAAATGACTTATAGATAGGTTCCATAGAATATATATATATATATATATATATATATATATATATATATATATATATATATATATATATATATATATATATATATATATATATATACACAGACACACACGTATACACAGTATAAATATGTTGGATTCCAGGTACATATTTTTTTCCTTTGTAATCCCCATTTGTCATTTATATGAGCTTTCTTTGTAAACTTACTTTTATATTTCTTCAGTCTGCTAAGTAAAGGACACCAGTCGAAAAGCCTCATAGCACTCCATTGTTTATCTTTCCTTCGTGGATTCTCTCTCTCTCTCTCTCTCTCTCTCTCTCTCTCTCTCTCTCTCTCTCTCTCTCTCTCTCTCTCTCTCTCTCTCTCTCTCTCTATATATATATATATCTGCCATGGTGGCTCAGTGGTATGATTCTTGGCTATCAGTCGAGAGGGGCAGGGTTCAAATCCCACCTCTCACTGATGACTCAGATTGCGCCACTGCAAAAATCTGGCAGCCCATCGACCTAAAGGTCCAAAAAAACCCAAGAGGTTCAGTAGGAGAATAGGTACCCTCCATTGGGCTGGGGGGTTAAACAGTGGACCTAGTGACACACTGGTCACGTGTCTTAGGCATTGGGACCCGTCCCCCACTGGCTGTCGACCTAGGAAACAGATCAGCGCCTGCCCTATGAGCCTACAGAGACCCAGGAGGACTGTAACTTTAATTTTAATATATATATATATCCACATATACATATACATACACACATGCATACATACATATATATATATATTTATATAATTTATTTTTCGGTAGGAATGGGTGATAGGTGTTCTGGGTGTATTCAAGAAGTTTGTGTTTGAAGATTGCTAGCTTCTCCCACCTTGTTTCAGCAGAGCACTAACTGCAACCATTTTATGTTGAGTGTGTGCCTTTTAACTGTTCTGTGTTAAAATTTTGCAATTTTCATTTGTTTTGAGTGTTATTTTATCACCTAAATATAGATGTAACATAATGTTATTTTTGGGCTTCTGTGATTCTTTATGACTATTTGAGAATGGTTTTTGCTTTTTAATAATCTGAATAATTTAAGTTATTCCATTGAAGATTTTATGTGGTTATCTGAATATTTAATTCATGAGGAATTGTGCTGGCTGCAAGTTTATTTTATCAGTAGTAAGGTATTCCATTGTTAAATCCAGTTTTTTTAAGAGTTTTCTTTAATTTGATTTGGTTACTCTGAAAGGATATAATGGGGGCAGTTGAGACACATGTATGAAATTATTTCGTTGCTTGAAACTTGAAAATGATTATGCAGTGCATTCATTGAGTCCTATTTCTTTGTGTCATGTAGAGTGGGGACTTTGTTATGGCCAAGAAAGATATGGACATGATGGAGCACCCTCCCATATGGCGTATCGATGGCAAGTCCCTATTACAAAAATTTCAGGCCTTTGAAAAGGATGGCAAGACCTTGTACAGGAATATATCAACGGTAAGATTAATTTTTGTATTTTCTTTTAGGAAGTCCTACAAAAAAAGAAAATTAAGAGTTAAATTTTGCTACTAGTCAGGTCATGTCAAAATGAACAAGAAACAGAAGGTGGTAGATGATTAATTTCTTTGCATTTCATTCAGAATAAAAATAGTGTTTTATAATTTTCAGTACATGTGTATAACACAGTGTTAAATAGTGTTATTGAATTGAGCTATGTCAGTTAAAAGAATACTTTTGCATAAAGGGTTTGGTGTCATGTTGGAAGCCTTTTTATGACCCTTGTCATATTCATAATTCAGTGAAGTAAAATATTTAAAAATTGATTAAGAATATTTTAGTTATTTTAATGTTTGAATCAGAATGTAGTAGTTGTTAAAAACACAATTTTAAGAATCTTTTAATATACGGAGCTCTTCGGCTTAATTTTACTTACCAGATGTGCTGTCACGTCTGGCAGAAAAAATATTTTGTGGTTTTTTGGTTTTTTCAAGTAAAGCATTGGTTACTTTTTCTCAGGTCTTGCAAGTTCTGACAAGTGTATAATAAGATAACACAGTGTAATACACCTGCTTTTCATTGAGTTTATGCTTAAAAAGTAATTTATTTAGGATTAATCTTACTGTCAAAGAGAGCTATATCTCTGTGCCAGTAGACAAGAAGAAGATCGCTTGGCTGACTTGGATGAATGTCTGGTACACCTGTTCTCCACCAGGTATATTTTGAATGTTTCAGATCTTGGCAGAATTCTCCTTGTACTGTATTAATGGCAGTAGGTTGTCAGTATTTTGATGTTTGGCTGGTGGCTGATTTTACAGTATTATACTTCCGTTCATAAGGATTACTTCCACAGGAAGCAAAGCCAAGAACGTCATGTTGTGTAGAAATGATTACTGTGTTAGCAGGATGCTTAATTTTAAGTTAGTGAATAGATTCACTGTTTGTGCTGGATGGAGGGGTCTAGAGTGTGATCTTGCGTAAAGAATGTAGGGATCGAGTGCCTTTGCCTTCATGTGTCTCAATCAATCTCTGGTTCTTTCCTCTGCTACTCATTCAGCTAGACCTGAGACTTCTTTAGCTCTACCTTCTGCTCCCCCCGTTCAGTTCTGGAAAAGTGTTTCAAGAAGTTAGAACAAGATGTAAATCTCATTTTTGAGTTAGTTAAAGGTTTGCTGGATTTCATGTTTGGAAACTGTTCTGGATCCCCCATCGTGTTCAGTCTTTGAGAGGTAAGGTGTTGGTGCCCTCACTTGTCAGTAAACTGAACTCAGGACTTCCCTGCGATAGTTGGAAGGGTCGGCTGCCAGTGAACTGGGTCAGTTCTCAGGGTGATATGGTTCTATGCCCTTCATCACTGTACTCTCATTTACCATACTCCGACACCAGTTGCCAAAGGATTGTTTTGATAAAGGTAAATCTCACGAAATTTTGGCTCATCAGAATCTAGGGACGATGATGTTAGTACTGCTAGGACAAATGGTATAGGTATAGACTGTTATTAAAAATGTGTCTGTAGTGAGTTGTTCTGATTTTGATGTTATCTTAACTCAGTTGATTGAACATTCTCTTCTACTTCTTTTTCTCATTCCGATTCTTTGTCTGCCATTCCTCTTCTCAGAATGTACCTGTCCAATTGTTACATCCTGATTTTTCTTTTATCAGCAGGTCTCTTCCTTCTGCCTCTTCTAATGTTTCCCTTCCAGTGCTATCACTTACAGAATCTTCAGTTGTGTCTAAGCTAGATGCCATTCTAGCTGCTTTATTATCTAAGGATTTACCTTCTTGTAATGGTATTAGGTTGGTAAAGACCGCTTTTATGCAAGGTGGGGTTCTTCCCCCCTCCTCCCAACCTTCCCCATTTTCTTTGGCTCCTGGTGGTGCTTTGTCTTCTCTTGATTACCCGCCTTGTATCAACTCATGTTAGCTGCAGCAGATTGTGTTTTCCTATTTCTCCTGCAGTAGAGCAAGAGGTTCATTTTGAGGAGTGGGCTGCTGCAGCCTCTTCTCCTCCTCTGGTGGAAGAGGAGTTTGAAGTAGAGGAATGTTGCGTCTTGCTTTATCCTCATAGAGTGGAGGAAAGAGGTGCAGTAGAGACTAGGTCTGTTAACCCTGAGTATTTCTGCTCCCATTAAATCTTGAAAGAAGCCCAGGCTTTCTTCTTTGATTAAAGTACGTTTCAATGAGATTTCTTGGGCTCTGGTGTTCAAGGCTTCTTTTAAGAATGTCATGATTTGTCTTTCTTATTTTATGATCACGTACAGCCGCCTGTTATGGTATGGGCTCATTATTGAGGCTTAAACCTTCTTTGGTAGATGATTTGGATTTCTTTTGAAGAGATAAGCTCCCAAGACTGGCAAAGTGCTTACTGAAAGAGAGATATTGTCCAGGTCTCTATTTAGAGCTTTTGAAGCTTTTAACTTTTGCCAAACATTTGTTCAGTACAGTCACCTCTTTTCTGCCCCAGATTAAGGTGTTTCTGGCACCAGCTGGTATTAATGCATGGGAGGAGTCATTAGGGATTATGACAAAGCTATTTCAGATGGTGCAGGTGAATGCTCACATGCTTAAACCAACTCGGTTTTGAAAAAGAGAGAACAATTGTGCATCTATCTTACGTTATACGTTTCTCCTGCTCAGAAGATGGTAGCTGTTTTGGTTTCTCCTTTGGATTGTCTCTTTAACCAAACTCTTTTTAAGACAGTAAGAGAGTATATTTTGGTACAGGAAAAGAGAGAATTTCTTAGGTACTCACTCATGTCAGGATTGAAAAGGCGTGCTCCTCTTCTTTCGGGCCCTCTGGTTAAAAGTCATTCCTCCTCTTCAACTGCTAGGACCTTTTGTGGATCCACATCAGGATTCGGTCAGAGTACAGCTGTCTGCTTTACTAAAAATAAATGAAGTTTTCAGCCTTCAGGTTCCGGTAGGAGGCCGACTTGAAGTCTTTGCATGTTAAGAGAGACTTCAGAGCAAAGAAGAATGCATTAGAACAGATGTAGATAATTTCCCAAGGATTTTACTTTTTGGGGGTTGCCAGAAGTGTCCAGAGGTTGGCACCCAGTGTTGGACTCAAACTCCTCATGGAGAATTTTGGCCTGTAAGGAAGCTTCCTGCAAGGCACTGGCTTTCCCTCTTGGGACACATGGCCTGTCTGGAGAAATTGATCAAACTAGCAAGGCACACACACACACACACACACACACACACACACACACACACACACACACACACACACACACACACTCTCTCTCTCTCTCTCTCTCTCTCTCTCTCTCTCTCTCTCTCTCTCTCTCTCTCTCTCTCTCATGTATGGTGTGTACTCCACATTTGTTGTATCTGATTTTCAGTAGGCCAACTTACTGGATATCCTTTTGAGAAATACAATATGAAGAAAGACCATAAACATGTCTCCATTTAACATAAACATGATATTTTTATGATAAATAAGGTTTTACTTGTTTCTCACTGGTAGTTACATATTGTCGCCTGACACACGTATAATTTAAATTTTCACACAATGCTAAAAACACTTAGGTGATCCTCTACCATGTTTCCTCATAGGTAACAAGAACTATCCCAACAATGTTCTAGAACCCATTAAGTTTTAAGCCCACTTGACATAGGAGAGAGGGAGGGTATGATAACTACCAGGCAGAAACCTTATTTTTTTGTCATAAAAATATCATTTTTCTTCATAGATTTACCTGGTAGTTACATATAGCTGATTGGCACCTTTAGAGTGGGTTAGATCATGTCAGGCCACATATATTAAGAAATCAAACACAATTTAGTTCACTGAAGGATTGCTGACTCAGCGGCACGTCTCTGTAGTCTGAAAAAAGCTTATCTCATTGTATAGACAGATATAAAGGATCCGTGCAGATACAATCGCAGATTTTCGTTTGAGACAACGCCAGGACGGACAAGACTTAGTATGCTCCCGCCTGGGCGCAGAACCAAATTAACAATAAGGGATCACCTCTATCACCAAAATATAAAATTAAAAACTTTCCATTATAAAAATTAAAAGATTGTAGGTACTTCCTAAACCAACAACATAGTACCTACAAAATCCATCAACCAAACTCACCAACTTCAGAGAAATACAATGATGCTGTTCTCTTTTCTCCTCTCACCCACCAATCTGTCAGTAACTACTAAAGGCCCTAAGGTAATGCTTTATTGTCAGAAATCAGTCTTCACTCCTGACAAGTAATGCGATGCGTAAGATCACTTACATCAGCCAAATGTAGAATTCACAATCTTTTGCACTGAGAGGTTGTGCCTGAAAGCCAAAGAAGTAGCTACAGCTCTTATCTCATGTGCTTCACTTTCAGAGTTCCCAAGTTCGAGTCCTGACACCACATGGGTGGGTTTGAAATAATCTCTCTCTTAAGAAGAAAAGCAAGAGCATTCTTGTAGTGGTCTTGACTGCTTCTCACAGAACACCACAAGTTTCCTCCGAAGAGCCCCTGATACCTTTTGTCTCATGAACATAGAACTTTATAAGCCTCACCACAACAATCTTCTCTTGTTCTCCTTCTCCCAATAAAGATCTGAAAGGCTCTAATGCCGAAGACTCCCACATGGTTCGATCTACCTGTTCTTCTCGCTATTGTCCCAACATGAACAAACACACAGCTTTTCCCGGAGAGAACCAACAAGTTTGTCCGCAAGAACCTCACCACCCTCCTGGTTATTACAGTGTTACTGGCGGTTTTCATTGGCCAGCTTATGCATTTGCCAAAGGCTCACCGATTCGAACAAATCCATTTAAGAATCCATGTCCAAATTCACGTTATTCGTTTAGAACTAGCCGAGGTATTAAAAGCACTAAGTAAATCTGTTAGATCCTGATTGTTCGAGAGATGTCAGATCCTTCTTCAGTTAACATCGACGCTAGCATTGATCGACAATTCTTAATCGTGTTTCAAAGACAACTTTTCTCTTAAAAAGGGATAACAAGAACTTCGCTATTTGATTTAGAGAGGCGAAGACTTAAACTCCATAGTCTATTGCACCAGTCTCTCAAACTGATTCCATCTAGCCTGGTATACTGGCGTCCAAGACTTCGTTGTCACAAGTAATAAGCAGAACTTCCTTTTTGAAAAACTTCTTCCTGAGGAGTCGCCGACAGTCTGCAGGCCACGTCAGAGCGGACAAAATTCTGATGGAAACCCTCAGGATGGGTTGTCTGGAGAGATCTTTCTCTGACGTGGAGTGATCCTAAAATCACAGAGGAGGAGAAGATTCAGAACCATTCGATGGGCCGAAAGGAACGATTAGAGTCATCTGGTGTTCTTGTGGTTCCTGAACTTTTCCAAGACCTTCCTGATAATTTTGAACGGAAAGCGTGAAAGATCTAGCAATCCCAACTCATTGTCATTGCATCCAATTCAAAGTGCCTTGTCGTCCGGATCTGTGGAGTAATATAATGGGGAGGCGTTTTTTGTTCTGTCTGTTGCAAACAGGTCTACTACGGACAACCCCACAGACTCCACAATCGCTTGCAAACCGCGGATGTAAGGTCCATTCCGCGGGCAAGGAGACTTGATTCTTTCCTGCGCTAAAAGATCCGCTGTTACATTCCTCTCGCCTTACGAACCTGATCAATAACCGACTGCTTCTTCCCACCATTTTAAAAGCCCTGATCAATGATACAGGAGAATAATGAGCTCTCTGCTCTCTTGATATACAAGAGCTGTCGCAGGTCCCATCGAACTAGAATAACCTTGCCTTACTTCTTAAGCGAAATTGCATCAGGGCTAGATGTACCGCTGTATGTTCTTTTTCATTATGTGCAGTTCTTTCTGCTCTCTCCCGCCACAGTGTCCTAAATATTCCTTGTTGTTCAGTCGCCCCACCTGATCCAAGCGCCTCGGACAAGAGTGCGGTAGGTCTAGTTCTGATAAAAGAGAAATTTCTCAGTCTTTTCCTGACTCACCCAGAACAGCTCCTCTTCTTGATCTGATCTGAGATCTTGAAAACAGCGCTGAACCCGATGCTTGGTTTTATGTAAATCATTACTTAGATAAAACCAGAGGCTCCTCCATCTGCCTCTGAAGTTTTACTCAACTTCTCCATCGAGGCTGTCCCCAGTAAGCTCATCTCCCACTGTTTGGCTGAGCAAACCTCATGACATGTAGAAAGTCGCTCATCATGTTTAGACAAGACTCTACCGTATTGATGGAGAAGCCTGAAAAGTCAGAGAGTCCATTTTCAATTCCCAAATAAACTATCTGCTGTGATGGTGACAGGGACGCATTTCGAACATTGGACCAGTAGGCCTAGTTCCTTTACCAGATAATGTCTTCATTAGGTCCTCCAATATTTGGCTTGGAGGCAGGCGCCAGAAGAACACCCAGATACATTGACATCCTTGGTCTTCTTTGCAGTGAAGATTCTTCACCAACGCTGGACAGAACTCTGTAAACACTTTTGAGGTGCAGTTGACAGTCCGAAACAAAGAGCTCTGAACTGAAAACTTGCCTTGGAAAACAAACCTCAGAAACTTCCTGATTCCTGATGATAGAACGTAGGCACGCATTCTGGAGGCTCATCGGCACCATCCAGTCGCTCGTTGAAAGAGATGCCAACACCACTTCGTCGTTTCCATCGGTACTTCGCCTTTCTTACTTAAAAACGCTCAATGCGCCACGCCTGTGAACCGCCTCCAACCTCCCGACGCCTTTGAAACTAAAAAGAGACGTTGTAAAACTGAGAGCATGGGGTCAGACCACTGGCGGCTTGTTTCCTTAGTAGTGCTTCTACTTCTTCTAAGGGGCTGTAAAACTTCTGAGAGTCGTTGGAGTATGTTGGAAATCCACTGAGTCCGATAGAGGGGCTTGTTGAATGGGGATATACCTCTCGATCACCAGCGTCCAAGTGATCTTGGAGTGACCTTACCAGGCTCGAGAACGACTGGAAAGCCTGCACCTACTGCTGTGGGAGGACAGCACACTCATTTCTTTTGTTGAAAATCTGGAAGTATCAGAAGATTTTCCTTTCCCACCTAACTTTATAATGAGAAAGATCCTGCCTCTGAACTGCCTTGATGTCCAAAACAATCGTTTTTGTGGAAGTAGCTACCGATATGTTCTTTCTAAGTTGCTGACTGAGCCAACAGGTCCTGTGTTGCTTTGTGCGAGAGTCAGCAATTCAACCAATTCTTCGGGAAACGGCGGTCCTTCGACAAAGCGAGCAAAGAGGAGAGCAGATCTTCTGGCCATGGAAACACCCCTTCGCCAAAAAGAGCACCAGAGTTGTCGCTTTCTTCAGAACTCCGGTTACAAAACTGAAGTTAGCTCCAAGGCACAATCGCATACCCCTTGTTCATGCAGTCGATCATCAAGTGAAATCCATCGACTGGCGATCCGGAAGTCCGACTCTTTGACTTTCCTAGCCAGAGCCGCCACTGACCAATCAAGAGAAACTGATGACCTGACAACATTTAAAAATACTTTGAAGATGAGATTCAACTTGACTGCGTGATAAAGATCTTTCATGATTGAAGAGCTGTGTGACTTCTGAATCCACTCAGATTGAGAAGTCTCCTTGAGCGGAGGCAGACACACCAAAGAAAAACGTTTTCCAGTTCCTCACAGACCAACACACTATACATGAGCCAATCTTGGAGGGTGGAAGACAAACATACTTCTGCCTTCGTTTCATCTGAGAGCCAGAATTACCTTTTGATAGCCTGACGAATCACAAAATCAGTATGTAGTAAAAGCGAGCTGATCCGATATGCTATCCTTAAACTGGCGATCTGGGAGAAGCCGGAGTCGGCGTTTAAAAGAGTCTCAAAGTTTTTCCACACAAAAACTTGAGTAACTCCTTATAACCCGATTTTCCTGATTCCTGAAAGTCATCTTCTATTTCTACATCTTCTTCGCATTTCTTCGCTCACAGAAGACACAGGAGACAATTGGCACAGGAACAGTTTCGATCTAAAAGTAGGTCGTATGGAATTCCAAAGCCTTTACCGCACCATGCCGGCGTGGCGTCAACTGGCCAGTGGTGCCGCGCCAGCTGAAGTGGCGCTTACGCTTAGCTTTTCGAAGTGGATACCACTACGCTAGGCATGTTGTCAACCGAATGTGGCGAATGCGAGCCAGAGAAGCAGCTGTTAGCGCCTGCTGAGCCTCTTCATTGGTATGGTGGGAGGCTCTGAGTCAAGACCAGGCGCATCTGCAGTGGCAACTCAACAGGTGCTCCCCGGCAGCACGAGCGCCACAAAAGAACTGAATAAGATCCGCCACTTGTCTCTGACTTGAGCGACAAAAACGGGGATCTTGTTGGACCGTAGCAGGGGAGGAGGCAACACTCATGGCGAGGCTGACCAGATGTAGATGCTCCTGAACGAACACCGCTATTAACATTGGCAATAGTGTCGTAGGGGCTCCGACGAGGGGAATGACTGACTGAAGATACGAGGAAAAAGGTTCAGGATCCTCCCAGATACACAGCCCAGACAAAGTGATCCGCAACACACTTTTCTTCAGAATCGCTGCAGGAGAGACGGCGCGAGACCTCTTGAGAGGGCGAAGAATGCTTGAAGCGCCCACTTCGAGAGGAGTCACCAACATCACCACTAGAAGACACATCCCCAGCAGCTTATGGCGTGTGGCGGAAGCTATCCTGGGAATGCACATCAGGAATACTTTGAGGTGACTGCTTCTGAGTAAAGCCCTGCTTTCGACATGCCCCTCTCTCCCTGAACCAGGAAACCGACAGAGTGTCTAGACCTGGAGAACGTGGGCCGAACAGACACCTCTCCACTAACACTTCACTGAGGAGCCAATTTTTCAATGTGGCTTGCCCATCTGATGGTTGAAAGCACAGCTGAAAAAATTTAGTGTCCATTTGGACTTTTAACCTGACACGGTGATAGATTGGGATCAACAGGTCGTGGACAAAGGAGTATTACATTAGGAGAGGGGTTAACAGATTGAATTACTCTTGTCTGACTAGCAGATGATGACCTTCAAGCTTTCCTAACTTGTCCTAACTCCAGATACTTCAAGGCTGACCATTCATCCGTTGTTAGACGCAAACATCTCTCACATACATTCTCTGAATTACAATTTACTCCTCATGAAGAGCAAACTGAATGGGGCTGATAGTCGCTTTAGGCAAACGGTGTTTGGACAGCTCCAAAGCACAACATTCATACTGGGAACCAGAATCAGACATATTGTACAAAGAATTAATTCCTAACTACAAAGCAAAGCGCTAATACAGCAAAACCACAAAGAAATACCTATATAATTGCAGACAAAAATTAACTATCAAAATCCAGGACCGTGTTACCTGGCCTCGCAGAAAACTTAATGGGAGTTCTAGAACACAGTTGGGAGGATAGTTCCTTGTTACCTATAGAGGCGGCTGGCAGAGGGATCACCTAAGTGTTTTTTTAGCATGCTTAGCTGAAATTTAAAATTCTGCAGCAGCACAGAGACGACAGCTATATGTAACTACCAGGTAAGTCCTATAAGTAAAAACAGCAATTATTATGCCCTCCCCTCTCTGGTACATGTGTGTGTGTGTGTGTGTATACTTGCTTGTATGCATTCTGTTGAGATAAGGACCATTCTTACTGTAGCTGATTGCAGTAGTTTTACTTGATGAGTATGCTCACAAGATATATAAAATGCAAAATATTCAGTATAAAAAAAAAGCCTTTTTGTCTATTGACATAAGCTACAAAACAATGCGCTCTCTCTCTCTCTCTCTCTCTCTCTCTCTCTCTCTCTCTCTCTCTCTCTCTCTCTCTCTCTCTCTCTCTCTCTCTCTATTATGTTCCTCAGTATGTGTGCTAAAGCACCACTCTCTCTCTCTCTCTCTCTCTCTCTCTCTCTCTCAACACTGAGCTATTATGTTCCAGTCAGTATGTGTGCATTGTATAAAGGTAAAGTACCACATTCTCTCTCTCTGGTATTTCTTGTAAGCATACCCTGTAATTAGGTAGAACTGCTGTAGTCAGCTATATTTTTGTTAGGCTAAACTACAGTACTGTATTTTATGTATTTTCAGATGCAATTCATTTCGTAGTACTCAGGATAGGGGGTTATGAGTGTAGGCCTGTCAAGTTATTGTTACGATGGCAGCAAACAATACAGTATCAGTAGTTTTAAAAATAAAGTTTATAGCTTGTATATATTTACATTGCAGTATTCAGGTTGGACATCCCAGGCAAAAGCCCTGTATGTTGGTGTGAAAGTTACGTTCGTATTCCAGTCCCGCTATGACACCGTGGTCGAAATGGTTGGCATAAAAAATCAAGAGGATGAACAGTCTGACACAGACAAACCTGAAGAAATGTAAGTGAATCTACTTTTATAATTTTTATGATGCTGGTGAGGGAGAGTTGAAATATTAGAAATTATTTTTCATTTACACCATCCTATGGTGGTGATGTATTTATATATTTAACCCTTTTGTTCGTGGAAAAATTTTTTTTCTTGTATTTGGGTTATGTTTAGTAAATGAATACCCTAACATAGAGGTAAATAAAAATGACTTTGATTCTTTTATACTTTAATTAGTACTAGAGATAAGGTGGTTGAGTTCTCAACCACTAGGGAGATGCGCATCGGCTTATTTCTGAACTGAACATTACTGGCTGGTTGTTGATTTGACTACCAGGATCAAATATTTCCATGTTTTTGCAAAATATAAATGCGAGATGTTAATGATTTGATAAACGTAGCATAAATAGAACATCCTCTTCCCTCATACTCAATCATCCCAAATAATTATTGAAGAAAATTGGGCTTGAGAAACTTGTCAAATCACTGTCTGACCCCCTAGCTCTCTTACTATCGTTTATGATAAGCTACAAAAAAATTTGGACACAGCCCCTTGTCACGCTACACATCCATATACTGATTTGGATCCACATTGTGTACAACGTCGACGTGCATTGTTTTCATTTCGTGCAACAAATGATCTTGACGATCGAACTGTATTTCACCAACACCTGGAAGACCGTCGGATTTTCGTTCCCTGCTTTTTGCTTGAACTCCAAAATGTAACAGGTGATAATTCATAATAAAACAAAATTCTAAATGTTATTGCAGCTTTTTATGCCTGCATGATATCCAATTAGCCAAGCATTTTGAGCAGACACATCAACCAACCAGGTGAAAACTAGAAACCACCATTTCTTACCATGCAGTGTTATTCAGTAGTTATTAACTTGCTGGTCTTGGCAATCAGTACCTCCCATAGATTCATTGTATTTCTTTATGGCACATGGTCTTTGTACTTGGATTCGACATCCTGCATCTTTAGGATATCTTCTAACATGTTCAACTGGACACGATTTATAAATAGTAGAGCCTGTTGTCACAACGTTGTTGTCTCTACATCGAACCAGTATAACACTGGCTCCATCATTTTGAGCTTGGGCCACTGAATAGGAGCCCATTGGTCTGTTTTTCATGGTGTCCACTGTCTTGATATTACATTGTTTAGGAATGCGATTGAATCACATTGTTCCTGTAGCATCATAACCACAGCGTTTCAATTCCACAAAAGTTCTAATGATGTAAAACGGTTGTCAAATGTAATATGATGTGCCAGATCCTTTTTGTCTTCAGACAGTACATTCAAAAGTGTAAGGACTGTGGCAGAAGATTTTTCAAATTGTGTCACAAGATCCTCATTGTAGGGGCCTTTTCTTCCCAGATACAACTAAAAAACGACCAAATACCCAGATCCATGTTTAGGCAGAACACTTCATACCCAAACCTTATTGGTTTCTGAATTATGTGTTGTTTCAAAGAATTATAACCAAAATATTCTATCATTGCCTCATCAGCAGAAAGGTGCTGAGAAGGCACAAAATTTTCCATAAACCTTTTTTGCAAATGGTCAACCAAGAGGCTTGAGGTTTGCGTATCTATCATTTGTATCTAATTCTGTGTTATCCTTGAAATGCAAAAATTGCATGTAAGCTTCAAGTAGGTTTTTCCTCATGGAATCCTTCACTATCTTTGACCCCAGATCAGGATCATTGGACCAGTGCATCCACCTCTGAGAATAAGACGAATAGCCTGAGAATATGAGGATGCCCAAAAATGCCTGAAGTTCAGGAATACTGTAGATGGTTCTATGTTGGAGTATTCTTGAACAAACAGTACAACTTGATTTCTTTTATTATTTCACCAAGAGGATCCTCTCCCCAAAATAAATCAAACAATTGCATTGGGGTGAAATCTCTATATTTAATCTAGTTGGGGTTTGGAAATGTGGGGAGACTTCCTGAGTTGACAACTAGACAAGCAATCTGGGGCACCAGGTTGAGGTTCCTCATCCTCAAAGTCCTCATCACTCTCCATTCTTACTGTTGGTGGTTGAATTCCCACAGCTATTACATCATCTAATTCATCATCTTCATCTAACATATTAAGAATCTGGGCAATAGTGAGTCCCTGGTTCCTCTAAATGAAAATAAAAGAAAAAATACAAATTATGTTTGTGGATGCGTATCCTCCTAGTGGTTGAAAACTCAACCACTTCAACAACTTACTTGTCATAATATGAAATAATGAGAACAATATTAGTATTTGAAAAATGCTAAATATACTGTATATCTGTTAAACATATCCACAAATTTCATAATTCATGGACTTCACTGATTTGACAAAAAATAAATTCAATATTACTTTGTACTACCTCTTTCTGCCATTATGCACACATCCAACTTCAAAGACGATTTCTGACAAACTAATTCAAAAGAAAAGAATGGTAAAGGACCTTAACTATTCCTCACACTCCTGAGACTTAGAACAATACCTGTTGGAACAAGCCAAACAGTAATTAACCACTCAAAACAGCAATCTGTTTTTGGTAAATATGTGGTTGAGACCTCACCACTAGGAACTAAAGGGTTAAGCACTAAAGTGAATTGTTGGGAGATTGTTGGATTCTTTAATCCAATGTGGAAAAGATGCTTTCTCAATATTTCAAGCATATTTTAAGTGTATTAGTGATACATTCCTTGTATCATTTGTTCTGTCATTACCAATCCATTACTTATAATTTCCATATTCATTGTTTTCAAATAACTCAGAATTGCCAGTCTTGTGTTTACTAAACAAAAGACTGTTGGTAGGTATATGCATGTGTTGATGGATCCCTGATTTCCCAACAGTTAGCCATCTTCCTTTGTGTGTGTAATGCTGTGTACATCTCACAGAATTCCTGACTTGTTGACTTTATGATTGCCCAATAGCATCCAATGTAATTAATTCCGTTTACTAGGTCCATTTATTTACCTGTTTCTTCCGAAAGTTTCACTGAAGAATTACTCTTTTCTTCTTAGACTAGTTGAGCTTAGATGGGCTTGCACAGTATGACACTTATCCTTTGGAGATCTTTCAAGTTGGTATGATGGAATTCCATTTGTACATTTGTCATTTTATCAGGTCCATTTGTACATTTGTAATTTTATCCGGTATTAAAATTTTAACAATTTCAATATATTAAATAAGATGTAATATTCTGTACTTCCTGCCATATAAGACCCACATATAATTTGGCAAGATATACTTAAGAAAAATGGTAACACACATTTTCCCTAACTTCATAGCCCAAGAAAAATGGTAACACACATTTTCCCTAACTTCATAGCCCTCCCCCAGGCCTCCCCTCAACAGGCTTTGGCCCACACATTTTCCCTAAATTCATAGCCCTCCCCCAGGCCTCCCCTTTCTGAGCTTTTGACCATTTTAGTGAAGGTTTATTGACATTACTGTTTACAATTGAAAATTCTTATATCGTGAGGCTGATGATGTTGCCATGTTTCATTTGTGTAAGGCGTTAGTGCCAAAACAACATTGGCTGTATGGTATCCAAAGCATCTGTACAATAATCTGGCAGATTTTATATATAATTTTGGTTTTGATAATTAACTGATGGTTCATCCTTATTCAGAAGTGAAGAACAAAATGTTACGATAGCTAGAGGAGTCACAGTGTATGGAAGTAAATAACGTAAGGTCATTGACAAACAATGTATTTCTGAATTACGGTAGTCAGTTTTTATGCTTTAGTGTTATTTTGATATGTAATCATTACCTAATAATTTATAGACCTGTGTTTTCTCATGAGGTCGTATTGGAACTATTGTGTCAAATAGTGGTGTCAAGGTGTAAATCTACCGTATATACTCATTTGTCATACAACCTTTCAGAACTTGGTTTTTATCTTAAATTGTAGAGGACTGGACCATACATGAGATACAGAAAGTGTATTTGTGTGAACTGTTTGGCCTGGTTAATCTATTACACCAACAGTATGTATTTGCAAAAGTCAAATACTAGAGATGTATTTAAATTATGATAATTATGGTAAAACTGTTGTTTTGCTTACTTTTATATTGAATGGATTACTTTCACATCGTTATTGTATTATAGAATATGAACATTGCGGTCATGCGCCATTTGCATTCCGGTAATGTTTACATGTTCAGACTCAGCTGTTTTGAGTTAATAATTTAATGTGTGATAGTTATGTTGACTAACATTGGCAAATAGCTCTTTCTTGATTCAGTTGTTAGTGTCAGTACTTGGCGTTGTTTATGCCAGTTTTTCCTTAATAGTAAATGATTGTATTACATTTCACACGTAGCCTAGTGAATGTATGCTTTTAGGTTTATTAGTCAACAGCTAACTTAGATATTATATGCATTATCAGTGGACTTTCTCAAAACTGAGACAGGCACAGTAAGCCTAACCTAGTACAGTCTATCAAAGTGTAACTTGCACAGTACACAAGATGTGATGAAGTCATGTTTTTAGGACAAAATTTTAAGGGTTGCATGATGCACAAGTATATTTTGTAGCACTGGTAACTATAACTCTTAAGCTTACCCAAATCTAACAATTGGTGTATTATATTAGATACAGAGTGAATTTTAAAGAAAATTTTTTTTGGAAAAAGGTGTCTTGTATGGCAGGAGATATGGTAACCATTAGAATCAAGCTCATTGGGGTAGTCCTATGAGAGTTAAGAGTATTAACTCAGTGGTCTGGTTAAACTATATTAATAATATCAATGATAATATCCAAACTCATGCACAAAATGTACTTAGAGCTGCTTTCATTTGCAGGGTGTATCTTCCCAAAAATCAGCCCCAAAACTTCGAGTAAGTAGAATTTTTTTTTTATATATTGTTGTAGGCCAGTGGCTTCAATGTATAAAGCTTTCATTTTTTCCCTAATGAATGATTTCATTAGAATATTTAATGTACAGAAGATTCATGGGGTTAAAGGGAATTTAATTTTTTAATATTCCTCAGTACAAAAGTGTCTTCATTATTGAGTCACAATAAAGATATACCATATATTTTTGTTTAGTTCCAAAGCCGTACTGGATTATGGATTTTGGTAGACCATCAGAGGTCAGGTAAAATGTAATACAACAATACACCTCTGACTTGCCAAGTAAAGAATGATGCATTGAAGCTGAACTTCTTGAATTCCTGACCACTTGACTATTCTGGTTTATGGTTGTTTTGCTTCCCATCTGCCACTAAGTGGAGGCTGTTGATCCTGGTTGCATGTCATGAATCTGTAGAGCTTAGTTTCTCTAGGAACATTAGTGCCTTTAGCAAATTCATTTCTTGGGCTGATTGAAAGCCAAATCTCTTGACCTTTGTGACCCACACCAATGATCAAGTGCCCTCATAGAGCAGCAGATGGACAGCAGAGCTACAAACTGGAATGGTCAAGTAGTCTCTCAGATCAAGCAAGAACTTGTAGAAATTTTAATGTAGTTTGAGTCAGTCTGATAATGAGGACAGTCCTCTTAAAGCTTAGGGATTTTAAGTGTATATGGCCCTGCAGGAATACAAACCATCGCCTCTTATGTAGGATTATCCTTCAGCACAAGCTGGAACAATCATTGAGCTTTTTAACTAGGTAGTTAACTGGTGGTTAAAAAGGATGAGTTGGGGAATACCCTCATTCACCAACTGACATTATCCATACCATCTTCGTCTGTCAGGCAGTGAGGACATGCTTCCCGATTCCTCATTGTGTGGTTGTTGGGTTGGATGAGTAGCTTGCCACATTTTTTTTTTTTTTTAAGTTATATTGAAGGCTTTTTGTTTTTTTGTACTGTGTACTTTCTGATTGTATATTGTGTCACTTTGGTCTTGTGTTTCTTTCAGTATGGAGAAAAAACATGACAAGTGCTGGTGCAGTGGACTTGGGTGGCCACGTGGTCACTTCATGTCCTCATTGGTAGACCCGTGCAAATACTGCTCATTTTTAGGGATAAAGATTGTACTCAGCCTTTTCCCAGTGATGTATGTGCAATCTGGTCCTCTCCCCAGTGGTGATACAGTAGAGCCCCGGTCCTCGACGCTAATCCGTTCCAGAATTCAGAATCAATTTCTCCCATAAGAAGTAGCTGAAAATGGGTTAATCCATTCTTGACCACCAGTCATTACCCAAACCGTGCCTTTTTATACAAAACGGAGTTAAATAACTTACCGTATCAGAAGCACTTTTTACATTTTTAAATGCATACTCTATAAAAAAAAAATTGGCTTAGGACCAATGTGGTAGTATTACTGATGGTAGACCGAGCACCATAGGCTAGGCTAGGCTAGGTAGCCTATAGGCACTACCAGAATGTACTGTAACGGGTACACACAAAAACTGTTGTTAATAATAATAATATTGAAAAACAAGCCTGATTATTACAGTAAATTAATAATACATTATTAAAAATAAGCCAAATTACTGTATGTCTGTTATCGTAAAATTAAGAAAAATTTCCTTAATTACGTCGGCACTCTGCAGCTTGTGGCATGAGCGGATGTAAACAAACCTTAGCGCCATCCTAGTGGTGTGTCACGGTACTAATTACATAAACGTTTTTTACCTTCATCATTTATGGTAAATTTAATACAGAGTCTACTGGAATAGTGTGCAAAATCACTGCAAAGCATCTTTCAATAAATGTTATGATACCCTAACATATTGGGACCATGATTGGATGAAAATTCAGCACAGAAAGCCAAAAAAATGATGATATACCTGTACAACCGTGTACTTCTCCAAACAACAACAGAAGCGTTTGTAGGCTTTAAACGCTTTTAAATACACATGGGAAGAATGCTACCAACGACGCCAACTAGCGACAGCCAACCGAAACTTTTTTTTTTTTCTTTATTACAAACATCATATGATTCATCGGTTTGGATTCTGGTTTGTTGTTCAAGCTCTGACGCAAAATTTACCCAACATTTCGTGTCGAAATCCGATTATGTCGAGTTCTGGTACGGTCGAGGACCGGGGTTCTACTGTAGTTGATGATAAGAGGAGGCAGGAGGACTTAGGTTTTTGCAGGTGGACCCCTTCTGTTCTTTTCTGTCCTACCCACAATGTAACAAACCCCTTTCATATCTTGTGAGGAGACTAGGAATTATGTGACAATCAGCAGTTTTCGTCATACAATTATTTTCATAAGGCTCTAGCCTACTATTAATGTTCCCTCTTTGGGTGCATTCCTTGATGATCTGGTAGAAAATAGGAATGTTAAACTTTCTTCTAACACAGCTGCTGTTTTCTGCATTTCTGCAGTCCCTGCAGATGTTTCAATGTCTCCCATTCCAGACCAGTCCTTTTGATGTGGAAGACAAGCTCTGCTTTTGGGGAAAAGGAAGAAATATACTTTCTGTTCACCTCATCCTTGAGCTTTTATTCATCCTCCTCATCCCTGGACTTAATTCCTCCACTTAGGAGGAAGAGGGAAAGTCTAAGGGTTAACCTAGGAAGTCCAGGAGGACTTTTCTTGTGCACTCTTACTCATTGCAAGTGAGCAGAGGTGCCAGATCAGAGGCCTGTATCATACCTCTGGCACAGCTGTTGTATTCACCCATGCCCATTTACATGAGACGGCAGCTCCCTCCCCATCCCTTTGTGTGCCCTTGGGCTCACACCGGGATGGATCTGCACATCCCCCTTGCTGTTATCGGGTCTGTTTACCAAGTGTGTGATGCAGCTATGCTTTCCACCATTTAACCTGATTGTCCTTGGTGGGTGATGAACAGTGTTGATCACTCGTGTGTACAAATTGATCCTGGGTACTCTTCGTGGCAGATAGTAAAATGGCATCCAGTGCTGCTGACTGTCTACAGTCTCGGTACCAGTACAGCAGGTCACAGACTTCTTGTTCACCTTTGCTGAAACTGTCTCCTTTCAGGCTATCTTCAGTTAGATGATGTTGAACTTCCCCTCTTGTTGGTGCTGTCTGTACTTGACAGGTTGTGTAGGACTTGCTTTTTCTCCATCGAACAAGACATAAACTAGTCCTTTGCAGCCCATCTCTTGAGCATAGCCTTGTTTGAGTGTTCTCTATGGACACTAAGATTGACCAATATAGTCCCAGCAGAGAGTAGAATTTTTTCTGGCATCCTGTCTCAGAAGGATGGGGTCTTTGTTGCCCTTTTGTCCTATCTCAGTGTGAAGTGGAGTGGAATGACTTGTCAGCTCCAGATTTTTTTTTTTTTTTTATCTGGTCCTTTCTGGTCCTTCCCACTGACCCTTTGATTGATGACTTAACTGGATGCTTTTTAGGCCCACTGCAAGCTGCAGATACTTCTTGAAGAACCTGGCCTCTTAGGTTGGAGTACATAACCCTGTTATTTGTTTTAGGCTAGCATAAGAGGAGATGCTTAGGAGCATCCTTCCTTCTCTCGCTTCTTGTATACCCCATGAGTTTACAACCCCTCGGAAGAGGACTGCACCCTTTATACTCATTCAAGGGTACATGAAGTCAGGCCGTATGGCTGGCTTTAGCCTGTTCAGAATAGCTTTGAAGTGATTCTGGGAAATTAGGGTAGGTACCTTGGTTGTAGGCATCCCTTCTCTCATTCTATCAGAGGGACATCACCCGCTGGTGGCCCCTACATATTTTCTGTGGACTTGCGGTGGTTACTCTAGTATCTTGCTGGATTACTTTAGCTTAGGGTACTCTGACCCAGGGCCTTACTGATCTTGTTGACCATTTCATCAGACTGGTAGTAAGACATTCCCTGACTGTATGCATAACTAGGAGCATGACATATCTGGGTGGTGTTCAACTCCAAGTCAGTTGACAGGGACTACTTCCTACCCGATGGACGTCTCCAATTTAAAAGGTGATTGTTTGTATTCTGGTAGCAACAAATAGCAAATTTTTAAAAGTAATTTGTAACTTTGCTAGTTAGACAAACCTACTTTATCTGCTCTGCTTGGCCCCTTTGGCAGAAGGAAAAGTGGCTAGTGTTGTAAGGTAAGTGAGGGGTATTCCCCCACTCACAGCTTTTAACCGCCAGTTAACTATCTTGTTATAAAGTTCAGTGAACGTTTCAGGTCATGCTGAAGGTTACTCCTTACTTCTATATAAAAGGTTCTGGTTTTTGTATGTTTGAAAAATACAAATTACTTATAAAAATTTGTTACTTTTTACAAAATACCAAGATTTGCACAGAGGAAATGGTTTCATTTTATCACCATCATTAAAGAACGTGATTGTTCTTTATCATTTATAATAATGTTATTTATCAAGCCACTGTTTTATTTATTTATTTTTTTTTTTTTGCAGTAAACTTGGGATTCAAGTTATGAAATTGATAGTTACATTTATTAATGACAGTAATATTAAATATTCAGAGAGAATGGATGCTGGGTTTTGATTGTAGTTAATGAAGTTTGAACTGTTTTGAAAAAGATTGCTTGGTACTTAGTACATGTTCTTGTTAGAAATGTAAAAATATTTTTGACTTTAGAATGATATTGAAAGAGGTGGTAATTTTTTTTCCAGAATATCTGAAGAATTGCGATCTCATATGCCAGACTTTGAAATCTACCTGCAAACGTTAATATCACAAGCTCTGGATAACAATTTTCTTAAGGAGATTTATGAAGAAAATGGTGAGTGTTGTCTTATTACAAAAAATGTTTGCATCTTTTAAGACTTAATTTCTATTGCATCATTGCAGTTGCATAAAATTTGAAATTATGGACATGTAAAAAGGTAATTACAAATATCAAGAAACATGGAGTTTGGATATGTACAAGATTTTTTGTTATCTATTTTGCAACCAACGGAAATTACTTTTATTTCTTTTTGTATTAATTAATAAAATTTTGTGAAATAACTTGTTCTTGTTGGTAGTAAATGCAGGTTGCATATGTGAATGCTCTTTTTATTTCAAGGTAATATAGAGTACATGCTGTATTGAAGTGCAACTGTGTATCAAGGGCTGGTAGCACTGTTGTTATATAATATAATCTCGGGACTCGTTGCTGTTTCAAAGGCATTCATTCTCTGTATTAGTAAGAATGATAAGGCGAAAGAAAGGCCAGTAAGGTTTTTAAAATATTTTGGGTTCTTTCTCCATGTTCATGAGAGTAATGCTGTGTTTATGATGCACAAGCGGTAAATGTGAATGCATTTTATAAGCTAAATTTCGTCAGGAAGTTAAAATTGCATTTGAAAAATCTTACACGTGACAAATCCTATTCCTTTTTTTAATCTCATGATTTCTGAATAGTAGAGAGGAATTTTAGATTCAAGTGATTTAGAGTAAAACGTTGCTTTGGGGACAATACATTTTCCTTGCCATATTTTATAGCATTACAGGCAAAAAAGTGATGAAATAAAAAAGGGGTGGTAAAGTCCAGCCACAAGAGACAGATACGGACGTCAGGGGATACAGTGTAAGGGGTAGGGCATAGAGCTCTACTCCACAACCTGATAAATTATGATGAAAGCGAAAAGTAGAAGTAGGAGTCTTTTCTCCGTCAGTATAGAAAGCGAGTGCCATTATAATATGCATATTGAATAGGCTTTGGTTTGGACAAACCACCGCTGACAATGTGAAAGTTATGCAAGAGTGCCTGATTCCAGTACAGGCAGTACCCGGTTATTGGCGATCTGGTTTTACAGGGCTTGTCTAGCGATGAAAATCATATTCACCTCTTACCAAACTCATACATTAACTTTTTACCAAGTTAAGTATATCTTAGTTTAACCAGACCACTGAGCTGATTAACAGCTCTCCTAGGGCTGGCCCGAAGGATTAGATTTATTTTTACGTGGCTAAGAATCATTTGGTTACCTAGCAATGGGACCTACAGCTTATTGTGGAATCCGAACCACATTATAGCGAGAAATGCATTTCTATCACCAGAAACAAATTCCTCTTGTTCTTCACTGGCCGGTCAAAACCACTCCAGTTGTTACCATGGTAAAAAACAAGCAAATAACACATTACCTTACCCCTCTCTGCACTCCATTACACAATTCCTTATTCCTCAGTAAATACACTTTACAATGCCTGTACAAGGCAAGTATTTTTAACCATTCACAAAACTCACATGTATTGTGGGAGAGTGACCATAACTTTACACCCTTCTATATAAGGATGGGTTGAGAGAGAGAGAGAAATTGCCACCTTATCCTACCAGCTCCCTATTCTAACTAACTACTTTTGGTTCACCAACAACTGTTATGACTCCAAACCTTGGTTACCAGTTAGTCATTTAAAGAAAGAGGTTACACTGACAAAATCTTAGAATAAACCGAGTTCCTCTCTCTACACTAGAATAAACAGAATACAGAATTACTACTTCTACAGAATAAACAGCCTATTCTTGGATTTATTCTTTGATTCAGAAGCAATGTATGTTTTGCCCCTTAATTGAATGATTGGCAGCTAACTTCCTGGCTGGACACTTGTTCAACAAACATAGGTCTCTGAACGAGTCTCGGCTGTCAACCTGTCATCCCTCTTCAAAGATAACATGAGTGCTCTCCCTTGCATACCCATTTGTGGCCCAACTGAGTACACACAGTTGTGCAAACACAAAACACCAACCCTTTGTAGAATCTGAGACTCCCACAAACATTATTAATGTTATTTCAGTCCATATAGGACGATCACAAAAGAAAATATATACAAGCATTGTACAAAAGCATACATATTACAAAATCACCTCGCGATATTTCACAACACATGAGATATCTGAAAGAAAAATCATACCAAAACACAGATAACATACCAAAAAAACTACAGAACACATTACTTTGACAGAATATTCACATATTATAATAGTAGTATATATATATATATATACACTGTGTATATATATATATATATATATATATATATATATATATATATATATATATATATATATATATATATATATATTATATATATATATATATATATATATTTATATATATTATATAAATATTTGAATATATATGTGTATGTGTGTGTATATATATATATCATGTATATATATATATATATATATATATATATATATATATATATATATATATATATATATATATATATATATATATATATATATACTGTATATATATATTTTATATATATACAGGCAGTCCCCAGTTTATGATAGGGGTTCCGTTCCAATGCCGTGTTGCAAGCCAAAAATCATTGTAACCTGAAATATTGTAGAAAATCATAAGAAAACGTAACTTTTAATCCTTTGGGTGTCTTGAAAACGATGTAACCTGCATTTTTATTGAGTTTTTCATAAAAAACCTCCAAAATTTGACCATTCTGTCATTTTGGAACCATATTTCTTCCGTTGGATTAGAGTCATCGGTGTCATAACCCCGGAACAGGCATTGTAACCCAGAAAATAATATTTGATGAATTTATTTGAAAAGCGTCGTAAGCCGAGCCCGTCGTAACCCCTGGACTGCCTGTATGTAGATATATGTATATATAAAGTGCATGTTTGTATGTTAGTGTGCTATAGAAAGCTGAACCGCTTGACCAATCTTCAGAAAATTTGGCACGCGACCATCATTTGACCCAACTTAGATAATAGGGTAGATTTCTAACCCATACCCCCTTCCCCTTCCCATTGTAATTTATCTTGTAACCACTTCAACAATCTAGACCAAATTTGGGAAGTGGCCATCATTTAACCCAACTTACATAATAGGGTAGGTTTCAAACCAAGAACCCCCTTCCCCTTCCCCATCCCCCTTCTCTTTGTAACTTATGTGGTAAATAAGCTCCACAGGTTTATTATACGTAATTTCATGTACTTGATACAGTAGAAATATATTATTGAGATTGGTTTTCTTTCCTGTGATTAATAATTCTGTATCAAGGTTTGTATTTAGGTTTAGTGGTTGTATGTGTTTAGGCTTTGTGGGGATGTGTTTAGGTTCAGCAGGGGGTGTGCTTAGGTTTAGGTTGGGGTGTTTCAGTTAAGTTGGGGGCTGTGTTTAGATTTAGTGGGGGTTAAATGGGATGGTCACCACAATAACATGTGGATAAAAGGAACGGCCACCACAGTAATACTTTGGGGGACAGTCACCACAGTAATGTCTGGATAAAATAGACAGTCACCACAGTAATACCTGGCGAAAATGGACAGTCACCACATGCCTGGATAAAAGGGATAGGCAGCACAGTAATTCTTGGATAAAAGGGACAGGCAGCATAGTAACTCTTGGATAAAAGGGACAGACAGTAAGTAATACCTGGACGGATGGGGCAGTCAGCATAGTAATACCACCAGCATAAAAGGGATAGTCAGCACAGTAATACCTGGAGAAATGGGATAGCCACCACGGTATATTCAGATAAAATGGACAATCACTACAGTAATGCCTGGATAAATGGGACAGTCACAACAGTAATACCTGGGAGACAGTCACAACATTAATGTTTGCATAAAATAGACAGTCACAACAGCAATACTTGGATGAAAGAGACAGTCAACACAGAAAAAATACTTGGATAAAAGGGACAGGTGGCACCATAATACTTGGATAAATGGGACTCACCACAGTAATACCTGGATAAAAGGGACAGTCACCACAGTAATGTCTGGATAAAATGGACAGTTAGTACAG
>NC_089749.1:42020738-42208238 GCF_040412425.1 Macrobrachium rosenbergii | reverse complement strand
AGCCATAATTCATTAGCTATACCAGAGCACCAAATAAGCGGTGATTTATGGCGTGAATGGGGCACAATACAATGACAGCCGACCTTTGTGATAGCTTGAGTATCACTGAAGTGCATTAGAAACTCATGGTACCGAACAGCGAGACAATACAGGCTGCCTCGATAAATTTATATACTTCTGAAGGAAATCGCAAGAAAAGTCGCGCTTATTACAGTAATATAATTGTGGTTAAGCTTTTTTTCAAAGCATTTATATATATATATATATATATATAATGAAATATATATTTATATATATATATATATATATATATATATATATACATTACATACATACATACATACATACATACATACATACATACATACATACATACATACATACATACATACATACATACATACATACATACATACATATATATATATATATATATATATATATATATATATATATATATATATATATATAATAATATATGAACAGTTTCAGCCATGAAGGAAAGTGAAACCGTGGAGATGCTAAGTGCTTTCATCTTATTACCAAGACATGTTCACAGCAACTAAAGATATACAGAGACAAGGGTGTATATATATGGTGAGTATAAGTCCTAGGGGAATACAAAAAGGTTGGGAGGTCACAGCATGGTCAGTGGATTAACATTGAAATATACATATTGGTAATCCTCTTTAATTCTATCTTTAAAATCTTTTTGGAACATATGTTGGTCTTACATTAAGATATCGCTCCCATGTCAGTCGAATCATAACAGATTCCAACAAGTTCCTGGGAATACAGTAGTTTCATTATTTCATATCTGTGGGACTTTTCACTTAGATGCAAAAATAGAGCATTTTTAGCCTGACCTGTTCTTACTGAATATTTGTGTTGTTTTAATCTGGTATTTAATTCTTTACTGGTCTGACTAGTAAAGAATTAAATACCAGATGAAAACAATACAAATATTCAGTAAGAACAGCCAGGTCAGACTAATAATGCTCTATTTTTGCATCTGAGTGAAAAGTCCCCCAGATTAAATTGGACTCAAAGCATTGCAATATTACAAAGTAATGAAACTATTTCCAGGAGCTTGTTGGAATCTGTTATGATTCAGCTGACACGGCAGAGAAATCTTGATTAAGCCCTGCATTATTTTCTTGTGACCCTGTACTAAAACATATGTTCTAGAGGGATTTGAAAGATAAGGAGGATTACCAATATGTAGATTTCGATGTTAATCCGTTGACCTTTCTGTGACCTCCCAACCTTTTTGTATTCCCATAGGATTTATACCCACCATATATATACGCCCTTGGCTTTTGTATATCTTTTAGATGCTGTGACCATGCCTTGGTAATAAGACGTCAGTACTTAGCATCTCCATTGTTTCACTTTCCTTTGTGGCTGAAACTTTGTGTATATAATCATCACGTTTTTACCGTTCGTGATTTAAAATCAAACATATATATATATACTGTGTATATATATATATCTAGCTGACCAACCCGGTGCTGCCTGGAAAAAAAACAATGACAACCAATAATTCTCTCTCTCTCTCTCTCTCTCTCTCTTTTTTTTGTTAAGAGTTACATTGCCCAGCATTTTAACATTTTATATTTCGCCGCTTCTCACCCCCATTCCTATCGGGACTGAACTTGGACTTAGAGGTCATCGGGAGTGTTACTATTCATCTCAGCGACCTCGAAAACTATGGAATAGACATGTAATATCTGTCATTTTTTACATTTTATTTTTCACCCGTTCTTATTGGGGCTGAACTTGGACTTCAGGGCATCAGGAGTGTCACCGTTCATCTCGGCGATCTCAAAAACTATGGATTAGACACTAATATATGTTGTTTTCGGTTATTTTTACATCACCCCCTTTGGTGCCTTTTGGTGCCAGTGATATCTTAGCCCCCACAGTTTTCTTTTCCAGATTGTAAGCCATATGTATACCGAAATGAGGCATGATAAATTTGTATAGTTTATTTAGTTACTAAGTCTATGGACAGAACCAATCCCTTTTCAGGGAAGCCCTTCCTACCCCTACCCCCTTTGGTGCCCTCTGGTGCTAGTGATGTCTTAACCTCCACAGTATTCTTTTCCAAATAGTAAGTCACATGTATGTCAAGTCTGGTTGAAATTACTCAATGTGTTTAGAATTATGCTGGAACATGCACACAAACATACATACATCCATTTTTATGTATCCTGTTATATATGTTTTATTTACATTGTGTAAAAAAATTGTAAATATTGAGGCCCTTTATTTAGGGTAGGTCAACAGTCGTGAAAACCAAAACCGCGTAATTACAGTAAATTCAACGTGTGATAATTTTTAATTAAGGTAATTGACAGTAAGTCAGCCACCTTCTCCTAACACCACTAGCTGTTCAACACATTAAGAAAACGGCATCTCTTCTAATGTTGTGACCAATCCATACCTGAGCTTCAGGAAATTTGAATGGCATATTCTGTAACTTTAAAATTTCATTATTTAAAAAAGCAAACCCCGAAAGGCACCCCTCCAGAGTACGAGCTCTCAGAGAAACTTAAGTATCATGGCTGTATCTTTTAACGTTATTGCTCCACAGATATGTTAGTTCCCTCAACCACCCACCCATCCCCTACCACATTCCTCGAATGCAAAAAATCAATAGCTGGATCTCCAGAGCGGCTGAACGGATTTCAGTGAAATTTGGCCCAGTTAGAGTTCTTAGTGGGAAACCTTTAAAGCCAAGGTTTCATCCCGATCAGTTGAATATTTCCAGAGTTATGTAAGGGTCAGAGTTGCGGTTTTTGTGTACTCTGGGTGGCTGAGCTTTACTAACTGCCAACTACTGTGGCGGTTGATAAAGATCCTCCTTTTTCAGAAGGAATATTAAAATGAAAAATTTTTGTGTATGTGTTGTTGTTAATATTATTGAAATGCATAGTTACAGTATGGCAGAATAAATTTGGAAAAAGAATGCAACTAGGACAGCTGGAAAAACCATTTTAATAACAATTTTACTGTAGTTTACTTTTGTTATGTAAGGTTGATGTACAAGCCTAGTCTATAGACTTGTCTGCGAGTTTATACGTAAATGTTTGCTCACACACACACACACACACACACACACACACACACACACACACACACTCACACACACACACACACACACACACACACACACACTCACACACTCTCACACTCTCACACTCACACACACACTCTCTCTCTCACACACACACACACACACACACACTATTTTTATTGACATTTATTTTATTGCAGTATGCGCATGTGTACAGGAATGCTTCGCATTTAAGGTAAACTATGCACTCACTGTGAGCTTGCTGACTATTTTTGAGAGAGAGAGAGAGATTCATTGTTGTATGTAGTTTCAGTCTGTGTCTGTTACCTAATGCATTAGGCTCTGTGAGTGTGTCTGTCATGTGTGGTATTGATGTATGGATTTAAGCACTTAACACTATTGTTATGAGCACAGGATAACGTTTTGGCTTAAGATGTTGGGAATGGTGGCCTGTATTCTTTCAGTTAGGCATCTAAAATGAGTAAAAATATGGCAACTCCTTGTTTCATCTTTTGTTGAATGACTTTTGTAACTCATGATAACATGGAAGCAGAGCTCATGGGCGGGACTTAATTCCCCACTGCGTTTGAAAATCAACCATTGCTAATATCAATGGTTGTAATTTTGTAACAAATAAAGCATTGATTCTAGTGATTCATAGCACGTTGGTTAAAGAATCAGCTTTGTAAGACAAGGCATGCATAATTTTTTTTTTCTGTATTTTGGGAGATAAGCATTCCCAGTGTTGAAACTGCTATAATCTTAAGGACACTGTAGTTTTGGCTAGAAAAATTATAAAAAAAAAAAAAAAAAAAAAGCTTTGTTTCAGTAGATGCTTACACACCATGGCTTTAGCTGCTACAGAACGTCTTTCTGAGGTTGGCATACCAGTGAACTGAAAAATTGAACAGATTATGAAGTAACTTATACAGTAAACTACCAAGCCATGTTGTGACAAAGTTCCTTGGATGTAGGCTTATGCAGTAATTATTAATAATAGAGAAGGAGAAACAAAACACCACAATAGGAAATATGGGAAATATGGAATAACATTTTATTGGTTATATATGATTAAAACATGTCACAAACATGACATCTCATGTTAAACAGATAAACAAAGGGTAAAGATTCAAATCCACAAAATACATAGTATGTCCTCGACTTACAGCGGGGGATCTGTTCCATCGCCTTGCCATAAGTCGATTTTTCTACGTTAAGGGGAGCGTTTGATGAAAAAATCAAAGAATCCAAATTTTTCCTGATATTTCACATAGGGAGTCTTACACCTCTTGACTATATACTCAGAAAATTTTATTAAAAAATTTGCAATAGTTATGGAGTTATAAGCCAAAACCATAACCCTGCTATCACTGAGAAAATTACAATTTTCGTATACTGTAATGGTAACTTCAGTATATCGGTAGTAATTTCAATTTAGCTATCAAAGAAGAATATCTAAATGCGGTATATGGCAACTATATCCTACGCAAGAGCGTAGAGGCTCTGTTGGGTGAAGGAGTAACCCACTTGGGCAATCAGTGGAGCTCAGCTCTTGACGAAGCAAGACGTCATGCTGCCCAACCTCGCCCATGTTTTGACACACTTTTCATTCAGTGCACTTATATTACTTTGCAAGTCAATTTTTTGTATTTCTCTTGGCTTTGCAATACTTCTTTATTCAGGAGAAACCATGCTGAGACCAAGAAAATTTAAACAACATCTATTTTCCATAAGAGAAAGGAAGAAACAACGTCATGAAGAGGGAGGCATCCAAGAGAGAGGAAAGAGGGGGACCAGGAGCCTAAATATATAAAATATAATTCAATATACATAAAACAATAATCACAGACAACACCAATATGATATAACATATCAAATTTGTCATAAAAACCTCAAAGTGTGAGACAACAAGCAAATAAATGGACAGACAAGCAAAAAATGTTGTCATAAAACTTTGGGGGCCAATATCTCAAAACTAAAGTTATGGACCTTCAAATGGAAACTCAGACATAACGAATTCACCTATCTCAATGAAACAAAAAGCAAATGAAAGGTAAATAAATTGTGTACAAAACTATAGAAAGTTTTTTTTTTATTTTGTCCCAAAAATATTTTTGGGATTTATTTTTCCACGAAATCAATCCAAGATTTTTCAAAAATCGAAAAATATTTGTAAAAAAAAAATTGAAAAAAACGCTCTATTACTTTATTCTAATTTCAGGTCTTAGGCTGCAATAGTTATGGCTGAGTTTTTTTTTTAAAGACTTGTGGGGTGGGGTACCAGCAAATGGGGGTTAGAAGGAAAATATGAATACTGACTTTTTCGCTATACACAAACTAACCAGTGCCCAAAATTTCAAACTGATTCATGCAAAAAAACCAGAGTTATTAATAAACGATTTTTTCAAACGCTCCCCTCAACGGCGCTTATGGCACCATAACTTGATCTTGCATCAAGTTACAGCACTGTAACCGCCGTTAACTTGATGCCTATTCATGCTGTTAGCACCGTAACTTGATGCAACATCAAGTTATGGCGCTGTAAAATGCTGTTAACAGCACTGAAAAAGCACTGTAAGATCGAATCGCCGTAAGTTGAGGATGCACTTTACAATTACCGTCCAACTTACAACCTGCTCGACATACGACCATTTGTACTTACAACCGTACTTCTGGCAGCGGGGCTGGGTGGGCTGATGCATGAGAGTATACGCTGTATGACAATTGACCACTGAGTTACTCGGCAACGTGCCATCTCGGAAGAGCTCTCTCATCACTCAGGCAGCATCAGTTTGAGTTACCTGCCCTATCAGCAGCATCATATGGTATTAACTGTCCTGGAGACTGAATTGCAAACCAATTTCTGTTAAAATTGACTTCCGACATGCATGCAAGAACCTAACTCCATTGTAATTCTATGCCTACCTGTACATAATATACATTACATAAATTATTAAAATATATCAATAGAAGTACATTATGGTAAAAAGATTGAAATAATGATTGTACATTACATTACAGTGCTATGTAGGTACTGTACGTTATATAGGAAAGTTTTTATATTATGCCCTACTCATGTCAGCCACTTTCTAAGGTTTGACTTGAAACCGGTTGTTCGGAACCAAGCTCGGTTGTAAGTAGGATGGTACTTCTACAGTGGTTCCTCGGTATACGAATGATTTGTTACTTGTATTTTTGTTATACAAAGTAAAATTTTCTAAAAATTTTGATTCCATGTACGAGCTAAAAATTCTATTTATGAGGTGTTTGGTGGAATCTGGCTCACAGCCAGCCAGGATTGCGGGAGGAGAGACGGGATCCTTTGGGCCTGGATGATTTGGGGGAGGGCCTTGTGGATGTAGGTATGAAAGGAGGAAGTGGGAATGTGATGAAACAACTGGGATGATGGTTTTCTTTTGTAAAATGTCAAAGTGGGGACGAGTTACTTTTACAGTGTTAAAATATCGTAAAGAGCAATTGTCACTTGATAGATATTTTACTGTAACAAAAAGAAGTGGTTTGGGCGAATCGAGCGTAAGTGAAAGCAAACGGGTGAAATATAGTGAAAGAGAAAAATCATCTAAGCCCAGTCCCAGTGGTACAGCTGGGAAGTCAGTGGGAAGCAGACCACCCCTCCCTCTCCTCTGTACCGTCTCACTCAGCGCAGAGTGCAACCCTTAACACTCACTCAGGTTAAGACTCACTCTCGATTTTTTATTGTTGCTGTATTGCATTTGGTTGTTTTTATATTGTATCGTTGTTAAATTTATAGTGAAATTCCCTTCTTTTATTTTTTGACGTGAATTGTTGTTATTGCTTTTACGTACATATAGAAATGTTTTTACTGTCTCTCCTCCTCTCCTTAACAGTATAAATGCTCCCTCCCTCTAGCTCAAGTCAGCTTTGCTCAATGACATATGATTTTGTTAATTTTTTATGTTAAATTTTATTGTGAAATGCTTTATTCTCTTATTTATTTTGTTGAATATGGTTATCATTAAAATATGTATTGTGCTTGCGCTTAAAATAATTGTTTTAAAGTGGGTACAAAGGGTGGATATGGGGGAAATTCTTGAGTGTGGGACAAATTAATTATATTCCCATTATTTATGTATGAACATTTTGATATACAAATTGGAATTTGGACCAAATTAAATTTGTATACCGAGGAGCCACTGTATTACAAATGTGAAAATAATATATTATGCTTGTTACCAAGTATAAAAAATTAAGGGTGAATTTCTGAAGAAACAGTTGTAAAATAACAATGTATCACACAATTTTCACTCTGGTTACTGTATTGTAATCTCCTCTAGTGAGATTTACTGGTAAACCCTTTTAACAAAAATTTAATTTGGTCAGCTTAGAATTTTCCCTTAAATTAAGTCGTTTTAGAACAGTGAGAATACTGGTAATATATTGATATATATAACAATTAAGTTAGTACAGTACTCTTCCAACATAATCTGCCTATAAGTGATTGAATCTTAGTGACTAATTTTTTTTTATGATACTCTTGTTTGTTATTTTAACTAGAATAATACACACACACACACACACAGAGGTCACACACAGGTCTTTGACATCACACACACACACACACACACACACACACACACACTGAAATTGTACTCTCTCTCTCTCTCTCTTCTCACTGAAATTGTACTCATTTCAATGTCTATATTGCTTGTGGGATCTTTGTCTCTCTCTCTCTCTCTCTCTTTTTTTTTTTTTTTTTTTTTTTTTTTTTTTTTTTTTTTAGCAAAAGCATTTAAATGTCTATATTGCTTGTGGGATGTTTGTATACCCAGTTGGATTTAGACATTGCATTTTATCTTTATCAGAGATTGTCCCTTTTTCAGATGATTACTTTGTGGAGAGAGTTAAAGTGATTGATGAACTGGCAGAGCAGAGAAAAAAGAAAATAATAGAAATTGTTCAGTGGAATGAGAAATTTCGGGTAAGTGCCTAGTTTTAATTAAAGAGTTGATTATTTTGTGCTAAAATAGAGAAAGTTTTTTCTGTGTTGACATAGATTTAGTGATCATTTAAAGTAATGTTAGTATATCTAGAAATTTTAGTGAACTAGACTGATGATAATCTATAGGGGTAGTAAATTTGATTTAAAAAAGGACAGTGATTATTGGTATTAGTTTTTTTGCCAGATCCTGTCCCTTATTCATTCTTTTAGTTTATCACTAGAGTAGTATTGCAATGGTTCCTCTCAAGTTCCTGTAGTTGTTACTGGCTTGTTTCTTAGGTTTAACAGCATATCTCGCAAGTGAACTAATTTTTGAGTTGCCAGTTTTGGCTGTCATTTTACAACAGTAGCATCTTTGAAATACTGAGAGCAAGGGAAAAGTTTGAAAAATGCTAATTTTTTGGGGACTTTTCAGAATTCTTTGGATACATGGCCCTGTATCAATGTAATGATAACCAAAAATGCAGATACATGCCAAGCTTGCTCTAAGCTACCAGCCACTAAGCTGTCACAACTGTATGGGCAGCCATATAACCAAGAAACTCTGCGATCACGAGAACCTTTGCCATCAGAAGTAGACACCAAGGTAATGTTGAAATTTAATAATCTGATAGTTGGTTGAGTCTTGAACTTGTTCAATGCTTTTTCATGTAAGTTCTCAAATGGTTATTATATTTTCTGGTGTCAAAGACACTCTGTGCCTGAATTTGCTCCCCAGTTTTGACCAGCAAAATTTTAAAATTAAATGAACAATAAACTCAAGATTAAGGTTGCACCACTTTTAAGGGTTGATGGCTTTCGTTAGGTTGGTGCATTGTGCATTTTCAGCTGTCTCATGCATTGAAGCACCATGGCTTCAGTTGTTATATCATATTGATTATTGTAGTTTTCAGTTAGTTTATTTTAATGCATTTGTTTTATATTTTTTAAAGTTCATTTATATTAATATGTAACAAGATTTTCTGGAGTGAATATACCAATGAGTTTATTTTAATGCATTTGTTTTATATTTTTTAAAGTTCATTTATATTAATATGTAACAAGATTTTCTGGAGTGAACATACCAATGAACTGAAAACTTGAACGGATTACCAAGTAATGAGGACGTGCAAGCTGATTAGCCATATTTCGTTAGAAATTTTCGTAGCCAACAGCATCTCACTACATGTAAATATATGGGCTACAGCTGTTGCATTATTTTAAGGTTTTGAAAGCCTAGGTACAGACAGTCCCCAGTTATTGGCAGGGGTTTCGTTCTGACGGCGTGATGATAAGCGAAAATCTGCGATTTCCAGCGGACATTGGCAATTTTCATTACTGATAACCGGGGCCTGCCTGTACTTCTCTTATTCTTTCTGGCATAGAGTGAACCAAGTCTTTGAAATATTGATCATTAACCTCTTCAAACCAAAACCTCTGGATAGCATCCTTCAACTTGGCCACAGATGTTTTCTTTCTTTCCATGGCATTCAGTTTTTGTTTCATGTAAGCCCAGCAATTTTCTATTGGATTTAGGTCTGGTGAATTGCCATGTCATTCTAACCTTTGAATATTATGTTCCTTAATTACCTCATTAGCATCTTGTCATTAGTGTCTTGCATAGAGACTCGCATACCAAATAGGGCCTTATAAGGAACCAGTTCATTCTCTAAAACATTATCATACCTCACACCATTCATAGTTCTACTCTGTGGAAGGAAATAAAACCACTGCTACCCCCATATCCACGGAAACATCCTTGTCCTGTTACATAAGTTGGAAGCTTTACAGTCTTGACTGTTTGATGCCAAGCGGTTTGACCCTCAGGATCCTTGTACCTTCTTGCCAGAAATATGAATGATGTGAAAGCATGATTCATCACTAAATACAACTTGTTCCCAATGCTTTTTAGTACAGTGTAAATGATCTTTACAAAACTTTTTTCGCTTATTCTTCATGGCGTCTGAAAGAGAGGCTTCTTTGCAGCAATGTAAGAGGGGAAACCAATGGTTATTCTGTAAACAATGTTGTACAGTTCCTTCTGAGACTTTTCCAAGCAACATGGGATTTTCTGCCTCCAAAATCTTTGCTGGGATTGATGGATGTTTCATAACAATCCTTTGTTCATACACAGAACAAACCTGGGTCTTAATGTTAGGATAAATCTATTGGCGCCAGCTGGAAACTGGTAAAAATAAAACGACACTACCAGATGTACAGTTGAATGATGGAATACACATCACTCTTGGTGGAAACAAAAAAAAAGATCGAATACAGACTGGTAATATTGCAGTAAAACAATAAGTTAATAATTGACCGTTGAGTCGTCTCCTGTAGTTGGCTGATAAAAGAATATATGTGTAATTACATATATTTATTTTATTTTTATGGTAGTTTTGTTTGTTTACTGTTTTAACCAAGTATAATTTATACACACTATTCAGAGATCATATACAGGAATCCTTATTACTTTATGATTGTTTTGTTTATTTACTATTTTAACCAAGTGTAATTTATACACTTCAGAGAACATATACAGGAATGCTTATTACTTTTTAGGAATATAACCTTTCTGTGGGATGTGATAGGCCAATGAAAAATGTAACCTGCAACTTCTAGGATGCATAATAAATTTCTGAGACATATTTCAGAGAAAAATGGTGTTTTCGACACCAGGAAATATGGCATCTCAATAAAGCATTCATCTAGCTATAAGTTAACTGAAGCAGCAAAGAAAGTATTTCACAGTTGTACTTGGTTGAGTTTGTAGGTTGTCCATTTTCTACCATTGCACTTGCAGGAAGCTCACGTGTTTCTGGCATTCAAGTCATTCTTACAGTCGTGAGAGGTTTACTGGTTGAAAAAATTTTACACTTAACAAGTAATTACATTGCTATTAGTTCCTACTTTTCGCGGCAGCTTAAGCTTTAAACATTTTGCAGTGGTGCTCATATTGTTTTGGTGTAGGTAATAGACCCCACCCACTTTCGGGAAAGAATAGGTACAACCGGCTCAGGTATTCAGTTTGTTCCTGCCACCATCGACTGAACTCCATCACTGGATAGCTTTGTTTTGATTTGTTTTCACCGGTTGTTTGTGGACATCGCCGAATTTGGTGAAGTACAATGTAGTTTTTGGTAGCGCTAATCAGCTTTTTTCCTAAATTGTGACTTGATATATCAGACTCGAGTGCTCATAGTGTTAGGTATTCCATCAAGGGCTGCAAGACGAGAATGACATATGTTAAGTATGACACTCATACTACAGTATCTACACCTGTAACTCCTTTACCTGGCTCCCTACCTTCCGAGCCCAGTGCCTTAGCCAGCCTTGAAGCCCGAGTAGATAAGAAGTTTAGCGTTATGTTAGATACCATAACCCAATTGGGCGCTTCTGTTGAGATCTTGGTAAATCAATCGACTGCAAGTGCTGTGTCAGTGGAGGAGGTGGCTACTCGTCCCGCCGACACTCCTAGACCTAGGTCCCTGTCAAACTCCCCTAAACCTGGGAGAAGGAAAACCAAACATCCAAGGGAGGTTGGTGGGGTTTGCCCATGGGCAGTTCCCCCCTCAGTTGAGCATGTTGCCAGTCCCAGGTACAGTAAACCCCCGTATTCGCGTTCTCACGATTCGCAGACTCGCATTTGCGGGTTTCTACCCATTATTTGTGGAAAATTTGCCCATTCACGGTATTTTTCACAGAAATGTTCACTAATTACTGTATTTTCATATAATTTTCATGAATAAATGCACTTTTTGTGATAAAGCTATTAAAATATTCAGGTGTAAGCATTTTTACAGGGTTTTTCTTGTGTTTAAACTATTAAAATGAGCTGTTCTAAGTGTTTTTAGAGGGGTTTTAAGTATTCGCAGATTTTAGCTATTCTCGGGGGGGGGGGGGTACGCATCCCCCGCGAATATGGGGGCTTCACTGTATTGACAGACAGCCACTGGAAAGGGTCTTACGGATCTCCTAAACTCGGTCCCTGTCAGACTCCCCTAAACCTGGGAGGAAACATACTGTCGGTCCATGGGAGTCTGTAGGGATTTTTTTTGCCTCCAGATAGTTACTCCTCAGTTGATCCTGCTGTCCGCGGGTTTTGACAGACAGCCATTGAAAAGGCTTCCGAGTATATGTGCACGCCGTATTGACAAGGAACCCTGATTCTGACGTGGGCAGGAGGCGCATTCATACCGTTGTAAAAGTCAGCGGCTCCCGAGCTCAATCCTCTGCTTACTTGTAAGCGTTCCAGAGATCTAGGACAGATTTCTGAACGTTCTTGCAGCTTCTAGGACCAGGGAGATAGCCCGATGTGTGCTGAGTTGCTTGTACCGCAACTCTCATTTAAGAAGAGCGCCGTTCGGCCAGTATCAGCTAAGCGCTCAGTGGGGGGCGTTCAGTGTCAGCCGAACACCCAGTGAGGGGAGGCAGGACTAATGCTGATCGCACGTCTGGCACCAGGCGTTCGGCTGTCGTCAAGCAGCCAGTTGGTGGTACTGCTGCACGTTTCGAACATTTGAGCACCTAGTGACGTATATTGATGCAGTGGATTACGAGCTCTCGAGTGGAGGTGAGCAAGCCCTCCAAGCCGAGTGCTCCAACCACTGTTTGGCGCCTGATTGTCCTATGCGGGTGATTGCTTGTCGCCAGGCGGTTGGTTGGTGTCAAGCGGCCAGTTGGTGATATTGCCATACGTTTCGAACGTTCGAATAGCAGTCGAACGCCCAGTGACGTATGTTGATGCAGTGGATTATGAGTGCCTGAGTGGAGGTGAACGTGCTTTCTGAGCCAAGGGTTCCAACCACTGTTTGGCGCCTGATCGTCCTGTGTGGGTGATTGCTCGTCTGGCGCCAGGCGGTCAGCTGGCGGCAAGAGGCCAGTGGGTGGTACTACAGTGGTGCAGTGGATTACAAGCACCCAAGTAGAGGAGAGCATGCTGTCCGAGCCGAACGCTCCGACCATCATTTGGCGCTGATTGTCCCACATCAGTTCACCCACCTAAACGACCTCTACCAGGAAGCGTTCTGTGCCAGATCAGACTGTAACCGAGTGTTCTCAGGACTTTGATGGTTCATTGGTTTTGGTGACTTCTTCTGTGACATCTCTCCTGACTCATTTGCCGCACTCACCGCCTCATTTGGCACCACATCCTGACAAGCATTTAACATCTCATACCACTTCCGCTGATCGTCCAACGCAGCCAGTTTCAACTATTGTCAGTGTTCCGGTGGAACACTCCTCCCTGGAACGGACTCATTGTCGTCTCGATAACATCTTGAGCCTTTTAAAGAAGCCTTCAGCTACAGTGCAAGAATGAAAGGACTTAGCTGTTCCTTCGTGCTCATCCTTCAGCCAAGATAGGCTTTTCATCAATGGAGTTGGGTCATTTGGTGAAAGACTTATTCAAAGTCTTTGAAATATTCAGTTTCCTTGATTGGAATATTCAGTTTCCTTGATTGGACAGTGTGAGCTCTGACAGAGAAGACTGAAGATTCCACAGCTCTACCGGAATTTTACTGCAAACTGGCCAGGAATTTCATCCTGTGCAGACAAGGCGGTTCATGATGGATTGCAAGAATTGGCTGCTCTCTTTGCCTTAGGCGTATTGAAGAAGAGGGAGCTGGGGTGTCTGTTTGTCACTAAAGGAGTCATTCCTCCTCAGAAATCGTTTCTGCTCTGCCCCGTTGGACCGAGATAGTCTGTTTCCCAGAGCTACTTTGGAGCATGTAGCCTCAGAGCTTCAGAAGAAGACTACCCAGGGCTTGCTATTGCAGTCCATTAAACGCCCAAAGCAGCTGATTCAGATACTTGTGGCACCTGTGTATTGTAAGGGTGACCTCTCCTTTGCAACAGTGGCCTTTTTGTGGCGGCAGAGCAGGGTATCAGCTGACCACATGCCAAGCCCTGCGCGGTGCGCATTGTCATCAAGTCATCTACCAGACCCTCTTCTAGCTAGTGAGGGTCCGTCCTCCATGTGCTGGTGGGAGCAAGACTTCTCCATTTTTGGAAGAATTGGCATCAGCACCCATCAACTTGACAGCCTACTCCGTAGGCTCACAGAGGTTTTTAGCCCCGTTAAAGGAGGTTACCTCTCTGCTCCAAATAAAAAAGGGGGCCATAGAAATTGTGAAAGACGTGAACTCGAAGGGGTTTGACAACCGCATCTTCATCATACCCAAGTAATCGGGAGGGTGGAAACCTGTCCTGGACTGGAGTGCTGTGAATTTTTTCATAAAGACCATGAAATTCAGCATGGAGGACGCATACTTTCATGCTCCAGTCCACCCAGAATCCAGAAAGTACTTGAGATTCGTGTTCCAGGGCAGGATCTGCCAGTTTCGAATGGCCCAGTTAGCGTTAGCTTTCCGCAGAGAGGGAGACTGCATGGTCTGCATAGACCTACAAGATCCCTACCTTCGCATCCTGATCCACAGCTCATCAAGGAAATTCCTGTGGTTTGTCTGCCAGCAAAGTGCAGTTTCAAAGCCCGACACTTTGATCTTGTGACAGCCTCTTAGGTCTTCACTTTGGTCCTCCAGCTGGGCCTACTCACAAGGAATATGACTGAGAAGGTACATAGACAACTAGCTCATCCCCGTGCCATCAATCTAGAAGGTAGAGAAGGACAGGGACAAAGTGTTGGTACTGTGCCAGGAAACAAGGGTGATTATGAATCTGGAGAACTCAGACCTGGTGCCAGAGCAGAAGATGAAGTACAGTATTGGAAAATGTTATTTCAGTATTCCTCTTAGTAGCTGTGATACTCTGATGTCTTTGGTTCTGGCCTTGGCCAGCGATGAGCTTGGTGTGTGAGAAGATAGGGAAGAAGAAGAAGCATGCTTATCATTCTTCCTCGTAACCTGTATCATCATTGTCCTCTGCCTTGAGCTGCTTTTCTCCTTCTCATCACTGGAGTCTTCCACCTTTGTAGGAAGGTCTTAAGACCTTACATAAGAAGCACAGGTAGACTTCTCACATGTTCTTCTCCTTGGAGGGGAGCAGGGACGAGATCACTGGCATGTGGTCATGTACCTCTGGCAGGGCTGCCCCTCCTGTATGTGCTCATTTGGACAAGACTGCTCCATCCTCATTCCACCAATGAGTTCTTGGGTTAACATCTAGATGAGCCTGGGCATTGTGTTCACTCTGCACATGCTAATTCTGGTAACCAGATGCATCTAGCAGGTTGGGACAACTCTCTTCCTTGCACCTGTTCTGTGTGCATGTGTGTGTGTGTGTGTGTGTGCAAGGTCTCTGAGCCGTGCCCACTCCTTTCTGGGAGGTGTGAAAAGCTGAACGGGCACATTATTCTTGCGTCATGTGTCCCTATTCTTTGGAATGGACATAACCTGACTGTTCTCACTTAAAAGATTTCTGATTGCAGCCATCTCTTGAACCTGTAGTTTGCAACATGAACTTGAGGAGGGTGAAGGCAGCAATGCACGCTCTTGTTCCTCTCTCTCTTCTTCTTCATTGGCTACGGTGTCCAAGAACAGAGCAGGAGGTTGGTCAGAGTCTGAACTCCCTTTAGACAATGACACTTGTGGATCACGGCTGCCCTCTCCTACAAGAGGTTCATCCTGGTTCAGTATAAGATTGGGAGCATGCTAGGGGGCATGAGTCAGATGTGACTCTCTATATGAAGAGGGTGCAGCTCATGCCTTAGGGGAACCAAAGGATACTGAAGGTCCCTCTACTCTGGAACCCCCTGCAGGCTGAACTGGAGCAGTACTTCTAAGCGATTATTGTGCTCAGTCATGAAAGTAATATTCTCAGGAAGGCAACCTTGGCTTTATACCTCCCCTTGGTCTTGTGTGCAGAGCTGTCCTTGCGGGTGTTTCAGAGGTTTGCCTTTTAGTCAGGTTGCTCTAGTCACAGTTGGCCTGTGGTGGTTTGGAGTAGATGAACAACCTGATCTCTGGGCCAAGTAGTTCCCTTGTCTCCAGCAGATCAAGCAAACTCCTCCCCCAGCTGCTTTGATGTCAGAGGAGGTGTTATACATCTTAGGATGCAAAGGCTGCTTCTCTTTAGTTAGACTTGGTCTCTCAACTTGACAGATTACCACCTCCTGGAAAAGACTCTCTCATGAAGGACTTCCATTTCTGCTAAGTTGGATCCCTTGGAGTTTGTTGCCATGGGTGTTCTACAAATGGTTTTGTTAAATATTGTATTATACAAGAATTAATTATTTGTTTCTTTTACTGCCAAAACTGTTCTTTGTATACATATATACATTAGTCATTCTTTGTATGCTTTCATATTTTGTCTTTTATTCTGGAATAAAGACACATGTCCAGTCTGCTGGATTTTTTTAGTATGCCCCACAGTATATGAACACTCACTTGTGGTTGAACACATTGAAAGACTTCAGGGTGACAGGGATTTCATCATGTGATGAGGAAATTATTTTCAGGAGATTGTTGGTGTCTGGAGTCAAAGCCCATAGCTTCCTAAAATACCAGTGTACCAGCCAGTGAGCTAACCTCGTCTTTTAAAGGAGAGTTAGAATTATCTTTTGCTTTTAAAGGCAGGTTTCTCATGAGCATAGCTTCTTGTTAAGGTACAGTTTTGTGGTGTATTCATCACAACTCCTTCCCATGAGAAGTGATGATGCAGCTATTGAGCATAGGCAGTCACATTCCTTTGACTTTATAACATTAACCTTAAAGTGTCCCTCAAATCCTCTTTAGATAAAAATTCTGTCAGATCTAAGCCTGTGGGCTGAGTAAAACCACCTTCCTCAGGGGTTGTGGAGAAGCCTGCGTTTCAGAAACCCAGATAATCTGCTTAGCCTCCTTCCTCTAAGAAAGGTGGGGAGGTGTTCAAAACTTTGTCCTCTCCATCCAGGGAGGGGTGTGGCCACAGAAGTCGGCTGTCCCCTTCAATCATTGACACAAGTAGGGGTTTCCCATCTTGCCATGGGGCTAAATGGAAACAGCAGATCCTGGAAATTTGTGGAAAATTTGGAAGTACATTTTTTTCCCATTAGTACTTTCCTCCGCTGGACTAGCCACAGCTCCTCAGGTGTTTACATGGTATCACTTGGTCTCAGCTTGTGCCCACTCAATGGTTATTTTTCTGTGGCAATACCTGGACACTTGTGGTTAGTCTTAGCATCCTCCAGGGGATGGCTTATATAGGACTGTCTTCTTTCTCTTTCCACAAGTTTGGTATCTTGATCAACTGGAAGAAGTCTTTATCTCATCCTAAGCCGCATTCAATGTACCTGGGAAAGTTTCTGGATTTAGCAGGAGTGAGAGCCTTCCTGGTGGACTCGCACGTAAGCAAGCTCAGATATAGTGTCATAGTTCCTGTCTTGGCAGAACAACCAGCTCTACTTCAGCAGGTGGTTATCTGTCTTCCCTAGAGAAGCTAGTGAATCATGGGTGGATTCACCTTCGTTCGCTTAAGTGACAAGTAAAGCAACATTGGTCTACTCATGGAGAGACTCATTTTTGGTTGAGTTGAAAAGAGGAGAACTTAGCATGGTGGCTGGACGCATACCTTAGAGGAGAACTCATGTTTTGTGGGGCCAGCTGACCCACCTTGTCTGCACATCAATGTTCTGAAGATGTTGGAAGTGTAGTTTAGGTATGAAATTGTTTAGTCTTTTCAGTTTAGTCCAGAAGTAAGAGGAATCAGATTAGTTCTTCAGCCTCTGGGAAAGATGAACGTACTAGCTGATGTGCTCATCCAGAAAGACCAAATTCTTCCCACAGAATAGACCTTGGATATAGAAGTGTGCAAATGACTATGAAGATTATAGAGAAGCTCAGTGGTACAGTAATTTTCAAAGGTGATGCCCCACATTATTTTTAATTCATTGTACAATTCAAGAGATCATTCAGTTGCCAGTTACTCTTTTTTAGTATGATTGTCATCATTTTGGATTGTTACTCTTTTGTAATTAATATCGGTAATTAACCGTAAAACCACAGATCATGTTTCCTCGATAAATGGCCAATGTAAGTTCAGTGATTACTGTACTGAATAATTTCTCCAGAGAAACATCATGTTTCCTCGATAAATGGCCAATGTAAGTTCAATGATTACTGTACTGAATAATTTCTCCAGAGAAACATCTGCGGTCCTTGTGATAAGCATTAACCATTGAGTGTTGTTAACCTAGTGCATAAGCATTGTTATGTGAATTGTAAATTAATTTTCATTCTGCTTTTGGAGCTTTATATTGAAAGTAATAATGATTTCAATTAATAAAGCACAAAGTAGTTTAATGGTTAGATATATTGCTTGCTCGAAGAGAGAATCATTGCTTGCCATGGAAGCATTTTCATAGATCCAGTTCCCCCTGTTGCCAGTCAGGCACCTCTGTGGCTCAGCTTAATGGGCGTTGCATACAGGCTGCAAGTTGCTAAATTAGAGAATGTCCTTATTAATACGACAGCTTACAGAAGGATATTCAATTTGCAATTGTTGCATAAACTCTAAATCAAATAATTAACACAAAGTTGATGTGAAATTTGAAAGACAGAATTAAAAGGTAAAATCAATGACTTTATATGCATGTAGCCTTGACTGAATGATTAAGCCTATTTTACCAAGCAAGGGAATAAATTCAATTTATTAAATAACAAACTGGGAAGATTTATTCTTCCCAGTTTTGTTATTAAACAATTAGAATTTTTGGGTATTTAAATTATGTTGTAAAACATGATTTTCCACCAATTAGAGGAGATAGCAGAAAGGCTCTTTCAGCTATGGATAAGCCCCATGATAGACCTGTTCGCTGTAGGGTTGAATGCTAGAGGTCTATTGTTCGGAGGCTCCAAACTCCTTTGCTGTGGCGGAGGATGCCCTTCAACATCCTTGGGACAATTTGGAAGTTTATGCCTTTCCCCCCCTTTTGCCTGATCTGTCAAGTCTTGAACAGGGTAATGATTTCCAAGAATCTCAGGATGACCATAGTAGCTCCCATGTAGTCCTATGCAGTGGTTCCCAGATTTGCTAACCCTTCTATCAGCAGTCCCAAGAGAAATTCCCCCCTCGGCACAACCTTCTCTGTCAATCTCACATTGAGAGGTTTCGCCAATCGGTAGGATCCTGATCTCTTCACAGATGGAGACTATCCAGTATCTCCTCCGAGCGAGAGGCTTTTCTTGCAGAGCAGTAACAGAGATGTCTGGCTGTCTCAGAAGATTTTCCTCAGCCTTGTACCAGGGAAAATGGGCCGTCTACTGTGATTGGTGTCGTTGACGGGGTTTCTTTCTGGTCAGAATTTCTGTTCAGCAGGAAGCTGACTTCCTTATTTTTCTCCGTAGGGAGAAACACCTTTCTGTGTCTGCCATCAAAGGCTACAGAGCTGCTTTGGGTATGGTCCTACATTTGAAAGATGTAAACCTGTCTTCTTCAAGGGAAATCTCAGTGCTGCTCAAAAGTTTTGAGCAGTCTTGTTCTCATAGAGAACTTAACCACCTAATTGGGACCTGACTCTGATACTAAGCAGTCTCACTCAGGCTCCATATGAACTTGACCCTCAAGACAGTCTTCTTACTGGCCTTGGCTTCATTGAAGAGAATGGGTGAACTTCATGGTCTCTCTTTTAGTGTTAAGACACACGAGGGGTTGGGGGTCCGTAGCCTTCGAATTTGTCCTGGAATATGTAGCCAAGACTCAAAAACTCTCGGCTCATGATGACAGATTTGAGTCCTTCTCAGTACCTTCCCTGGGAGATTTTGTTGATAGCAATCCAGATTAATTGCTTTTATGTTCTGTCAGAGTACTGCTTAGTTACCTTAAAAGGACTCATCACCTCAGACCTGGGTGTCAAAGACTGTTAGTACAGGCCGGAACAAGAAAGAAGTGCCCAAGAATACCATCTCCTTTTTGGCTCTGTGAGATTAGCAGACATGCTTGTAGTTCTTCAGCCTCTAATGCTGACACAGTGCATGCAAGGGCACATGATGTCAGGAGTTTGGGTCCCTCCTTGTCATCCAAAAAGAACTTGTCTGTTCATAGGATTTTGAAGGCTGGTACTTGGCTTTGTCATACCACCTTCACATCCTTTTGTCAGCGGGACGTTGCCCACGGGCCCTTGGACACTTTTTCCTTGGGTCTGGTGGTGGCTGCTCAACAAGTTGTGTAGCTCATCCAGTGCCCCTGGTGGGACACTGTATCTTACCTAAGATGATTGTATGAAAGTGAGAATAAATGAGATGGACTGGTCTCTTTCTTTTCTCTTTCCCCTTTTCTTCTCTACCAGCGGGCAGTGAGAAGATTAGTCCTTCATGTGCTGAAACTGGTTAGATACAGGTGAGTGAGTGGTCATTCTGTTTAATTATACGTTATTCATGCACAAATTAACCCTTAAACGCCGACTGGATGTATCGTACGTCGACTAAAACTGTCTGCCGGGTGCCGAGTGGATACCGTATTTGGGGGCTTTGAGAATGGAGAGATCTGTTGGGCAAAGCATCTGTGATAGTGGCTACCACTCACCCCTTAGTGCATACCGACACCATTGTGGTGATCGATCTAGGGGTAGTAACCCTGGCATTATGGATAGCTTTTTTCTCTGGTATATTTAGCAATATTTATACCTAGAAATGTGTGCTATTTGAACCATTTCACTGGGTGACACAGGTCTTCCCCCAGAAATAGATTTTTCCGTTGTCAAAATCCCTTTTTTAAATATTCGCGGAAAAATAGTTATAGGCCTAGTTTGCGAAAGATTTTAAATCACACGCCTTGAGGGATGCTGGGAGTTCACGGATCACACTGTTGTTTTGTTTACAAGCGTTACCCAGCCGCGCATGCGCGAATTTCTCTCTTCTCGCACTACAGAGCATCAGCAACGCATCTCAGAAATTCTTTCGTCACTTTGTCGTAATTTTTGCACCATTTTATATTAGCCGTTACATAAAGTTTTATATATGAAAATGCATGCAATTTCATGTAGAATATAACAAAAAACAACCCATGGTTGTAGCTTTCATAAGTTTTGAAATATTTTCATATAAATCATGATAAGTGCCAAAATTTCAACCTTCGGTCAACTTTGACTCGACCGAAGTGGTCGAAAAACGCAGTTGTAAGCTAAAACTCTTACATTCTAGTAATATTCAATCATTTACCTTCATTTTGCAACAAATTGGAAGTCTCTAGCACAATATTTCGATTTATGGTGAATTTTTGAAAAAAACTTTTTCCTTACGTCCGCACGGTAACTCGGCCGAAAATCTCAGAAATTCTTTCGTCACTTTGTCATAATTTTTGCACTGTTTTATGTTAGCCGTCACATGAAATTTTATATATGAAAATGTGTGCAATATCATTTAGAATACAACAAAAAACAACTCATGGTTATAGCTTTTATCAGTTTTGAAATATTTTCATTTAAATCACGATGTGCCAAAATTTCAACCTTCGGTCAACTTTGACTCGACCGAAATGGTAGAAAAACGCAATTGTAAGCTAAAATTCCTACATTCTAATAACATTCAATCATTTACCTTCATTTTGCAACAAACGGGAAGTCTCTAGCACAATATTTTGATTTACGGTGAATTTCTGAAAAAAACTTTTTCCTTCCCTCCGCGCGCGGTAACTCTGCTGAAAATCTCAGAATTTCTTTAGTCACTTTGTCGTAATTTTTGCACCATTTTATATTAGGCTTTACATAAAGTGTCATTAATGAAAATGTGTGCAATATCATTTAGAATACAACAAAAAATAACTCATGGTTGTAGCTTTTATCAGTTTTGTAATATTTTCATATAAATCACAATAAATGGAAAAAATTTGACCTTTGGTCAACTTTAACTCGACCGAAATGGTTGAAAACTGCAATTGTAAGCTAAAACACTTACAGTCTTGCAATATTCAATCAATTACCTTCATTTTGCAACAAATGGGAAGTTAGCACAATATTTCAATTTATGGTGAATTTTAGAAAAAAATTTGTTTTTATATCCGCGCGTTACGAATTCATGCATCATTTTGTGATAATATTTTCTCTGTGTTGCTTTGATTGTTTTACAATTTCTTATATACCAAAATCATCGCAATTTAGTGTAAAATACAACGAAAAAAAATAACTCATTAGCTTTAACCGTTTTGCTCATAGCGCGATTTGTATACAATTATATATGATATTTTTTTTCATTTCTGGTGTTTGCATACCAAACTTCAGGCAATGAGAAAAAAAGGAGCCAAAAATGAACTCTTAATCTTAAAAACTATGCGTGCTGTGATTTTTTGAAAAAAACTTTTTTTCCGCTTCGGTGCTAACTCCTGAACGCCCCCGGCATACGACAGACACTTTTGTAAATAGAGGTTCAGCGTTTAAGGGTTAAGTACTCTAGGAAACTAGTCCTTTCTCTCTTTAACAAGAGGAGAGAGGAAGGATAAGAAACCTAATTGGTGGCTAACATAGGCCTGTTGTCTGAGCAGATATAGCTCTATAACTTCCTATTATACAATGTCTCTTCACATTGTGTATTAGCTCAGTAGTCTGACTGTTTGGTAAACTATTTCTCTAATAGATCAGAGGCTTACGTCTCCTTCCTTTGCCTTCCTTTAGTCAGGCAGTGAGAGCAGTTGTGCCGAACCTCCAGCCAATTCATGGCTTTCCTCCCACCAAAAGTGAGTCTGTCCTTATGTTAACATTCAGGTTTGTTCTGCACATGAACAAATGACAAATTTTCAATTAATTTGTATTTTTCATAGCTAACAAACTTGCAGTCTTAACATATACTACCCACCTCTGCCTCCCCTCAGTCTTACCTGGGGTGGAAGAAACTGAATGCGTCATGGCATCATGGGTGAGAGGAGGTCAGTGGATGCCTCCTCTCTCATCTCATTGACCAAACCCCATTGCCGCCAATTCCTTGTTCTACAATTTTATATGATTTTTACCAGTTTCCAGCAGACGCTAGAAGAATTTATCCTTAAGTTACCACCACAGGTTTGTTAGCTATGAAAAATACAAATTAATAAAATTTGTCATCTTTTAACTATTGTTGATGTTGCGATTGGATGGTTGCTTTCGAAGTCAATCATCTGCATGTCTTCATCTTCTGTCACGCAGCAGGGTCAACCTGATCTTTGATTTTCAAGTCTTCCTCTTCCATGAAATCTTTTTAGCCACATATATAGTTTTTCTATCTATTAAGAGACATGCTATTTCTTGCCAAAGAATGATTGTGTTGTCTCAGGTATTGGTCTAATCACCAATCAATCCAATTGATAGGTAAGAGGTTATGTAACTGCTGACACAGTGTTGGAAAGCAATCAGAATTACCAACCTCACACTACTTCCCTGCTGAAGCTATACAAGCATGGTTGTCACAGTTGATATTAAGGAAGCGGAAATTTAGCAAACCAAGATTTTTGTTCTTTTTTATTCTATTAAATCTTGCATTGTTTTATGAGTTTTGGATATAGTTATTGATATTACAGTATACTAAATATTGAGTACAGTCAACCCCAGTATTCGTGGGGGACAGGGACCACAAACACCCACAAATAGCTAAAATCCGCAAATAAATTACATCCCCATCTAAAAATGCTTGTAACTGGCTATTTGAATAGTTTAAAATCCAGACCCCCCCTTTAAAAACATTTATAACTGCTTATTTTAATAGTTAAAACACCAAATGTATACCTTAAACTATCTTGCTACATAGAATATACCTTAAACTATCATCTAAATCACTTTAATATTATTTCAAAGTCATGTTATAACATTACCCTTAAGAATATATGGCTTACAGCTGTGTTTGAAAACTATTCAGGTTACCCCTATTTTTAAGTACATCCATTTTCTCTCATATAGTATTTCTCTGTACTGTACAGTACATGGGGAAACACTGTTAGTTAAATACTGCATAAAGTACCTTAATATTTAATATGCATTGAAAAAAGAATACATTTAATTGATAGTTTGTTGTGTTTACATTAATATTAATGTTTGAAAATTAGTAAATAATTTTTCATCATAAAAATGTATTTAGTAATTAGCGAATATTTCTTGATGAAAAAATCTGCGAGTTACCGAATTTTTCATGAATAATTCGGTGATAGGTCCCACAGAAAAATTCACAAATCCTGAACGGCGAATAGGCGAGGGTCGACTATATATTAAATATAATTTTTCCACCGTGATCAAAATCAACTTATTTTCCACTTTGATCGTAGTAAACATTGGTAATGTTGGCAAGCTTGTATTAAGTGAAAATTCTAAATTGTTTCCTCTATATTTTGAAGTGATTACTTTTATGTACTTATTCTTACGATTTTCATGTTTCATAGATTAGATACTTGTACATCATATTTACTCTTATTTTGCTTATTAGATCTTTTAATGCCACCAAAAAAAATGCAATTGAGCTACATACTGTAATTGTCAGTTATTGAATTTCAAGCAAAATAGGGCATCACTTTTGGAACTTACTGTACGTCACTTTGTCACATCTAAGAACCATTGTCTTTCAATGTGTTGTTTCCCCTACCTGAGCCCCCAGAAATTGGCAGGAAACTCAATACTAATCAATTGAAAGAAAGTGGAAGCATAGGCCTTTCCTCCCATTTGCCTTGTTCAGGGTAGTAGTAAAAGTAAGGTCAACTTTGATTTGTAGGATGACTCCCTGGTAGCCACAAAAGGAGTTCTTTCCATATCTATTAAAACTTTTCTCTGATTTTCCAGTTACCAGTGCACCTCATGCTATTCACTGTAGTAGACATTACTTAATATTCTTTGCAGCATCCCTGTGGCCCCTAGCTGGAACCCCTTTCATTCCTTTTACTGTACCTCCATTCATATCTTTTTTCCATCTCACTGTCCACCCTCTCCTAACAATTGTTTCATAGCGCAGCTGCAAGTTTTCCTCCTATTATACCTTTAAAACTTTTTACTCTCAATTTCCCTTTCAGCAGTGAATGACCTCATAGGTCCCAGCACTTGACCTTTGGCCTAAATTTTATATTCCATTCCATTTCATTCCCAGTTACCTGTCTAACAAGAAAGATCTACTCAGCTAACCTCATGTTGGGAAATCTCATCAGAACCTCCACATGCTTCAGCTTGACTGCGTGGTTCTTTGAGAGAGAGGCTAAGTTGATCCTTAAGGAGACTGTCAACTAATGAGCTGTATCGCATCAGTGGTCAGGATATTGGTTCTGGTGTCAGTCTAGAGGGATTTTATGCACCTAAACCTTTAAGAAGAACATTGTTAGGTTTTTAGATATCTTAGATCTGGTAGGAAGTTATCTGCCCCTGCCAGTAAGGGTACAGATCATTGTTGTTCCAAGTTATCAGACCCATGAATGTGGACTTACCTTATGATAAGGATCTACACGAGGTGATCAGATCTTTTGAAATTGTGATTTCCAAGCCTAGTAACTAATCCCCAGCATGGAACCTAGATGTAGTATTAAAATATTTGATGCTTCTGCTCCTTTGAGACAGTTTAAAATTTTATTCCTTCTTGCTCTTGCTACTGCCAAAGAGTGACCGAGATGCCAACTTCTGTCTCAGCTGATGTCAGGTATAATATTGGCAATGCTATTTTAACTTTTTTTTCACGCATGTAAGGCTAAGAATGATTGTGTAAAACTTTACCTAGATTGTCTCTGAACTCGTGGATATGCTTTGTCCTTTTGGAGCTCTGGAAAGTGCTAAAGCTGTTATAGGTGGTATAAATAATTTTTTGAGTATTCAGAAACTGGGGCTTCCATGTTGTAAGCCCATGTTGTAAGAATGTGATGATTCATTTAATTAGAGAATTAATTAAATGAGCTCATGAACATCTTCCTTCAATTAAGGTAAAGGTTTATAATGGAAGAGCTGTAGCTAAGTTTTTAACTTATTTTGAAGAATTTTATTTTTTACTGATATCCTATGCCACTTGGAGGTTTAATTCAGTATTTGCCTCACAGCCTTTGAAAGATAAAGAAATAGTTTTTTTTTTTTTTTTTAATTTTACTTCAGGTCCTTTGCTTGCTAAGGGACTTGAGATGCTCAAACCCAAAAGGGGTTACTACTTTTCCTTTCCCCCTTTCCTAAATTCCTGGTTTATTTTTTATTTATGGGGAGTAAGAAGGTACCAGTTGTATTTAGGAGCATAGTTTCTCCTCAAGAGAGGTATTTTTTAGTTGGCTGTCTTGGTTGTACGACTAAAACTCACGGTGTAGGTGTTGTGTCTCATTTTGTAAGAGTGAGATTCTCTCTGTAATGATTACCTCAGTTGACATAGCCCCAATAAGTACTTAGCTTTGATGAAGGACTCCCAGATAGTCAGTATTAGCTCTGAAGATTCCTTATCAGATAGGGGTTTTCATGAGGATGGTGTTCCTTTATTTTTACTGTTAGTTGATTTGTATGGCAGTTAAAATGTAATTATGAGAGTTTACTAGCCCTCCATCCACATCAGGTATAACTGAATGAAATTTTTATTTTTTACTGCATCAGTCAGCTAGATCAGTGTTTGGTATTGAAATAATTTTATTATGAAAATTCATAAACATTTGAATTATTTCTTAGTAATCAATATTTAACTGCTCTCTTTGTTAATTTGAATTTTTACTTCACAGAATTACGAAGTGTGTGAACGTTGCTCGAATCTTTCACAAATGTACAATAAAGTATCACACCAAAAGTATGATTACTACTCACAATGTAAGAGTACAGTAACCAACATGCGTGTTACACATCCAAGCAAACATACTACCACCATACTTCGAGATCTCCTGGCCAATGATCATTGGATTATGGGCGTAAGTAGGATGTTACAAAGCTTCTAAGTTTTAGATAGTGCTTGAATATGCAAATATAGGTTGTGCTAAAATGCTTGAATATGCAAATATAAGTTTTGCTAAAAGTGAATTTTAAATTAGTCCGTGATGGGTTACCTTAGCTAAAAAGTTTATTGCTCAAATAAAATTTACAAATGGCTTGCAGATAATATTTACAAAATTTAGTATATCATTGCAAGACAGTAGTGGTATTATGGAATTGCCGATAAAAGGTAATAAACATACAGTATATTCATGAAGGGGAAGGCTCTATGACTAATAAAATCAGTTGAAGAAATTATTTCAGGGTATCTTAAGCTTCCCATTACTATAATTTCACGGTATCTTAAGCTTCCCATTACTTTACTGTCTCCACATAATCTAGAAAACCCCCTAACTCGAGGTATGTGGTTGGGAAATTGTTTCAGCAATTGTTTAGCCATCAAAAATCAGAGCAAAGTAGAAGTATAACATCATGATGTACAGACCAAGATATCTTTCTTAGATTTGAGAAGCATTCTGAGCAGTAAAATGATGCTTCCCACTGGATTAAGAACTGTTCTAGAAAAATACAAAGTAAAAGGCAGAACATGTAATTGACTAAGCAGATTACTTTTATAGTGATCATTGTGAAAGCAGAGTTGAAGAAGCAGTCTATGTATTATAATATTAAAAAAAGGACTGGATGTGGCTCGGCTTACAAATTTAGTAATGGTAAAAGAAATTACACCAAAAGTACAATAAACTGGTTTACAGCAAACTGAAATCACAAAATGATAATAACACATTTTTATCAAAGCAGAAGGAGAAATAGGAAAAATTAGAGCATGCACTGAACTTTCCAAAAAGATGGAAAATGTTAAAGCTCTAGGACCATCAGAAATAACATTTAATTAGTTGATAGTAGCTAGAGAAGCAGTGATGAGGAGCTGACCCTAATGAGTAGCATAAAGGGGAGAGGGGACCCAAAGGTTGAATGTTTTCATGTGGATACTACACCAATGATTGGCAGTGGCAAATGTGAAGTTCTACACTTAACTGTAGAAGAAGTGGTGGAAAAAAAGTTTGGAAAAAAAAAATCAACAATTGGTAATTTAGTTGGAAAAAAAATCAACAATTGGTAATTTAGTCTTTTTTTATAAGGGAATGCAAGATGTGGTCTCTGTAGTAAAGCAATGCACAAGAATTACCATGCAAAATAAATATATAATCTGTTTAATAGATTTTGACAGAGTTCTAGGATAAGCAATTTCAATTCCAGTATGAAAGCAGAGAGGTACCAGAAAGAAGGTGATAGCTGTGTGATTACAAAATATATATAGACGAAAGCAGTGACAGGTGCCACATAGAATTTAAATGAAGTTGGTATCCATCAAGGTCCATACTTAATCTATTGCTCTTTGTCCTGAAATGAAGGAAGCTACAGTGGAGTGCAAAAAAGGGAGGCCCCTGGAACCCATTTACAGTATACAAATGATCTAGAAACAATAGAATAAAGAAAGAAGCCTTTGAGATGTTTGAAAGGTGGAAAATTGTGGTGAAGATAAGAGGATTGAAAACCAATGTACATAAAACCAACGATATGATGACATGAGAGGAACTGAAGCAGATGATGTTTGTAAGGACATGATGTATGGTGAATGCAGTTTTATATACACAATATAGTAGATGGTGTCACGGGATGCATAAGAACAATTCATAACAAGGCAGTGGAAGAGGATATTCAGTTACAGGTAGTATGTTAGACTTTGGAGGAAGTAGAAATTATCAGTATCATTGAGTGACATTTCTGACCTCTCGTATGGCTTACCTCAAAGATTTGTTCTGAGGTTTAAGGTAAAAATTGGAGGGAGGTTAAGTTGTAGAAGTTGGACAGCTAAGTAGGACGAGTCAGCAGGTAAATCATTTAGATAAAACGTAGGAATGAACACAGTGCTCCCCTACTTTTTCGCGGGGATAGGTTCCAGAACCCACCGCAGAAATGCAGAATCCCCTGTAAAAATGCTTATAACTGCCAAATACCCTATACCCCTTAAACTAAAACACTTATAACTGTCTATGTTAAAATTTCACCGCCTAATTTAGTAGTTCAAACAAAAATACACCCCAAACCATCATCCCAAAACACCTTAAGTCATCTTAGATTAGTACGCTTTTCCAACTGTTTCTCTTATGTATAACGCGCCGCATAAAGTGCTTATAACAGTGATTTACTTTATTAAAAATATTATTAAAGTAAACACAGCAAAATCTCTGTAAGAACGTTTGACAAACCCCTGTATACATAAGCATAGCCGATTTCTCTCACAGTATTGAAGTCATCCCTTTTCTTTATATATTGGGAAAAACAATTAAAATAACACTAATTTTTTTTCCATAGAGCAACACTGTTTATTCACTAATTGCTGTATTTTTTCATCTTGTGTTCGTGACTAAATACAGATTTTTATGATCAAAATAATTTATAGTGTACTTACGATGTAGTAATAATGTATCTAGTATTAAGCTCATTCCAGGTTGGGCCCCAGACTGAGCATAAGAGGTATATGCTTTCTCTCTCTCTCTCTCTTAAGGGTAATGTAAGATTTATTTGAAATTTATTTTCCAGTAAAAGCAGACTGGAAAATAAAATTATAATAATCAGCAAATATTTGAAATACTTTGCAATATGCTCTACCATCCAAAAACACTTTACTGTAATACATCTTACATTACCCTTAGAGAGAGAGAGTATGTCTCTTATGCTCAATCTGGGGCTCAACCTGGAATGAGCTTAACCAATACACTATAAATCATAAGAAGTATGTACACTGTAAGTCATTTTTATCATAAAAATCAGTACAGTATTTAGTCACGAATACAATATGAAAAAATACAGTAATTAGTGAATAAATAGTGTTGCTCTAGGGAAAAAAAAGCAAATTGGTGATAATTTTAGAGATAGGGTCCATAGAAAAAATCTGTGGATTGGTGAAAGTTCCTGCAGAAAAGTGAAAGATGCGTTCCATAGAAAAAATCTGCGGATTGGTGAAAGTTCCTGCAGAAAAGTGAAAGATACATTCCACAAAAATCTGCGACAAAATGAAGCTTGGAAAAGTGAAGTGCGAAAAAGTGGCGTAGTACTGTACGTAGCTGAAGAAGTTAAACCATACAGTGGAATTGATGGAGTGTTAAATCAAAAGGTGAGCATTGCTACCTTATGATTGAAGGGATTTGCTTCAAATTTTTACCACTTATTAAACAACTAATACTGAAAATACATGTGAATGGAAATCACAAAACTCAACCTCTTAAGTTTATAAATTTTACAACTGAAAAAGTTTAAGTTTAAGTTGTTTTTTTTTTTTTTTTAACGTGACAACAAAGATGTATAGTTATACAATAGGCTGTGAAAGTTTCATTGAATTTTGTTCAGCTTTCTTCAAGGTATGTTCGTTTACTTTTGTGAAATAAAAGGTTTGAAACAATGGCAAAAAAATATTTACTTATTTTGTAATTATGAAACTTTTGTAAGTAGAAAGCGGTTTTTTTCAGTAAAATGGATTTCTTCATATAAGAAACATCTGAAATTTGCAAAATAATCAGGGGGAAAGAAATATGCTCCCAGCTTGGTTTCTTTTTTGGGCGATTAACATTCGTGAAATCTCCAGTGGAGACTCACATCTTTTGTTCCGATTGTTTTTCTTTTCAGTTCTGATAGTGCATGTAGTTTTTATATTTTCTCTTATAATACATCTCTTCTTTGTTCCTATTATGATAGAAAAAATTGTACTCAGAAATGCACTAAAAAGCCAGGTGTAACGTGATTCACAAAGCACGGTGTGTTACTTCATGTAGTGCCCGAAGGAAATATTGCCATATACTTACATATTTTTTATTTGTGAATAGACACCCTTTAAAGATATCCTGAGGAAATAAAACACAATATCCATCCTTTTTTTATCATTTGTCAAAAAAAATAAACTGACTTGTAAATGATTTCACTTATCAATTTTGTAAAAGTAAATGGTGATGAGGAAAATTGCTGTTCATTTGCATATGTCTGTATATCGCATGTTGAGTTACATATCATGGTTATTTTACTGTAAAAATAAGCCAAGAAATACAAAACTCAAAATAAGTCGAGAAACTCAAAACTCAAAATAAGTCGAGAAACTCAAAACACTATATGTAAATTGTTTGGCGCACTGTGTGGTGCCACTTTGACAAGTGTTGAGAGGAACAGAAATTTTGAGTGAGTTACCTTGATCTTACATTTTCCCCAATGGTGTCACGAGAGAAAACAGAGATATTTTAATGGGTAACGTAAGTATATAAATTATTTTGAACTAAACACAATTAGAATATTATTTACAAGTCTTGTGACAATTTGTTGCTCACAGGGCGATAAAAGCAATGAACAAAATTGTCAGTTAACCCATCTAAAAAATTTTTTGAGCAATAACACTTCAGGATATGTTTATTTAGCCATCAAACATTCCTAAACTGTCAGAAACTCAATTTTGATAATTCCTTGAAGTTCAAAGATTGGCGCACCCTTTGAATCATGAGATGGCGCTGTTGGAAGAGTTAAACCGTAACATAGAAATTATGGAATTAAATAATGAAATAGAAGCTTGGCTTACAGCCTTATGGCAAACTTGTGTTGGAAGAGACCACCAGTAATCTAATAGAAACAGATACTAAATAGAAGTAGAAAGTAATTTTAAGTTACTCTTTAAAACTTCCTTTTGAAATAATTTCTCTTTGTTTTCAGCTGTTCCGATCAATGTGCACTACTTGGATTAAGGTAGACAGATTGTACCAGGAAGAATGTAATATGCAGAACAGAAATACTGAGCACAAGAATGAAACAAGACCTTCTGAAACTTCAGAAATGACAACGTGATTGGAAGTTATATCCAGTAATATTTAATAGTTAATACGTAAATGACATTTGCAGTATATGGTGAAAAGAAAAAGTTATGGGAAAGCAAAATTCACAAAGGTTTCATGTAAAAGATGAAAATAAAGGTCATAACTGAATTACAGGAACATTTGATGAAATGTTAAATGATTTTGCTTGTGGAGTTGTGATACCCCTCAGTACCATCATACCGGCTTTGTGTCAAGTTTATTTCATGTTGAAATTTCTTTAATCTCTAGCATATAAAATGTACTGTAGGTGAATAAAACAGTAGACCTGCTTACTGTTGGTTTTTATATTTTATAGAGTAAATGTATTTGGTTATTCAGATGGTGCCAGTAAATATGGAGATGACTTGGGATTATGTACAGATAACAACAAATGATATATTCAAGATTACAAATTTGTGCTTCTTGTATATTTTAAGCCACTTGTAATTATAACTCACTATGTGCTTTAATGATGCATATGCAAGTATTAATTCCATCTTAGTAGCTCAGTTGACTAAAATTCATAAGCAAGAGACTGTAATAATTGTAGGTGTCTAATATTTTGAGAATGGATGTGCAGCTATTATAGCACATAATGAAAGAGAGGTTGATGCATACAAAAGTACACAAATTCCAAGAATAAGTGTGAATTGAGTGGCTCGTGCATTTGCCAATTCTTCCTTCAATTGTTATAATAAATAATTATTCCTTGTGTATTTTATGTTCTTTTAAATATCCATATCTCAGAACCACTTGGGGAGCTAAAAGTTCATATAAATCAAATGAGAAGAGTTTATATTTTCTTTATAATTATATTTCACCAACAGCAAGAAACTGCCTTCGTATATTTAAAGTACTCTTAGGCATCTGTGTTCTGATGTTTTTCAGATTTGAAAGCACAAAAGGCCTTTAAAATGAAGATAAATACTACTTTCCACCGTAGCTGAAATTAGATAATTTTTAAGAGTCAATATTGTGTATTGGCTTTCCATTTTGTACCTCATAGATTTTATGTTTTGTTTTGTTAAATTTTCAGGTAGTAATACTTGGAATGATAAGGTATATAATGATTAAAAGCTATTTGAACATTCTTTTGTCTTTTTTATGGTTTTATATGACATATATTTTTTAACCTGTGAAAGTTATATTTATTAGAAGTTACAGTGTATTAGTGTCACTTTGAAAGTTGAGTTGACACTTGTATTTATTTTTACAGTATTAACTAAAGCCAGCCATGTGTGGCTTTCCTTCTGTATCTCTACTTTATCCCTCCTCTGCTTTTATAGGGAAGGAACTGCCCATTATTCCACCTTTGTCTATACATCTTCACCCCCTTTCAGCATCATTGGAGTACTGTACCTTCATCAGTATAGTATACTGAAAGTTGGGGTGGGCGAGTTGTGTTTAAATTGACTGTAGCACTCCAGACTTTATAAGATGTGTTGATGCAAGTGAAAACAAGCATTTCTAAGGTTGCCCAGTTTTGTCTGGTTTTAGTAAATGTTATGGAATTTGATGAAGTTTTGTTTTCCTAAACAGAGTATTTCTCATTGCATGCATATTTATTAGAAATGGTTGTGTGTATCCGTACACTTCATGTGATCCAGTGGGTTTACAACAGAGTGAGTGAAGTATTGTACACTTCTTTGCCAGACTTTGGCTTTTTGCTACACTGCACAGCTTCAGTCAAAGGATGGAATAAAATTGTATTCCCAACTCAGGGATGTGAAGAGCACAAAGTGGTAATGTTGTATTTATCCCCTTGGGATGTAAGGATTACCTATTGGAGGAAGTAACATTTTGTAGTTTGTTCACCTTCACTTTGTACTACTGTTGGCAATTTACACAATATTTCTTTCCTCCTTAAATTGTTGGCAATGTACACAATATTTCTTTCCTCCTTTAAAGAAAGTTATTCACTCTACCTACGTTAACACACTTCTGTCACAAACTCCATGTTTTTAGTAAATTCCAGGTTAAATGGACAAGAGGACAGTTTCCTGACATATATGTAAGCTATACAGTACATTTATAAAATGGATATATATTTTACCGAGTCTGAAGAACATAGTTGTAATAAAATGCAATTTGCATGGTGGACTTCTGTTTTGACTGTGCTTTTGCTCTGGATGGCCGTGGCTTCAGTACCTGGGCTTTGGTACTACAGGCTATTTGCATATCCATCCTTTTCATTTGCTGTTTTCAAGTTTATCTTTTCCTGCTTCTTTGCATCAAAAGTCACTTCAGTTCCATTTTGTGTTTTATAATATTTTCAGTGAAAATCCTAAATTGTATTGTATTTGAATGATTGTCATTTTTTTTTGGGGGGGGTGTTAGTTGAAGACATTACTTGGTCAACATAGCTGTTTAATGAAAAACCTTAGCTTGTTAGCCTGGTGGAACTAGTGAATGGTGATGGCTTCCTCAGATTTAGTAAAATTTTTAATTTTATGTGGACACTGCAGGAAAAAATATTAAAGTATTTTGCTAATTTTTTATTTTTGTATATGCACTATATATTTTTGTCATAATTTGTTCAATATTTTTACCTTACAATGTTAGATAACTCCTGGAGATGGAATTTGTATTCTTATATTACTACATTGCTCTGTTAACCATCACTGCCTTGGCATACATGGTAATTGCACTTTTCTCCTCCAGCACTCTTCACTAACACCATGGCCCTCCTTGCCTTTTTCAAGACTGGTTTTGGATGCTTCTGCACAATTCATTTTCAGTAATTTGCATTTATGTAGCTCACTTCAAAGCAGTGCAAAAAGGAGATAGTTTTGTTAATAGTAATATAGACATTATTTTTCCCATTACAAAGGTTTATGTTTACTTGTCATTTGAAAGATACCCATCTTTCTGAAACTACTTGACACGACAAACTGTCCAAATAGCATAAAAGTGAAAGGTTTATTTTTACTTTTAAATCAGTTGTGAAGAGTGAACTGGTTTTTCTCTTGAAAACATTTAACCTTCACCAATGTTCACCAGGTTAGTGCACTTATTTTGAGGTTTTAATTTATTCTTGTATTATGATTCATCTGTTATTTTTAAATTTGTATAAGGTGGTTTTGAAAATGTGACCCTGCTTGACTGGAATTGCAGGTTTGCTGCTTTGTTCTTACAAACCCATTAATCCTAAAATAGCTGTAGCTCTTGCTACACCAACTTCAAAGATCTTGTGGAAGATAATGATAATGGGCATGCTCAGTTCACACCCTATTGACGTGGAAGGTGTCATTCTGCCATAAGAGACCTCCGGAGTTGGTTGTGCTGCTTTGCTTCCCAGGATTATTGCTGTCTTTCTCATAACTGTGATGTGCTATTCATTATTTATTATCCATGGTGGAGTATTCATTTGCTTCAGTCATGAGTAATTGTTGGTGTTGAGTGCATTTACAGCTAAATTAGTACGTTTTGCCTTTCAGTTGGTGGCATTGCTGCTGGTGCTGTTTTACTGATAGTGCTTGTTTGTTAAAGTCTCATTGTTCATGTGATTACTTCACATCAATGTGTAATTTTTTCTTGGTTTGCTAATTTTCTCTTTGGGTTAATGTGGAAGCTTTGTAGATTAAGTTTTGTCCTTTATTGTTCCTTATCTGGGGTTGTTTGTTTTCTCTTAAATATTTTGCCATTTTTCAGCAGTACACAGTACAGGTATTTCCTCATTTACGATGTTTCATTTTACGATAAATTGAGTTGCAATGGGATTAGCAGTCCTGATGGTTTCAAAATTACAATGCAATACTGATACGACAATATTTTGAAAATATTTTTAAATTTCGCGTGTGACGGGCACAGCAGCAGCGTACGGTGTACGATATGTTGGACTAGGAAGGAGGCTGGGATGTGGGGATCTCTCGCCCTGACCTAGACCTCACTTGCTCTTGCCATCTACAAAGTCAAATAAGGTCAGTGTGTCTGCCAAATGCCCAAGTGAGTCTCCTGCTGGTAGTGCCAAGAAGAGGCATTCCATTACCATAGAGCAGAAAATTAAAATTATCAACCAGCATGCCGCAGGAAAAGCAGTCATGGTGATCACTTGTGATGAGCATCTGTCGCAGGCAACGGTATCCACCATCATTAAGGACAAGAAACAGATAATGGACACTATAAAGGCATCTGCTTCAGTTCATTCCACAATTATAATAAAGAAGAGGACAGGGTCTTTGGAAGAAATGGGGCATTTACTGGTCACGTGGATGGAGGACCAGATACAAAAGCATATGCCACTCAGCCTCTTGACCATTCAAACAAAGGCGCGCTTGCTTTTTTGAGGAACTAAAGAAAAATATGATACCCACAACAAAGATTTTGCAGCAAGTTCTGGACAGTTTCATAGTTTCAAAAATCTCAATTTTCAGTGTGAAAATTAGTTGTGAAGCAGCAAGCGCTGATGCCAAAGGAGCTGCTAAATTTCAGGATGCTTTGCATAAGATCGTTGTTGATGAAGGGTACTTGCCAGAGCAAATCTTTAATGTTGACGAAACAGGACTGTATTGGAAGCGGATGCCTCAACTACATCCATAAAGAAGCAACAATGATGCCCGTGTGTAAAGCATACAAAGATTGACTGACTCTTCTGCTTGGGGGAAATGTGGCTGGGTATAAACTCAAGCCATTTGTGATTTATCACTCAGCAAATCCAAGGGTATTAGCAAGAATCAGCATACATATGCTTCAGGTGCATTACTGGCATAATAAGGAAGCATGGATGACTGCACTGCTATCTGAAGGCTGGTTCATGCATTGCTTTATTCCAGAAGTGAAAGATTATTTTAAGGAAAACAACATCCCCTTTAAAATTCTGCTGATTTTCGACAATGCTCCCAGCCACCCTCAGCACATTGGAGATACTAACAAGAATTTAAAAAAGGATTTTGACAAAGGAAAAATCTATTTCTGGAGAGGGGACCGTGTCACCCGGTGAAAAAGTCCATTCAGCACTTATTTCTAGGTAATTCCGTTGCTAGATACCAGAGAAAGCTAAATGAAATGCTGGAGTTACTACCCCCAGAGCGAGCTCCAATAGATGGAGTCGTGTATGGAAGAGGGTGAACTATATAAACACGGAACCTTATCCTATAGAGATCCCAAAGTCAAAAGTCCCACTGAGAGGTGCCGTTACAAACCCATGCACCACTCACGGATAGTACACAAATCACCGCTAGCTGCATTCCATGAAAGCACCACCCCACTAGAATGATGTTTACTATGGGGGGGAGACAACACATGACAGAGGTGGGTCACCGGGTGACACGGTCCCCTCTCCAGAAATAGATTTTTCCTTTGTCAAAATCCTTTTTCTGGATCGGGTCCCGTGTCAGCCGGTGAAAAATTAACAGAGAAATAAATATTCTTATACTGTAAGAGATAACAAAATGTAAGGGGAACAGAAGACCAAAGGTCCACCAAACAATTTAATTGCTAGCAATAATAACAAGTAATGTACAAATGGAACTGGTGGGAGCTTAAAATTAACATGACAATGTAAAAATATACTTAAAATAATTATACAAAATTGAAAACATTATAACATAAATGTGTCACTTAGACAAATATACAGATAACACGGTCAGGGGATATGGTCAAGGCTCGCCTGACTAAAATGACTGTAAGGGGATAACAGGCAGTGGAGGAAGAATTGACTAGGAATCAGAAAGGGTTCTAGAGGGAGGGACAACGTTCCCTGCCGCGACTGTTGAGAATTTAAGAGCTTCTAAGGATTTCAAATAGTGACGTTTGAAAACTAAGGGCAACTTCCAACCAGTGTACTTGGTAAGATCCGTGAAATTCATGTAATGGAAGTAGTTAATGGAGGTGGCCACAGCTCTAATATCATGAACTCTTGGGACTGAGTCAGGATTAGCCTGTTTGATGAAGTAAAGGATTTGTTGTCTAATAGCAGGCATAGAGATATTACCCCCCCCTTCTCTGATAAAGAGAGGCCCAGATGAGATGTGAGAGGACCTGTCTAAATAAGCCCTCAATGTATGAACTGGACATAGGGACAGGTCTTGAGGAAGGGGGAGAATTTTCCAAGGCAACCACCTATTTTTATGGATCTTCATTTTTGGCTAGGAATTTAGGGTGAGGAATCAGCAAAACCTCCCCTGATGGAAGGAAGTCAACATGGTTGGTTTCCTAGAGAGTGCAGACAGCTCTGAAATTCTAGCACCCGAAGCTAGGCTAACTAAGAACAACGTTTTTCTCAACAAGGAAAGGTAAGGACAAGACAAGATTGTCGATATCTGAAGCTAATTTCAACACGTCATTCAAAAACCAGGAAACCGTATGTGGACGGATTACTGGTCTCAAGAGAAATGCACAGGCCTTAGGGATGGAAGAAAAGTAAGGATCTGTGAGGTCAATTTTGAAACCGTACAAAAATACTTTCTGTAAAGCCGACTTGACTGTAGTAACAGTACTGGAGGCTAAACCCTTCTCAAACAGTGACCTAAAAAAGGAGATTGCCAAATTTATGGTCATTACTGTAGCATCAGATTCTTTCAAAAAGAGTGCTAGCTTCTTAACTGCTGAGTCGTACTGCCAAAGAGTAGAGACCCGCTTATCTGATTCCAAGAACATGGTATTAACAGGGTCAACACTAGCATCCCTCTGAGCCGCAAATTTCATAAAGTCCATAAGGCCAGGGCATTTTGAATTCTTGAGGAAGCTGACACAGTCCGAGTTTGTACTACCTGTGTCAGTTTTGGACTGGGGATTTGGATGTGGCGATGAGTTTCAGTTCCAGCAGAAGTGGAAACCAGTTGCTCTTTGGCCAGTAGGGAGCCACTAGAGCTACTTGACCCTTGAATGTCCTGAGTTTGTGAAGGACCTTTTAACAACAAGTTTACTGGGGGGAACGGATAAATCTTCTTCCACCTGTTCCAATCCAAAGACATTGCGTCCGTGGAGAGAGCTTGAGGGTCCAGGTTGGGAGCCACATAATGAGGGAGTTTGTTGTTGAGCTTGGTTGCGAACAAATCTACCTCCAGGCCCGGAACTTGGTTGCAGATCCAATTGAACGAGTCCCTGTCTAGGGACCACTCCGACTCGAGGGGAGTCGTCCTCGATAGAGAATCCGCCACGACATCCCGGACCCCTGCAAGATGAGTGGCAGACAGATGCCACTTGTTCTTGCACGCCAAGGAGAAAAGTGCAATCATTACCTGGTTGATCCGGCTGGATTTTGAACCTCCCCTGTTTATGCAGTGGACTATTGTGGCGCTGTCCAGAACCAGCCTTATATGAATCTTCTTGGGAGGAAGGAGCTTCTTTAAGGTAAGGAAGACCGCCATGGCCTCCAGAACGTTTATATGGAACTGGCGGAACATGGGGACCAAGTCCCCTGTACTTCTTGGTGTTGAGAATATCCTCCCCACCCGCTTAGGGAGGCGTCTGTGTGGATAACCAACGCCGGAGGAGGAAATTGAAGGGGAACTGACTTGGACAGGCTCTTGACAATTGACCAAGGCCGGAGTCTCTTCTTCAAGATGGGAGGAATCAGAGACACCTTGTCTCTGAGCCTGATATTTGCTCGACTCCTCCATACTCTCTTTATATCTTTCAGTTTTGTCTTCAGCAACAGATCTGTCACTGAAGCGAACTGAAGGGAGCCCAAGACTCTTTCTTGGGCCCGTCGAGAGGCCTCGTTTGGACTTGAGAAACTGCCTGGTTGCTCTGGCTATCTCTTTCCTCTTGGAAGGTGGAAGAGAGAGCCTGTGAGAATTCAGATCCCACTGGATTCTAGCCATTGAAAAAACTGCTTTCGGAACCAGGCGGGACTTTCTCCTGTTTACGAAGCCCAGAGATTCCAGAAAGCTGACCACAACGGTTGTAACCCTCCGGCATTCCTCGATGCTGGATGCCCAGATGATCCAGTTGTCTAGATACGCGGCCAGCCCTATCCCTTGAGACCGGAGTTGTTGCACGACCATGTCTGTCAACTTGGTGAAAATCCTTGGGGCTACGTTGAGGCCGAAAGGCATCACCTTGAAAGAATATGCCTGCCTTCCGAGCCTGAACCCCAGAAAGGGGGAGAACCTTCTTGCAACCGGGACGTGATAATAGGCGTCGGAAAGATCTAAAGAGGTGGTTACAGCTCCACGGGGCAGTAGGGTCCGAACTTGGGAGACTGTAAGCATCCGAAACTTGTCGCAACGAATGTAGGAATTCAGACAGGACAAGTCCAGAATTACTCTCCGCTTGTCGGAACCCTTCTTGGGAATACTGAAGAGCCTGCCTTGGAACTTCAGTGTCCTCACTTTCCTTATGGCCTGTTTCTGTAAAAGATCTTCCACAAAGTCCTCGAGATCCTTGGTCGGTGTCTGATAAAACCTGACTGGTGGAGGGGGACCGTCGATCCAACTCCAACCTAGGCCCTTGGAAACTATACTCTGAGCCCAGGGACAGAAGGTCCACGGGCCCGAAAAATGGTACAGCCTTCCGCCCACTGGATGTATGTCATCGGTCCTGTGTTTGCTTCCTTCCTCTGGAGCCTTGACTTCCTCTGTTCCTGGGAGAGAGGGGGGCTCCTCTTCCCCTAACATAGCCTCGGGGCCTGTTGCCTCTGGTTGACTGCCCAGAGCGAAATTTCCCCTGGCTTTCATATGAAGCATTGAAAGCCGGGGAGGAGACGTAGGAGGGGGCAGCAAGAGACTGATGTGCCGGGTGCACCAGAACATACTGAGGTGGAGGTTGGGAGGAAGAGGTTGATGGTTGATCGTGTAAGGGAACCTGGACAAAAGACTGAGCCGGGAGGCGTTTGAATTGCTTAAATTTCTTGCCGGACTTTGGGGAAGGCCCGGCAAGATCTGACTGCTTCCGTTTATAGGGCAGACCCCAACGAGAACGGAGACTCTGATTGACCCTAGTCGCTTCAGATAAGACTGCGTCAACTTCTTCTTGGGGGAAAAGATTAGCTCCCCAGATAGAACTCTTCAGAAGCTTATTTGGTTCATGCCGAACTGTGGCTGCCGAAAAGATGTTTCCGGCAGGCCAGTCGGGCAGTCATAAAGTCAAACATAGAAAAAAGGGGGGGGCTATAGCCTAACGCCCCTGAAAAAGTAGGATGGGGAAAAACTAAAGCTAACAACGAACCCAAGATAAATGGATAAATAGCTAATAAAGAACATATATAAGAGGAGGACCAGACCCAACCCGATGTGGACGTGAAGGGAAATGGCCGCCCTCTGACAAAAGAAATATCCATAATAATCAACATATATCAAATGCATCCGAACACAAGGGTAAAAATTAAACAAATAATCTTAACAGTACCAATGAAAATAAAATTCCCAGAAGCTAAGAGAAGTGAAGGGCAAAAATAAGGCATGTTATGGAATTGATAAGAGGCGAATAGGCCCGAGGGGGTAGCCCGAAGCCTAAACGACAGCCCTCACTCCCAAAGCAAAGGGACACAGAATAAAGTTAATCAATCAAAATCACTAATTAGGCGTTACGAATAGGAAATACATCCTAAACATGAAGAGGAACAGTGAAAAAGATCGAAAAACAAGGCGACCCAAGACCGCGAACCTCCCATGGAGGTCACGTGAGGCCGCGAGAGGTGATCGAGACGGGCGTTATAAATCCCCTTAATTACTAGACTAAAGGGAAATACGGAGCCTCAATCGCCTCAAATAAAAACCAAACACTGGTACTCAACTTTGATGAAGAAAAAGACCTTGCGAGGATGCCATAATGATGAAAATAAGCACAAAATAAAGAGCACAACGAAAACACGTGTGACCACAGGTGCTTGCTGAAATGGAATGCGGCTAGCGGTGATTTGTGTACTATCCGTGAGTGGTGCATGGGTTTGTAACGGCACCTCTCGGTGGGACTTCTGACTTTGGGATCTCTATAGGATAAGGTTCCGTGTTTATATAGTTCACCCTTTTCCATACACGACTCCATCTATTGGAGCTCGCTCTGGGGGTAGTAACTCCAGCGTTTCATTTAGCTTTCTCTGGTATCTAGCAACGGAATTACCTAGAAATAAGTGCTGAATGGATTTTTTCACCGGCTGACACGGGACCCGATCCAGAAAGTTGTTTTCTGCCACCAAACACAACTCATACAACCCATGGATCAGGGCACTGTGGCTTCTTTCAAGGCCTATTATCTTTTGAACACGTTTGCTCAGACTGTACAGGCTACGGATAATAGGAGAAAGAGCTTAGAAGATTCTGGAAGGAATTCTATGTTCTGAATGCCGTTATTAACATTGGAAGGTAGTAAAATCCAGAACTCAATGTTCTGAATGCTGTTATTAACATTGGAAGGTAGTAAAGAGTGTATGAATAGGTTTTGGAAAAGGTGCTAAAAGTGTATGTGAACTCGATTAAAAGTTTCAATACGGATTAAGAATTTGTGCAAAGAAACAAAAAGATCTTGATACTTGGGAGAAGTTTAGATTTAGAAATTGAGGAGGAAGATATCCAAGAACTCATAGATGTGCAAGATGTAGAGCTAACGGCAGAAGATTTAATTGCACTTAGAGAAAAAAAAAAAAAAGCAGAAGAGGAAGAAGAAATTGAAGAGTCAGAGCAAAAGTTTACAACAAAAAAAACTGGCAGAGGCATTTGCCTTACTTGACAATGCAATGAATCTTTTAGTGTAAATGGATGTGAACATGGAACGATTTGCTAAAGTTGAGAGAGGACTGCAAGATTCTATTGCATGTTACAGTCATATATGAAGAATGAAAAAAATGGACTGTGCAATCTGCAATGGATTACTTCCTTAAGAAAACGACTCCAGTGCCACATAGCCTTCCCCCACATTTGAGCCTCAACCCTCCTTCCTCAAAATCCTACCCCCTGCAACACTTGGACAAACACCCGAAGAAATACTAGCTGAAGAGGAGCGATGAGGAGCGAGTTGATGATCCTGCTGCTTTATCTTTTTGCTCCTCTTCCACTTTTTAGTTAATGTACATAGCTTAGTTAATGTACGTAGCCTTCAACAGCCTGACACTGTTTTAAGTACAGTGACGATAGACCGAACCTTGGCGAGTACCTCTGTACAGTACACGTCAGATTCTTGCTTGTGTTATTCAGTTTCTCTGTTTGTACTGAATTATTGCAGGTCACTCTGCAGTGAACCTCCAGAATCAGCTGATATTATTTCAGTATACAGTATATGTATAGATTGTACTGTACATACCCTAGTGTAGGCTAGGCTAATTTCAAGTTACATTTTTTTCAAGGAACGATGGAGTTTTTGTAACCTAGCCGCATAGTAAATGGGGAAATACCTGTATCAGTTTCCTTTGGTACTCTTTCGTTATTACTATTAACCAGACCATTGAGCTAATTTATTCAGCTCTCACAGGGCTGGCCAATTCAAAATACAAAATATCTTTATAATGCGCAAGCAAATAATATGCAGTAATGAACAGCGGAGATGATGATTCTCTGTTGTGTCTTAGCTGTTCATGTATGTAATTTATTGCTTGCCTATTATTTACTCTTGATTGTGATTCGTATAATTTTCCTCAAATAAGTTAGTTGCTCCTACACAAATACAAACCCTCGGTCTTTGCATATGGGATTAACTTTCAGTGAGCTGGAAAACCAACCGTTAAACTTTTGCACGGTAGTTATGATAACAGCTACCAACGGTAAGGGTGGAAGCACCGCCCACCAATTCGGTGTGCATTCAGTTACACCGAGTTTACTTTTGGCCGCCGTCTCATTTGGAGGTACATTTCTTTTCTCGACCTGCCATTCGACTTTTCTCTTCTGTGTGAATATAATTGTTTTTATGATATGTAGCTCACCGAGATAACTGATAAAAGCGTCCGACCCTACACCGCTATAAAAGAAACTCCGATATATCATTATATATATATATTGTGAATGTGTTTTTGCTATAAGTATATTTATACCCTGTATCCCTTAAAATAAAATGCTTGTAACTATATTTTAACAGTGTTCAGTCATTCTTCAAACACTCGTTGCATGTCCACACACACAAAAAAAAATTATTCAATCACAGTACATCAATCATAAAAATTTTTTTTTGTTATATTGTACCAAAATTAAAAACAATCTGTCAAATTGTCACAAAAAAAATTAAATTCTCTATAGAGTTCAAGTGCACAATTAAAACCTTTTTCAATACACAAAAATAAATTCTTATATGAAACTGGGCATCATATCATCAAATTTCATCATAAGTAGTACACAAAATTATATATATAACTTCTCAAATAATCATCAACCGAGTGAAAAAAAAAAACTAATTCCCTATATAAATTATTTACCAAATAATTAATTATCATAGAGAGAGTAATGCTGGTATTTATGCAAAAAGAATTTTATTCACTAGAGAGAGTTTTCTTAATTTTCAATCTTATAGCAAGATGCGAACAAAAAATATATCTTCACTTATTTATTTATTAAGAGAGAGGGCAAACAATTTCATTCCTCGCCAACTTACTGTTTTGTTTTGCTGATATCGTGATATCGCTGATTGTTGTGCCTTCCGCGGTGAGTGCTTCGCCGCCATATCCGCGTAAAAAAAAATCTCACTATGTCTGCGTTATTTTTCGCTGTTGTTTTCCGCCTTCGGAATCTTGTTGAAAGTCCTGTGCGCTGTTTTTCTTCAATCACTCTGTTGAAATGTCGCAAACACTGGGCTTATTATCGCTGTCGGTGTCTTGCTCAATTTGTTGACGGTAACAGTTCAACAAAAACTTTTTTATTCACACTCGACTTTCTCTTGTAAGCTGCTATTCCTGCACATAACTTTTTGTTCGCTGGAATGTTTTTATTTCTTCAGATATATTTTGGTCGTCATCGTAAAAAATCTAAGTTCGTTTTGTAGAATTTCATTTCACTGTAACTTAAATAATTGCACTGATAATTTCATTAATGTTCGTTTGTTTCATCTCGCCTTCTGGATCCAAATAAGCTGCCACCATTTGTAGGGATTATCTTCTCTTCTTTTTATGTTCTTGTTGTTATGTTTGTATGGTTTTTAGTCGTTCTCTTCTTACCTTGGTTTCTTTTCGATATGTCCATCAGATCGCTTTACGGATGATGTGCTATCTTCTTTAGTTAGTTATTTTTAAGTACTGATATCTCTCATTAAGGCGTACAGAGATGAGATCGGTAATTTCTTCACTTTAATTAGTATACAGTATTATAAGGATCAGTACAAAATTAACAAGTTACAATGATAGAAAACGAATCACTCTTGACTCAGTCTCTATGGGGTGCACAGAAGTGAGGGGAGACATACTCTCCCTTGAAGGACACAGTTCTGAACTCCTCTCTCCCCGTCGTTCTCTAACTTGTTGAACCCTTAGAAAACTTATCTGCAATCTCCACCTCCTTCTAGCCTTATTGGAAGGATTAATCAGCAAGGCCTCCCCTTCAAGTAGCTGATTGGAAGGACTGTAGTGGGTGTGATTCAAATCTCTCCTTAGAGGACTTGATTGGAGGTGATCTTAGGAGGGTGTGTGAAAGACCCCTCCCAAACATTAGTTGGAGGTTGAAGAAGTACATCTCTTGGGCCAACTCCCACATTCCTGGAACTTCCACGAAAACGCCTCCCTGAGAAGGCGGGGCTATAGAACCAGCTGCTGTAAGCATTTAGGCTGTGCTGACTCATGACTTGGTTAGCTTAATCGCGAGGCCATTATTTCTCACTTTACGACTGTTTTTATGGCTTCAACACGATATACTGCATATGGTTCATGTAAACATCCAGCATATTGATATCACGATACAACAACAGCTTTTGGGTGTTATCACTGTGTTCTTTGCCTCTTTATTCTTATTTCTCTCTTAACTCTTTCTCTTTTCTATCTAATTTCCCTATCTATTCTACACCACAACATTCTCTCATAGTATTGAAGTCATTCCGTTTTCCTTTTTGCTATAAAGTATATTTTTATATGATCAAACAGTACCCGTAAAGTATGATAAAAGTGTCACCGACAGCATATCTCAGTCGGCCGCACCCAATATCAAACTGCCTTCAATGCAGTAACTCATTTTACCTCTATCAAGGCTGGTGCGCTACTGAATTAGATTCGAAATGCTCTTCCCTCTTATACATATTGTAGGAACATCAGTTGGTAACACTATGTGCTAAATTAGTGGTAAATGGCAACTTATTTTTTTTTTTCAAGGGAAAGAAAGTCTGACAAGTGGGAACTTTTTTTGTAAGGAAAAGAAAGTCTGACAAGAGGACAACCCACTACGCTTTTGGTGTTCACTGATAAACATCTGATTTCTTTTTGTTTGATCCCATTTATCCCTCCATAATGAGCGATCTAAAGTGAAAGAAAAATATTTGCCTGAAGAGATATTGATATATCATTACTTGTTGCAGAGAATAATGATGTCTACAATAAAATGAAATAACGGCGCCTTTTCCATAATCAGCACAAAAATTACTTTCTCTCTTTACTTTTCATTCACCCAAAGGTGTGAAATTTAGTGTTCAGGAAGTTGTATTGATGACAAAGTCATGGAGCACATTGTAGCAATAACTAACAGATTTTCCATCCAGTTGCTAGATATAGAAAGTTTGCCTACAATATCACATGCACTAAAATATGACACAAATGAAATGGTTTATTAGACAAATTAAAATTAAATGAAACAATTCATTAATCTACTGGCTCTATGTTTCAGGGAATGGCATTCGAAAGAATTTTTTTACTTTTATGTTTCATGCTTATAACCTTTAGGATATAAAAATGCAAAATAAATTCTTTCATCTTTTCTTATTCTACAGTATTTATTAACTAATATCTTTACACAAAAATCAATATCAATATAAAAAAGAACACACAAAAAAGCATAAAAATTAGCATAGACCAAATGAACGCTCTGCGTGCTAGAAAATGTGATGATACGGGAGTGGCAACTAATCATAAAAGACACTTAACAGTGTATAAACTGCAGTACAGTATTGGGTACTGGCGCCGATACATACCTAACAGAGCATTGATAACCGAAAATAGGCACTTTTTGGCGTTGATAAGCCGCCGAAAATCGTGATCGTCATGGTCAGAACGGAACCCCCAAATAACCGGGGACTGCCTGTGCAATACAGTCCGTTATCTCGGTGTGCTTCTGCAGTGTTTATATTTTTTGTTTACACTTTGCATATATTGATATACTGAAATATTTCAACATCGTTTTTCTGTCTTCCTAATGATATAATGTATTCGTTTATTCTTGCTACGTCGCCGTATTGACTCATTATAGCCTGTATAAGTTTTGGAGCCTTTCCCCTTGTTGCGGCCTTCTGTCTTGTTCTCGGACCTGTGAACATCGTCCCGGAGCAATAAATAGGTGCGGGAATAATTGAGGCAAACCTTTTCCGCTTAGCTCGGAATTAGGTGAGGCAAACTTTTCCTTTAGGGGATTCGTTACCTTCTCATCCCTTTTCGACGGTTCCTGGTCTACCGTCCCTAAGGTGAAGTCAGTAAAAAAAAAAAAAAAAAAAAAAAAAAAAAAAAAGACCCTTTTTAAACCAAGAAGACCCGCTCCGGGGCCCCCTCAAGGACGTCTCGGATCTCTAATCCGGTGCCATCTACGAGTTTGGCCTCGTCTTCTGGAAAGGGACACGGCCCAAGCAAAGCAAGGCGGTTACCCCCTCCTTCCTTTGTTGAAAACTCTTTTATGGGTCTCCTTATAAGGAGCTCGATTTGAGGTCATTGTCAACCTATTAAAATATCTACCTACCTCATGGTCCATGCCTTCCCTTTCCCAGGAGCTTAAGTCCCAAGAGATTAATCTCAAGACTCATTGTCAATGAATCACCTGTTAAGTCCTGCTCCGTTCCGGAATTCTATCGTTCTGGACATCTCCACCTTTTCCCCTCCGGTCTGGGGAATCTTGGTGCCTTCCCTTTATGCTTCCCAGCATGAAGGCACCCTCCTGTCGGGGGTGTGGGCACACGGAGGTTGGTGGAAGGGCATTTCTTCCCTTCCGGTCTGGTATCCTCTTATCCGGGTTTTACCAGACTGTCAGAACGAGCATGGCATCTGTCTGGCAGGATCCATAAGTGAGCCCTCAGTTAGGGGCTGGACACATCGTCTCCCTGAGAACTCTAACGGAGTGGCAGGCGGAGAATTCCAAGTTCACGCCAGCTGTGGGGTCTTACCGTGCTCTCTTTGAGAGCCCTGTTTTTACCCCTTGTGCTCCGAATGTAGCCCTCTTATCAACAGGCTTGTTTTGAAAATGTATCGCTGAGGCATTTCCGGGAGACGGATATCACAGATACTTTCACAGTGAATCTTCTAACCCCGGACTACGCTTCTAATTTATTCAGCGTACAGCTCCCGGAATCAATTTTCGGAAGCTGAAACAGGGTGTAAGTCAGGCTTGCCCGTTCCGCCTTGAGCTGCAAAATCTTATGAACAGTTTCACCTGGAGAATTAATCTTTTCCCAGGTGGGCGTTGTTCTGACCCGTCTGGGACTACTATTGTTACCCAGAGCCTCCGTTCTCATGGGTGTCTACCTACGAGCAGAAACGGTCTGATCTTGCCGGGACCTGTCCCAAGTCCGGCAAGAAGTTCATGTAGTTCAAGAGCCCCTGCTCAGGCGGTGGTGCAGGCTCTTCAGGTCTCTGCCCCTAGACAGCCGTCAGCTCTCACTCCCAGCCTCCACCTCGATGTGTGCGGGTTCAGCCAATACATCAGCCCCTTGTAACCCCCCGTGTGTCTCTGCCTCCCCACGTGCCTCGCCATGAGTTTTCTTTGCTTCATACAAAACCTAAGGAAAGAATTTTCACTAGACATTTGGCCAGAGGCTCTGACCCTCGGGGTTATCATAGGAGCAGGGAAGCGTCCTACTCTCTCCGAGAAATTGGGAAGGCATTCGCTTCACGGAGGCAATCAAGCCTCCTCCCTGTAGTATTTCTCATATGGGTGGGAGGCTGTACCATTTTCGGGGCCACTGGAACTTCAGTTCCTGGGCCCAGAGTATAGTTATCAGGGCCCGGGGTGGAGCTGGACTGTTGTTCCCTCCCCCCCTCCAATCAAGTTCAATCAGCCTCCGGCCAGAGTTCTGGGGGTCTTTGTGAATGGCCTGTCAGGCTTTTTCAGTCTGCCAAGGAAGTTCCCTTCCACTGGAAAATTTTTCCGGGTGTGTCCCGTTTGTTTTCCTTATTCATGCGGCAAGTCTCGGTTGCTTACAGTCTTGTGGGTTCGGATCCTACTGCGCCGTGGAGCCGTAACCACCTCTGTAGACCTTTCCGACGCTTCCTTTCATATCTTGGTTGCAGAAAGGTCCTATCCCTTCTTGGGATTCAGACTCGGGGAGCAGGCGTACCCCTTCAGGTTCATGCCCTCCTCAATGCGGCTCCAGAGTCTTTGCCAGTTTGAACAATACCGTAGTTCAACAGCTCCGGTATTAGGAGGCTATGCTAGCTGCATATCTAGTTGCCTGGCTCATTTGGGCACCCAGCGCCGGGAATTGCTTGAGGGCGCGGTCATTATAATCGGTTTCTAGAGTCTTTGGGCTTCTAAGTAACCAGGAAGGAATCCCACCTGATTCAGGAGGGTAGCCTTCCGTGAGTTATGAATCCAGTGGAAGTGGAAAGAGATAGCAAGGACATCCTATCATTTCATCATCTCAAGCATACCTCTCCCCGTGCCCAAGAAAAGGTCCTGGGTTTTCTCCAGTTTGCTTCAGTGACGGTTCTCCTTCTGAAGTCAAAGCTGGAGTTTATGACCGGGGTATGGTGGAGTCAGGGACGTGTCTCCTTGATTCCTCCTGCTTGAATAGTGGCCTCGGCCTTGCACAACTGTCAGTGCTTACCGAAGTCAGTTCCTCTCCAGCTTTCCCCTCCGGCCTCAGTATTCCACACCGTCACCTCTCTGGGCGGGTGAGGTGGATATTTTTTGGCCCAATGAAGTACATGGTACTTAGTCAGTCACGTTCGGCAGTTCCATATCAACGCTTTGGAGGGCGGTGACAGTCTTCCTGTCCTGGGAAACTTCTTCCCCCAAGAGGTTTCCTTTTAGGCTGGTTCTGAACAAAACAGCAATAGTGCGCTGCGTAACAAGTGGTTTTGGACTCGAATTGTTTCGTTCAGGTTATGGTTCATTCTTCTCCATAACCAACAGACGCAGGTGCCTCTGTCTACCACCCGTCTCGTAGGGGTCCAAGGTCACTGCTTTTTCCCTATCCAGGGCCTCCCCTGGTGTCGGAATAGTCCTTGAGAGCGGAGCGTCAGTCAGGTAGTCTTGTGACCTTTTCCTGGGCCTGGAAGTAGGTCTGTTTGCAACCCAATTCAGCCACAAACTATCAAGCTGTCCCGTCTGGTATAAACTCAGCCTGCGTCAGCCCCTCAAACTCTGATGTCCTGGCTTTGTGGTCTTTGTGAATCTTACAGTTTAGGAGGAAACTGATATTGGTCCTGTTATTACTGTTTTCCTGAAATCAGTTAAGGGATCCTACTCTACTGCAGTATGGTTCTGCAGTTAAGTAACTAGCACTCTTCACATAGTTTTCGAAGCTACAGTACTGATGTGGCCGCATTGGCCTCGAGGAAAGTGTTTTGTTGGAACCAGACTCACAGGCCCTTAACTTTCATCCCTAAGGTCTGTGTTCGTCTAAGAACAGTACTCCGTCCACATTCGGTTTCCTGGTCTTTTGAGTAATGTATCAGAGTTAGCCCGGTAACCAACAATCATCTTGTTCTTACCTTTCCTTGTTAAGGAAGTCCCAAAATTTTTAATCAGCTTAGCTTCTAGTGTTAGTTTTCCTGTACTGTCTGCCCTGTCTGTGGAACCAATCAGTTTGGTTTCCCCTCATCAGGGTAGTGTTGATGAATTCCTCACCCTAACTTTCTATCTACAATTGAAGGTCCTCATTTTCGGTGGTCACCTTGGAAAGTACTCCCCTTTTACAGGGTCTGTTTCTGTGTCCAGTTTTCTCCTTGCAGGCTTTTTAGACAGGACCTCGCAATTTTGTCAGGTCCTCTCCTTTAAAAAAAGGGGGCACTGTCATTGGGTCTGCTATTAGGCAGGAAGTATTTTCTTAATACAAGCCTATTCAGGTGCTATTCTAAGCTCATGATCTTAGATGGTGACCACTTACATTATTTTCATTACATGAACTTAGAGGACCTTACTAATGTTCAGGGTAGAATTCTCCTAGTTTTCAACGTTTCTATTTAAGTCTTTAATAGCATAAGAATGATGTTTATTTCTCTGTTACTATTTTTCACGGGTGACACGGGACCCCGATCCAGAAAAAGGATTTTGACAAAGGAAAAATCTATTTCTGGAGAGGGGCCCGTGTCACCAATGACCCACCCCTGTTTTTCATTCTCTCCCTCCCTTGATAAACTTCATTCTAGTGAGGTGGGTGCTAACATGGAATGCAGCTAGTGTTGCCTTGTATACAGTCCATGCGAGTAGTGCATGGGCTTGTATCGGCACCTCTCTCGTTGGGACTTTTGACATTGGGAATCTCTATAGGATAAGGTTCCGTGTTTTGTAGTTCACCCTTTTCCATACACGACTCCATCTAGTGGAGCTCGCTCTGGGGGTAGTAACTCCAGCATTTCATTTAGCTTTCTCTGGTATCTAGCAACGGAATTACCTAGAAATAAGTGCTGAATGGACTATTTCACCGGGTGACACGGGCCCTCTCCAGAAATAGATTTTTCCTTTGTCAAAATCCTTTTTTGCTTACTTTTTTTGTTGCCTTTTCATATTTATGTAAACCCAACACCTATCTCCTTGGTGTTTATTTTTTGTATTCTGTTTTCTTTTACACAACTGTGGAGAGTTGGAGGGATATCCAGCTCTCGACTGCCAACTGTTCTATTTTTAGACATCTCAACCTCATTTTTAAGAACTTCCCTCTTCAATGTTCTTGTTCTCCTTGTTCTGAAATGCTTTTTCATGAACAAACAAGGTTTTATTTTTGACTACACAATTTCTTGGAATGTTGTAATGTATTATTCTTTCAGATATTGTATAGATTGAGAGGCTTGAGACAAGGCCTGTTTTTCAGTTTTCCAAGCGAGGGTTTCGTATTCAGTTGTACGAGGATACTTCTTGCCTAAACCTATCAAGTTTTCCCCCCTCTCCCTCAACATGGAGGTTGATGTTGCAAGATCTCTGACAGTGCGTCTGGTCCCAACTTGCTCTCCAGGATCAGTGGTGGTTTCTGTTTATGGTTCCTGTCTTGCATCTGGCCCCGTCTTTGGGAGGGGGTTGTGAGTCGGAGGCTCACTCCCTTCCCCTCTCTGTTCCTGTGATGAGGTGAAAACCCCCGAACAGTCTTTATCTTTGTATGCTGTGCCAGTTGTTAGATCCTTTCGAGTTTCTAACAACTTTGCCTTTTCTCGGACTAGACAAGATTTCATCCCTTCGTGTCTCTCATCCAGTTTGGGAAGTTCCTTCCATGGTCAGATATCTTCCTTGAGAACAGTTCCTGGGTGCCTTTTGTCGTTGGTTTTGCAGAAGTTGTGCCTTCTTCTTCGTCATTTACATCTCCAGTCAGTACAGCCCTCTCCCAGGTGGTCATCATCAGCCAGGAAAGATGCACAGCCATGCTCAGCTTATCATGTCTGTGTAACAACACATGTTCCTACTTTCAAGAATGAGTTCTTCGTAACTGTGAGTCATAGCTGCAAGAGCTACTTCACCCCACTTCGACCTAGGAAGACGGGTTAGTCTTTCAATCTCAATACATCGAAGCTGTTACTATTCAGCTCTGTCTTTACGGACCATGGGCATATCAGCCATCGACCATACCACGTTGAAAATATCGCATCTCACCTGGTCAGCGAAGTTTAGCAACGATTGGGTCTGGTCAGTACTTGGATAGGTGACCTCTTCGGAACACCGGATGCTGTTGACATCTAGGAGACGTCTTTCACATCTGGCCATGATTAGAAACCTCCTGGGAACACCGGATGCTGTTGACGTCTAGGAGACATCTTTCGCATCCATGGTTAGAAACACTGAGGCTAGTCAGTACTGTACTTGGAGAAGTGACCTCCTAAGAACTTCAGATGCTGTTGGCATCTAGGAGACATCTTTTGCATCCATGATTCAAGTCTTGGGCTTACAACTTCCCACCTTTCTGCCTGATTCGTCAGGAGATCAACAGTTTTTGAGCATACCATTTCAAAGGACCCTAAGGGCTACCAAGTGCCTGAAGACCTTTTGCATTACCACTTAGGACTTCACCTCCAAACTAAGCACTGACGACATGTTTTTGGTTCCGACTCAGCCAAGAAGTGGCATCTCGGAGCTCCATTTCTTTTGACTTTATGTAGTTACACTCCCCCCGTGAGGAGTGGGAGATGTAACCAGTTGATCCACAACCCGAGAGGGAGAGAATGTTATGTGGATCTTAGGACAGTTTCAGGAGTCTCAGGGTCCAAATAAGCACTCCATTGATAGCAACGGCACCAAGGTAGTGCCATGGTTACACTATCCTCCTCCAGAGATTTTTCATTCTTCGAAACATTGACCACGGCAGCAGTCTCCTACACTTCCTTTCTTCGAACTTAAGCACAGTTCTTTTTAGAATTTCACGAGTCTCAAGATCCAAAGATAGACACTCCTCGGGGTGATAGCAGCAACACCACGGTAGTACCATGATCAACAAGGGCCTAGTGTCCTTTCATCTACTCCATTGCAGTGCAGGTACATGAGTAGAACTTCAGTACAGTGGCCAGCCAGATACACCCCAAGCAAGATGGATGTAATTACAAACAGTTCAATCGATAAAGTCAAGGGATAAGGAGAGCTGATCTTGGTACCTTGACTTCCGGAAATTTGTTCAACCTCTGAAGAAGTTTGTTCATAGTCCTTCTTTTCTCGACTTACTGAAGTTGGCACTGTTCTGCTCTGTCTTCTCACACCCTTAAACAAGTGAGTTGGCCAAGAAACTGTTGAAGTTGTCATTTCTCTGACTAGTGAGACAATCAAATGCGTGTACCCCGCAACTTCCTGGTGGACCTCAGTATGTTTCGAGTCAGATTTTCAAGGCCAGGGGGCATCAGTCTGTACATCACATTCAGGAAGAACCTGTTGGTTGAGTACTAGGATGGAATGTAATTGTGCAGATCACATTCATCTCTTTTTACCTTGGGACATTGCCCATAGGTCTTTGGACACCTTTTCCTTGGGTCCTATGGTGGATGCTCAACAAGTCATGGAACAGAGGGTAAGGTGTGTGTGTGTGTGTAGTGGAGGGGGACTGGCCTCCTCCCTTTCTCCTGTCCTCCTTCCTCCTCCAATGGGCAGAGGAACAGTGAATGAGCCATCACGTGCTGGACAGGCGTGATGCAGGTGATCTACACGTCTGAGTATCCCATCTATAATCTAGCTCCATTTAGATTAGTAGATGCAAATCCTTCCTTCTCTCTAGCAAGGAGAGAGACGAGACTGACTATGAACAAACCAGTTGGTTATTCTTAGCTCCAACACTGTGGTTCATCCAAACTTTTTCAAATCAAGGATATTACATTCCATTGATTCGAAATGCCCAGAAGTCTGGCAACTGAATATCTCTCTTGTTCAATAGATCAGAGGTATGGTCTCCTTCCTTTGCTCTTTCATGACCAGGAAGAGAGTACCCAGGTCAGCCGAACTACCAGTCAGTTCAGAGGTTTACTCAGATCCTCCCTCCAAAAGTAAGTCTCCCATATTTAAAGACCGAGGGTTTTTGTCTGTGTAGGAACAAATGACTAATTTTTAAAGTAATTTGTATTTTTTCCTAACATACAAACCTGTGGTCTTTACATAAAGGGCCCACCTCTTACCGACTTGCTTCTGCCCTTAACATTGGTAGCTATGACCATAACCACCTTGCAAAAGTTTAATGGCCAGTTTTCCAGCTCGCTAAAAGTTAATCCCTTATGTAAAGACCTCAGGTTTGTATGTCAGGAAAAATACAAATTACTTAAAAAATTTTTCATTTTGGGGAGATTTATTTTACTTGTCATGCATCACTTGTGTATGGACATGAATGTGAAGTATGTACCTCATTTATGTCAAACTTTGCTAAGGACCCACACTGCAGTGCCCTTAGTGTAGGGCCCATCAGTGTGCCACTCCAGCACCCCTATCCAGTATGTGTAGGCTAGATTGGATCAGTGGTTCCTCTGTTATGCTAGCATCAAATGGATAAGTGCAGCTTATCCAACACTGCAACAGCAACTCTGAAGTCCTATCTGATGAGACTTCTCATTTGTGATGTCACCACCTCCTGTGAAGAGTGCTCAATTTAAGAGACATATTCCATCAACAATTTTGAATCCCATCTTCTTATCTGATAAAGCTTTCCTTCTATGAAGGGCCTTCCTCTCATGACCCCCATCACCAAATGAGGGTCTATGGTCTACCTTTTCTCTTCTTCCATTTACATTTCAATTCTGCTGCCTCCTGCATTTCTGACCACTCCAATGGAGACCATTCATTCAGCAGAGGCCTTATGGCCCAGCTCAAGATTTTCACTGTTAAAGATTTATCTATGGCTGAATTGATCACACCTTTGACATGTGCTTTAATGACACTGCCCTTGTCTGCAATCATTTGTCACTGCTTCCTTAATGTCCTCCAAGTGCCTGCCATCCCTGCCTTACCAAGTCCTTTCTGTGAACACATGTGTGCCTGCACCAGCTCCTTCTCCCATGTGTACATATGCAGTGCCATACATAACTGCCAACTTGTGTTCTTGCCTCAGCGTACCCTACTACTCCTAGATATTCTATGGGTAATGTGTGTAACTCCTTCAATTAATTTACCTATTATAGTTTCTGCTTCAACAGTAACATTGCTGCCTAAGTGCCCTTATTTGTGTCCACTGCAGTTCTTCTGATCTTGTCACCTTCGATGGCAGGTCCTCATCTGCAAGATAATCTGCTGTCAGTTTCATCAATCCTTGGTGCTCTGTTAAGGCCTCGTTTGGAAACCTGTTAGGAGTCTTCCTCATCCCTTAATTCAGTTAGTTCAAATCCCCAGTAACCTTGCAAATTCCAGATAGAGTAGCAGTGTTTGGGCCTCAGGCACAACCTCAGGATAGTTGGAGTCATAATCAAGACCCTTGGGCAACCAATAGCAGGGGAAGAATGAAAGGTGAGAACATTGCATTGGAACCTACTTTTACTTTTTTTCTACCTATATGGTATACAGACACTATCCTATCTATCAGGCAATGTTTAGCAAGTCTCAATTGTATGTTTGCTTTGTTTTTACACATTTCCAAAACAGAAGCCAAATACATATGCTTTAATGAGTTAAACTTTTTAAGTGAACCCTTGTTGAGTTTTTGGGAGCCTTGGTCCTTGACATGTAGCAATGTCAAAAGCTCTCCTGGATCCTTCAACTACACTATAGAATTTATAAACCACCTGAGTGGACATACAAACAGTTTCCAAGAGGATTCCTGGATCCTAGCTTACATACATACATAATTTCCAAATTCCCTCCTGGACCTTTCAAGTTGTAGCCATAATTTATCTTCCCGAATAGCAGTTCAGGCATATATATGACTGGGGGGGTTATGAGGAAAGAAATGATTGTATAGCATGAAACAGGTTTTGATGTAGGAAAAACTTATTTTTGGTAGCCGCTGTGAGTCCTCAAAGGAGTCACACTGTCATGGTCGCCCCAGGGCTCCATAAGGCAGACCAACCAATTACAAAGAAGTCTCTTGTAGTTGGTCTTGGCCAGAATAGTGCTTTTTGGCACTGTGATAGAATATAAAGGACTTGGGACAGGAGGGCTCTATCTCCAGTCCTACAACAATTACCTAGGCTTTACATCATACTCACGGATGTGACAAGTCAGCGCCATCTGCATTACACATAGGTCAGTGCAAGATAAATGTTCACCCCAGTCCCATGCCTTTTTGTAAGGGAAAGTGTGTCGGTTTGAGGACTCACAGTGGCTACCAAAAATAATTTTTCCTACGTCAAAACCTGTTTTTTTTATAGCGTAGTCTCTGTTCATCCACAAAGGAGCTTACTAAAGAAATTGACATGTGATGAAAAGGCTTAGCTCCTAATAAATAAATCCCAACGACCCAGATTAATTTTTGGTCCGAGGTATAGTCACCATTTTCTTTATTTCAGATAACCACAGGGTCTGACAATAAAGAACAGTGAACAACACACGAACCAATATGTATTATTCTTGTGGTTCGAAGGTGGCTTACCTAATTATGTTGGATCTGGCTGCAAGATTATTGCACCTTCCCCAGCAATATCTCAGCATGACCGTCACTCTCATGGCAATAGTGTTTCAGGAATTTTTTATTCAAGGTAAAGTCACAGGTTATCAACAGTTTTTTTATTCCGGATACCCATTTGGGTCTGGCAATAATGAACAGGAAACACACGAACGTATAAATGTCTTGTCCATTGTGGTTCTACAGTGACTTACCTAATTATGTCGGGTCTGGCTGCAGGATTATTGTGCCTTCACCAGTTCAGGAATACTGTCTATAATAACCACTCCATACACTTGAATTCTTCATCAAAGGAAACATTTCCGAAGTTACAGATGGACAAGAAAGAGTGGTTTGTTTTTGATAAGGTGTAGGACCATCTGTGATGTTTGCCATGACATCTAGGTAAACCTTATATGAAATACTGAGTTCCTTTATCAGAAAAGAGGATTTTCTCTTTAACCCTTAGTGGACGGATTGAGCTTCAGTGTGAAGTAAAACAGGTTTGGGGAGGTGGACGGACTGAGCTCCAGTGTGAAGCAAAATTACGCACCACTGTTATGGTAATAATGATTCGAAACAAAGGTGCCAATACTTCTATATTCTATAAATTCACTAATGGCAACTTTTATACAGATGTGAGAGTTGGGCCAGTATCAGTAATGCTGGTGACTTCAAGTGGGAAAGGTACTCTCTCTCTCTCTCTCTCTCTCTCTCTCTCTCTCTCTCTCTCTCTCTCTCTCTCTCTCTCTCTCTCTCTCTCTCTCTCTCTCTCTCTCTCTCTCTCTCTCTCTCTCTCTCTCTCACGAGTGTTTTTGTAAATTTGCTTGTAAATATACGAAGGGGTTGCTGTTGTTTTTTGTTTTTGTCTTTTACGATAGTATGTCGGTTGTAAATGTAATTTTACAAAGAAAAATTTAAGAAATATTAGAAAAAGCATGTAAATTAAAAAAAAAAGTTACTGAATCTTCCTTCTCGTAAATTTACGTGAATATTTTACAACAAATATGCAAAAAATTTGTTACTGCTTTTATTTCTTATCTGTTTTGATATTGTGTGAGTAGTAATAATAATTTTACAAAATCCAAAAAACTTATTAGAAAAAACAAGGGGTTGTAAATAGTCATTTTCGACTTCTCGTGGAAGGGATGGAAAATTTTTTATAATTTTTTATTTATACAGTGTGAATGTACGTGTCATTCTCTTTCCATTGATGTGATTTTTTTTTTTTTTTGTCGACCTCAAAGTTTCCCCGATCTGGGGTGCTGCACACTGATAAATTATGCCGTCTCTTAAGGGTTAAAAAGGTCCTCACTCTTGGCCAGGAATGATATGCCAGGGGACAACAGCAAATGATGACTAGTTGTATGAGTGGTGAAATGTTCTTTGTCTAAGAAAGCCCAGTACGGTAATCCAAGCTCCTGGTGCCAAAGCAGTCAAGAGGACTGCCTTTTGCAGCACATGAATTGAGCAGATGACAGGAGTCTAAGAACCTTATTCAGGGACCAGGTAACGGGAAACCTTGCAGGAACCGACCTTTGCAGTGTAAAAGACTGGAGAATGGAATTAACAATTCCAAAACCATAAGGCAAGGGTTCTGCCTATGCTGCCTTGTATGCCATGAATGTTGAAATAGCAAGGCACTTGACCTCAAAAGATAATGAAATGTAAACTGTTTCAACAGATTTCAATTGGGCTCTCAGTGTGGGGGTAATTTAACCACATTTCCCATACAGACTGGTATGTTGGATAGATGAAGTTCATAGTTTTCAATATGTACCTAGTAATGTTAGGCAAATAATCTTCACAGGTTTCAATTTTCTGAGATGACAAGACAGCCAATAGCCCCAGGAAGTTGGTATGACACTCCCTCTGAGCAGGTGACCATCTTCCCCTTAACTGACAATCCTCCCAATGGCCTCCCCAACCTGTCAAGGAGGCATCCGTATGTATGGAGTCAGGTCGAACTGTTTGCCAGAGACCCCTTCCAGGTCCACAGACAGAGTATCTTCCTAATCTCAGATGAAGGTGATCACAAAGCCCTTTCCTGGCATGTGAGAGCCAGACTCTTTTAAATCCTACAGTCACAAAATCAGGATTACATCTATCATGGACCCAAACTGTAACAGACCCAGATTTCGTTCCAATTGTCGTCTGGAAAAGCTGGGCTGTGCAAGGAAACTACCAAGTCCTTCCTTATTCTGGTTTGAGTGCTTTGGAAAGAGACAGCTGGCCACAGAGTAGCCCAACAAAGTCCCAGCCTCAGAAAAAGTCTGCTGGATATAAGATGGGTCATGTTCCTATCTAAGAAACCTTTTGACTGAAGTTTGTCAACTACCATTCTCAGGTTTCATTAGCACTTTTCTCTCGTGGCTCCCCAGATTAGCCAATCATCGAGGTAGTCCACCAGTTAAAATCCTTCATTCCCGAGTTCCTATAAAATAGGTACATTATGTATAAAAATTTATGCAAACAATATGCTTATTGAAATTTGACAGGTCAAGGTTCACCCTTCAGAGGAATGCTTCTTGGGGATACTGAAGAGTGGTGGCAAATAAAGCCATTTTTCTCTATGGTCCCCTTTTAAAAGGGAATCTTTTATAAAAAAGCTACTTTAGAGGAGGAGACGGATGAGACTATCTCTACCTAGCCCATTGTGAATTATACTGTGTACCCCAAGAAAAGGACTTCCACCGCATGTTATGCTGTAAAAGACAACCCCAATCATGCAAGCTGATTTTTGTCTTCCCTGGTAGGAGTGTCTAGTTTGCTTTGAAAGGGGTGCTGATGCTATTGTTGCCCTTTCTTCCCACCATGCCTCTTCTTAGCCTGCACAAAAAAATGAGGATAACTGAGAGATGCTTGATGGTCCGTTTGATGCCAGCAATGCCAGTTCTTCTTTATGAAAATAATTTGAATATGATTACAGTGGCACCTCAACTAGGTGGATTTTATTACTTAATGAACTTGCCTGAGTCCAATAAAAATTATAAATATATTTTGTGCCTAATGAAGAAGTCCCACAGTAGACTGAGGTTTTCTTGCTTGTGCTTGTGAGGGTTGAGGATAGAGGGTGAACAAATGAACAAGCACCCTTATGTTGATGCATAAACAGGACCAACACTTTCTTTGTGCATCATGTTAACCCTTTCGCTTATGACTCTTATAAACAATTACGTCTGTGGGAAGTGGCACTGACTTGAGCGGTAAGCGCAAGAATGTTTATACCTTTTTTTTTTTTTTTTTTTTTTTTCAAAGACACGTAGCTCTGACAATTTGTTTCATTTTGCAGTTGAATAATTTTCCTATACAATGTCATAAAAAATCCTCCCAAAATAACTTTTCTGTAGGTTGAATAATGAGTAGAAATTACAAGATGCTAGAAAGTTTTGCACTTTTCCCCCCAAAAAAACTTTACAAAAGACTATTTGCAAGTCTTTTTTTTCATCCGTAGCGCACCCAGATAAATTACCTAGTTATTGCAATTCAAAACGTAATTATAGCAAGGAAAATAAAAACATTAATAACAAAGTAGCGTCACTTTTCTGTAAGAAAAGTGCCAGTCACCCAAGCGATATGGGCAAAAAGGTTTTTACCTATTTTTGTTCAAAGATGCTTAGCTCCGACAGTTTTCAAAGTATACTGCTCAACTGTTTTTCATTTTACATCTGAATGGTTGCCCTATACAATGGCATAAAAAATCCCCCCTAAAATAACTTTAAGTAGGTGAAATAATGAAATAGTGTGTAGAAATTACGGTATAATGAACAATTTACACTTTTCCCAAAATAATAATTTGCCCCCCAAAAATCAGTAGGTCCTCGACTTACGGTGGGGAATCCGTTCCAGCACCGCACCATAAGTTCATTTCCACAGTAAGTCGGTGTTTTGCAGTTACCAGCGCTTACGGCCGTAAGGGCCATTAACTTGATGCTTATTCTTGCCACTAGTACTGTCAGCGGCAGTTACAGCGCTGTAACTTGATGCAACATCTAGTTATGGCACTATAAAATGCAGTTAATGGTGCTGAAAAAGCGCCATGAGATCGAATCCCCGTAAGTCGGCGACGCACTGTATATGGAATAAAATCATTGTTTTAATTCCGTAGTATACCCAGATACATTACCTAGTAATTGAAATGCAAAAAGTTGTAATTACAGTGCTACCCCACTTTTTTGCACTTCATTTTGTTGCAGATTTTTGTGGAACATATCTTTCACTATTCTGTGGGAACTTTAATCAATTCGTGGATTTTTTCTATGGACTGTATCTCTAAAATTATCACTAATTCGCTTTTTTTCGCAGAACAACACTATTTATTCACTAATTACTGTATTTTTTCATATTGTGTTCGCAACTAAATACTGATTTTTATGATAAAAATAATTTACAGTGTATTTACAATGTAGTAATGTACTGTATCCATCAAGCTCATTCCAGGTTGGGCCCCAGACTGAGCATAACAAGTGTATGCTCTCTCTCTCTCTCTCTCTCTCTCTCTCTCTCTCTCTCTCTCTCTCTCTCTCTCTCTCTCTCTCTCTCTCTCTAAGGGTAATGTAAGATGTATTTGAAATGATATTACTGTAAAGTGTTTTTGGATGATAGAGCATACATTGTACAATATTTAAAATATTCACTAATTATTTTGTTTATTTTCCAGTAAAAGCAGACTGGAAAATAAAATGAAATTAATTAGCAAATATTTTAAATATATTATACAAATATGCTCTACCACCCAAAACACTTTACAGTACTGTAATATAATTTCAAATACATCTTACATTACCCTCAGAGAGAGAGAGAGAGAGAGAGAGAGAGAGAGAGAGAGAGAGAGAGAGAGAGAGAGAGAGAGAGAGAGAGAGAGAGAAAGTACACTTGTTATGCTCAGTCTGGGGCACAACCTGGAATGAGCTTAACAGATACATTACCACATCATAAGTACTGTGCACTTTCAATTATTTTATCATAAAAATCTGTATTTAGTCATGAACACGATATGTATTCCGACTCACTCAGAATAAGTGTAGCATTTCAAATCGTCAGTGTTATCGTATAGTATAAACGATCCAAAAGGTAATGACCCAAAATCATCGCCTAAGTCTTATGCTACGACACCCAGGTTACTTCATTCTTATGCTAGTTTAAACTGTGATTATATCAATACATTGCGTTGTGTATGTTAACTAAACTAACAATATGAACTTACTACTGGTGTATTCAATTGTTCCTAGCTCGATGTACAGTAGTTAGATTGGCGTGAGCACAATCTTTTTCATGACCCTCATCTAAAGCACACCGCAAGAAATTACCCTTACATTTAGATATGCATATCTCCTAAAGGAGGTTTCCCTAAATGTACTTTAAGATGAATAGGAATACAGTACTTAAGTGGATTTGTAGACACCACTAATTATGGCTGCAATCTTGAGTCCCCACTAGCTCGAACCAGTCTGTATCAAAGTTATGAAGAGAATAACTTCACGGCCGTCTTCGACCGACACCAAACCTTCGACTAACTACTGGACAAAACAACCAATACCGGTAGTTAAGCAATATTACACACGAAACAGTTAAACTACGCCCTTCATTACTAAATATGAACACAAAACATAATATCCTTCTTCTACATAATGCGCATTTCCACTTTATGTAAATTTAAAGAGAATACATAAAACTATACTACAACTTGTGGAAAAGTACAATCTCTCTTGTTGAAGTTTTGACAATATGAAAAAATACAGTAATTAGTGAATAAACAGTGTTGCTCTACAAAAAAAGCGAATTAGTGATAATTTTAATTGTTTTTACCAATATATATGGGATGACTTCAATACTATTGAGAGAAAACAGCAATGCTTATGTATGTATGGGTAACTTGATTACAGTAGTTGTCAAACATTCTGTAAGACAGATTTATTTAATTTTTATTAAACATTTTACAGATATTTTGCCTTGTTTAATATTCTAAAATTAGTAGATCATTGTTATAAGCATTTTAGAGGCATATATACATAAGGATAACAATTGTAAAAGGGTACTAATCTAAGATGACTTAGGATGTGTTGGGGTGATATTTTGGGGTGTATTTTTGTTTGAACTGATATTAAATTGTTTGTGTGATAATTTAGGGTTATTTTTTTAACTACTAAATTAGGCAGTGAACTTTTAAAACAGGCAGTTATAAGCATTCTAGTTTAAGGGGTACACAGTATTTGGCAGTTATAAGCATTTTTATAGGGGATTTTGCATTTCCGCGGTGGGTTCTGGAACCTATCCCCACGAAAAAGTGGGGGAGCACTGTATAGCAGAAAAGATGAACAAAAGAATGACAAAGTAGCATCGCATTTTCCGTAAGAAAAGTGCCACTTACCCATGCATTATGTGCCGATAACTCCTTGTACGTAGTTCAAAGACACGTAGCTCCAACAATTTTCAAGGTAGACTGCTCATTTTTGTTTCATTTTGCATCTGAGTGTTTGTTCTATGCAATGGGATAAAAAGATCCCCTTGGAACATGCAGGTGCTTTCAATGGCTTCAGTGCTCCTCTTGCCCCAAAAGTTCCTCAGATAAGGGACAGAATTATAAAAGTTATCTATCAATACAAGGTATCCTTTATTCAGATATGGTTCCAATGGTCCAAACACAGTACTGTACCATGGAGTGAGCGCAACACACCTTGATATATGTGAGAATCAAAGATGTATCCGCTTTCAGCCTAACATAAAAAATAAAAATTTAATACCATACTTGTCAAGTTTCTCAGGGTTATAAACTTTTATCAATAACCTTCCTTTGTAAGGAAGCATGCCCTCATCCAAGGAAAGATTTTGCAAAGGTGTATACAACCTCCGCCACCTTTCCTGCACATACTCTATGATGGTCTGGACCAGCACAAGCTTATCCCTGTTAGTCTTTGGCACCTGCCTTTTGACTGAAGAAGTGGAGATATTTGCAAATTTGCCTCCGCCAATTATATGTCATAATTTGTTGTTCAGTCGATGGGACACAAGGATCTGGCGACCAGTAATTCTGTTCCCAAGGCAAACAGCACATCCACATGAATACGCGCAACCCCAGGTAGTGTGCCACGAGCATTTGGTTGCTGTCCGCAGTGTCACTCTGCAGAGCGTCACATACATACTGTATTTGTTTCAGTTACTATATACTTGAGAAATTCGAGCATGAGAAAATGCTGGAGGAAAGCGAGAGGTGTGGTAGGAATGGGCACAGACATCCCTGGGGTGGAACTCCATCAAAAGCAGGATCACTTTTTTGGCGATCACTTTCTCTGAAAGTACTCTAATTTTCTCATTTTAATTCATTACTTTCTTTTTATGATGGGTGCTTACTTCTCCAGTAAGCAAAAGACTTAAATTTTGATGACGTCTACATCTGTCATTATTAAGCAAAAGCATTAAGAAACTATGCACTCACTGTAGGCCCAACTTTCTCTCTCATACATTATTAGTTATTGGCATAACTTATGCAGAACTTTCCTGTATTGTATTTAATACATTAATGTAGTTGTACACATTTTTCAATGCTTGCATTTGTACGAGGTACATGCACATGTATGCATAATTTTAGAATAAACTACTCACAGTGTCTCTCTTAGGCGCCGCCCCCCCCCCTCTCTCTCTCTCTCTCTCAGTATTCTGTTATGAAGAATTTGGGGTAATTATGTTTATAAAGGGTAGACCCCTGATATTCGAGGGGTTAGGGGCAACAACCACCTGCGAATAGCTAAAAGTCGCAAATGCTAGAGACCCCCCTCTAAAAATGCTTATATCTGCATATTTTAATAGTTCAAACACCAAATATACCTTAAACTATCATCCTAAAACACTTTAATATCACTTCATAGTCATCTTACAACATTACTGTGCCCTTAAAAATATATGGCTTACAGATATGAGTGAACACTCTTACAACTATTACTGTACTCTAACCAAGGCAAAAACTAACCAAGTTATCACCATATTCAGGCATGTACATTTTCTTTCATGAGGTAGTATTTTCAAGCCTTACTGTTTTCTGTTAACGTAGATAGGGTTGAAATTGATACATTCTCACGTACAGTACTTGGAACAATTAAGTACTGTACCTAAATTTTTAAATATGATTGAAAAAATATACAAAATATTGAGTAGTTTAAGATTATGTAAATCATATGGGTACTCACCAGCGATGAATGTTAACCCTTGAACGCCGAGCCTCTATTTACAAAAGTGTCTGCCGTATGCCGGCGGCATTCAGGAGTTAGCGCCGAAACGATAAAAAAGTTTTTTTCAAAAAATCACAGCACGCTTAGTTTTTAAGATTACGGTTCATTTTTGGCTCCTTTTTTGTCATTGCCTGAAGTTTAGTATGCAACCATCAGAAATGAAAAAAAATATCATTATCATATATAAATATTGAAATATATATATGACTGCGAAAAAAAATTTCATATATAATTGTATACAAATCGTGCTGTGAGCAAAACAGTTAAAGCTATCGAGTTATTTTTTTTTGTATTGTACACTAAATTGTGATGATTTTGGTATATAACAAATTGTAAATCGATCAAAGCAACACAGAGAAAATATTATCACAAAATGATGCATGAATTCGTAACGCACGGACGTAAAAAAAAGTTTTTTTCAAAAATTCACCATAAATCGAAATACTGTGCTAGAGACTTCCCGTTTGTTGCAAAATGAAGCTAATTGATTGAATATTACTAGACTGTAAGTGTTTTAGCTTACAATTGCAGTTTTTGACCATTTCAGTTGAGTTAAAGTTGACCGAAGGTTGAATTTTTTCTATTTATCGTGATTTATATGAAAATATTTCAAAACTGATAAAAGCTACAACCATGAGTTATTTTTTGTTGTATTCTACATGAAATTGGAACATTTTCATATATAAAACTTTATGTAACGGCTATTAGAAAAACGGTGCAAACATTACGACAAAGTGACAAAAGAATTTCTGAGATTTTCGGCAGAGTTACCACGCGGACGTAAGGAAAACGTTTTTTCAAAAATTCACTTTAAATTGAAATATTGTGCTAGAGACTTCCAATTTGTTGCAAAATTAAGGTAAATGATTGAATATTACTAGAATGTAAGAGTTTTAGCTTACAATTGCGTTTTTCGACCATTTCGGTCGAGTCAAAGTTGACCGAAGGTTGAAATTTTGGCACATTGTGATTCATATGAAAATATTTCAAAACTGATAAAAGCTACAACCATGAGTTATTTTTTGTTGTATTCTACATGAAATTGCGCACATTTTCATATATAAAACTTTAAGTAACGACTAATATAAAACGACGCAAACATTACGACAAAGTGACGAAAGAATTTCCAAGATGTTCGGCCGAGTTACCGCGCGCGGATGTAAGGAAAAAGTTTTTTTTCAAAAATTCACCATAAATTGAAATACTGTGCTAGAGACTTCCCGTTTGTTGCAAAATGAAGGTAATTGATTGAATATTACTAGACTGTAAGTGTTTTAGCTTACAATTGCAGTTTTCGACCATTTCGGTCGAGTTAAAGTTGATCGAAGGTCGAATTTTTTCTATTTATCTTGATTTATATGAAAATATTTCAAAACTGATAAAAGCTACAACCATGAGTTATTTTTTGTTGTATTCTACATGAAATTGCGCACATTTTCATATATAAAACTTTATGTAACAGCTATTAGAAAAACAGTGCAAACATTACGACAAAGTGACGAAAGAATTTCTGAGATTTTCGGCAGAGTTACCGCGCGGACGTAAGAAAAAGTTTTTTTCAAAAATTCACCATAAATCGAAATATAGTGCTAGAGACTTCCAAGTTGTTGCAAAATGAAGGTAAATGATTGAATATTACTAGAATGTAAGAGTTTTAGCTTACAATTGCGTTTTCGACCATTTTAGTCGAGTCAAAGTTGACCGAAGGTTGAAATTTTGGCACAGTGATTCATATGAAAATATTTCAAAACTGATAAAAGCTACAAGCATGAGTTATTTTCTGTTGTATTCTACATGAAATTGCGCACATTTTCATATATATAAAACTTTATGTAACGACTAATATAAAACGGTGCAAACATTGCGACAAAGTGACAAAAGAATTTCAGAGATGTTCGGACGGACGAGTGGAAAAAGTTTTTTCAAAAATTTACGACTTCCAATTTGCGGTAAATGATTGAAAGGAAAAGTTTTTTTTCAAAAATTCACCATAAATCGAAATATTGTGCTAGAGACTTCCAATGTTTGTTGCAAAATGAAGGTAAATGATTGAATATTACTAGAATGTAAGAGTTTTAGCTGGAGCACGGCAGCAGTACAATTGCGTTTTCCGACCATTTCGGTCGAGTCAAACGTCTCCATCGGGGTATTTGACCGAAGGTTGAAATTTTGGCACTGCTGTTGTTTTATTTTTGCCTTTTTTATTTCTTACAGCTACTTTTTGTATTTTATATGAAAATATTTCCAAACTGATAAAAGCTACAACCATGGGTTGTGTTTTGTTGTATTTTACATGAAATGGCGACCGTGACAGGGCATCGCACATTTTCATATATAAAACTTTATGCAACGGCTTGTGGATTGCTGCCTCCTTACCTTCAAGTTTTTTTTTAGAAAAACGGTGCAAAAATTACGACAAAATGACGAAATAATTTCTGAAATTTTGTGACCCAGGCTGCTCATTGGCCGAGTTCCTGACGTCTCCATCGGGGTATTCTGGTTTGTCAAGGACATAAGGATAAATTTTTTGTTCAAAAATTCACCATAAATCGAATATTAAAATATTGTGCTAGAGACTTCCAATTTGTTGCAAAATGAAGGTAAATGATTGTATATTACTAGAATGTAAGAGTTTGAGCTTACAATTGCGTTTTTCGACCATTTCGGTCGAGTCAAAGTTGACCGAAGGTTGAAATGTTTTGTAATCGACGTACGGTACGTCCACTCGTCACCCGACAGACAATTTTAGTCGACTTACGATACGTCCAGTCGGCGTTTAAGGGTTAATTGAAGATGATGATGAATTAGCTGTGCAGCCTGATGAATGACGATGAAGATGTGACTGCACAGCAAAGCAGAGGAGTTACTTTTCTGGGGGTGCCTATTCCCCTTCTTCAGGCAGTTTGATCACCAATTGCACTTCTTCAGGGGCTTCGGCAGGCTTTGGAGGGTCCTTCTTCATGGGCTCGTGAAACATGGTGATAGGCAGCTGCTTCATGGTGACAAGGAGGTTATTACAGGGCGTCATGCACGCATCAATGGCATTTGAAAACTTTGTGGAGCGTTCCATATAAGGATCCCATGCTCCAGTCATCTCCGGCAGCTCCCTGCCCTCATAATTCAGGACAGACATTCCAGAGACAGGCCCTCATCCTCCTCCTTGTCCCCATACCCTGAACCTGCCGCATCTTCTTCCATGCCGGCAGACTTCGTCTCTTCCAAATCCTGGTTCATCACGAGGTCAGAGTGGACACTCAATGAGAGTGCCAACTTCATCTTCGGTGATGTCATCAAAGCCTTCTCCACCAAGTGTCCTCACCAATCGGACTGCCTTATCAATGGCCGAATGTTGAATTTCTTCTGGAGAGAGACCCCTATAATAGTGAACACACTCCAGCCACAACTTCCAGCATGCATTAAGGGTTTCCTTCATATCCTTCAAATCAGCCAATGGCGGTCAGACATGTGGCAATCATGAATTTACACAGTACTTCTTCACCGTAAATTCACTGTCATCATCATTGCCTTCACAAGGTGCTTGAGGGAGTTCCACCTTGAATAGGCACGGATCATGCCCTGGTCCATAGGCTGGAACAGAGAGGTGGTATTGGCAAGGAGGAACTCGAGCTGGACTTCCTCGTAATAAAGATCCACAGGGCGGCCACCAGCATTATCCATAATCAACATCACTCTGAACTCCACGCACAAGCACTTGAGATAATCCTCAACTTGAGGGATGAAGCTCTGAATGAATAAAGACGTAAGGACTTCGGTGATCCAGGCCTTGGCGTTTGCATCCAAAACACAAGCACCAAGTTCTTGTTCTTATTCTTGAGGGCCGTGGGGTTTACAGCCTTGTAAATGAGGCCTGGTTTCAGAATGAAGACAGCACATTGCCACACACATGACGAAGGTAACCCTATCCTTCTGGGCCTTAAACCCATGGGCTCTGACTTCGTCCTTCATGATGCATGTCCGTGAAGGCTTTTTTTTTTTCTGAACAAGCCAGTCTTGTCCATACTGAACACTTGTTCTGAATGATAGCCCTTGTTCCTGAGGATTTTCTTGAAGGTCTTGGGATATTTCACAGCCACTTCCATGTCTGCCAATGCCATTTCCCCATGCAGAGAAACAAACTTTAGGTGGAACCACCCCTTGCTGGCCTGAAAACCTTCAGGAGCTAATGATGGCTCTGCTTCTTTATCTTCTTCTTCTTCTTCAGTGGGGTCGTCAAAGCCTTAGAAGTCTGCTTCCCGTACGTTGTTGCCTTCCTTAACAGTCGAAAACTGCTGGCAGAGATTTTGTGCCTTCTTACAGATGATGTTGCCGTCGAGGGGGATGTTCTTCTTACGATAATCCATTATCCACAACGCCAAGGCTGACTCTGTCCTCACAATGCTCTTATCACACATGGTAGAAACTGTCTTGGCATTACCGCAGAAGCTAGCATCCACAGTCTTTCTTATATCCGCCTCTTTGTTCTTGATGTACTGAACAGTTATCTCATTCATGCCATAATGGCGGGCTACTGCGGCGTAAGTCTTCCCTTCCTTCAGCATTTCCCGAAGTACTACCTTCTCCTGAAGCATCATGACATTCTTCTGGCACTTAAGCACTTTGCCAGAAGTCTTTGAAGGAGCAGAGCATTTAGGAGGCATCTCAGGGCACAATTAAAAAAAGATACACAAAGATTAAAAACGAGACATAAAGATATGCCAAGTACTGTACACAGATATGCAGCAACACATTTGAACAGGGGAGGTCTACGTGGTGAATTGGCAAAGGTGCAGGCTCCCACAGCCCATCTCCACAAGACAAAGCCTTGGGGTACAGTCAATCAGAGCCAAGGAAAATGAATGGTGCTCGTGTTTGGCTTCTTTGCAAATGCCAGCCAACAGCATGTCAAGTAGCGTTGCGCCTAGTTATTTCAGCTTTCCAAGCTGCATTTTCTTTCCCGTGAGCTTTGTTATTGGAATTTGCTCTTCGTTTGGCAAATATTCTTTAGGAAAAAAATTATATTTTATTGATATTTTGCTGACTTTAATATCTGAAAATTAGGAAATAATTTTTTTTATGATAAAAAATGCATTTAGTCACAAAAATAAACTGAAAATAATTAGTGAATGTTTTAGATATGCTTCCTAAAACTGTTACTGTACTCTTACCAAGGCAGAAAATAATCAAATTATCCCAAAATTCGGGCACATACATTTTCTTTCATACAGTAGTATTCAAGCCTTATTGTTTTCTGTTAATATATACAGTAGATTGGGGTAACATTTTCTTTCCCGCAAGATTGTGCTTCATTTGGTGAACTTTCTTAAAGAAAAGAAACATTGATATTTTTCTGTTTACATTGATATTAATACTTGAAAATTTGTACAGCAAATCATTTTTTTATCATAAAAAATGTATTTGGTGACAAAAATTAAATGAAAATAATTAGCAAATATTTTAGATATGCTCTATTTATTAAGTTATTTTTTCTTTTTCATAAGTGGCATCTCTTCTTTCCGTATTCCCCGTTCCTTCCTCTTACTTCTTCCTAATGAACACCATATTCTTTGGGAGCTTGAATTTCAAGTCAATGGCCCCTGTGGGCTTGTTCCATGTGAATAGGTTTCATTTATTGAATAATAATAATAATAATAATAATAATAATAATAATAATAATAATAATAATAATAATAATAATAATAATAATAAAGGGATTTTGACAAAGGAAAAATCTATTTCTGGAGAGGGGACCGTGTCACCCGGTGAAAAAGTCCATTCAGCACTTATTTCTAGGTAATTCCGTTGCTAGATACCAGAGAAAGCTAAATGAAATGCTGGAGTTACTACCCCCAGAGCGAGCTCCATTAGATGGAGTCGTGTATGGAAAAGGGTGAACTAAATAAACACGGAACCCTGTCCTACAGAGATTCCCAAAGTCAAAAGTCCCACCGAGAGGTGCTGTTACAAACCCATGCACCACTCGCAGATTGTACACAAAGCATCGCTAGCCACATTCCATGAAAGCACCACCCCACTAGAATGATGTTTACTATGGGAGGGAGACAACATATGATAGGGGTGGGTCACCGTGTGACACGGTCCCCTCTCCAGAAATAGATTTTTCCTTTGTCAAAATCCCTTTTCTGGATCGGGTCCCGTGTCAGCCGGTGAAAAATTAACCGAGAAATAAACATCATTCTTATACTGTAAGAGATAACAAAATGTTAGGGGAACAGAAGACCAAAGGTCTACCAAACAGTTTAATTGCTAGCAATAACAACAAGAAATGTACAAATGGAACTGGTGGGAGCTTAAAATTAACATGACAATGAAAAAATATACTTAAACAAAACAATTATACAAAACTGTAAACATTATAAAATAAATGTGTCACTTGGACAAATATACAGATAACACCGTCAGGGGACAAGATCAAGGTATGCCTGACTGTGATGACTGTAAGGGGATAACTGAGGCAGTGCAGGAAGAATTGACTAGGAATCAGAAAGGGTTCTAGAGGGAGGGACAACATTCCCTGCCACGACTGTTGAGAATTTAAGGGCTTCTAAAGATTTCAAATAGTGACGTTTGAAAACTAAGGGAGACTTCCAACCAGTGTACTTGGTAAGATCCGTGAAATTCATGTAATGGAAGTAGTTAATGGAGGTGGCCACAGCCCTAATATCAAGAACTCTTGGGACTGAGTCAGGATTAGCCTGTTTGATGAAACACAGGATCTGTTGTCTAATAGCAGGCATAGAGATATTACCCCCCCCTTCTCTGATAAAGACAGGCCCAGATGAGATGTGAGAGGACCTGTCTAAATAAGCCTTCAATGTATGAACTGGACACAAGGACAGGTCTTGAGGGAGGGAGAATTTTCCAAGGCGACCACCTATTTTGCGGATCTTCATTTTTGGCTAGGAATTTAGGGTGAGAATCAGCAAAACCTCCTGATGGAAGGAAATCAACATGGTTGGTTTCCCTAGAGAGTGCAGACAGCTCTGAAATTCTAGCACCGAAGCTAGGCTGACTAAGAACAACGTTTTTCTCAACAAGGAAAGGAAGGGACAAGACTGATTGTCGATATCTGAAGCTAATTTCAACATGTCATTCAAAAACCAGGAAACCGTATGTGGACGGATTACTGGTCTCAGCCGCGGCACAGGCCTTAGGGATGGAAGAAAAGTAAGGATCTGTGAGGTCAATTTTGAAACCGCACAAAAATACTTTCCGTAAAGCCAACTTGACTGTAGTAACAGTACTGGAGGCTAAACCCTTCTCAAACAGTGACCTAAAAAAGGAGATTGTCAAATTTGTGGTCATCACTGTAGCATCAGATTCCTTCAAAAAGAGTGCTAGCTTCTTAACTGCTGAGTCGTACTGCCATAGAGTAGAGACCCGCTTATCTGATTCCAAGAACACGGTATTAATAGGATCAACATTAGCATCCCTCTGAGCCGCAAATTTCATAAAGTCCATAAAGCCAGGGCATTTTGAATTCTTGAGGAAGCTGACACAGTCTGAGTTTGTACTACCTGTGTCAGTTTTGGACTGGGGATTTGGATGTGGCGAAGTTTCAGTTCCAGCAGAAGTGGAAACCAGTTGCTCTTTGGCCAGTAGGGAGCCACTAGAGCTACTTGACCCTTGAATGTCCTGAGTTTGTGAAGGACCTTTAACAACAAATTTACCAGAGGGAACAGATAAATCTTCTTCCACCTGTTCCAATCCAATGACATTGCGTCCGTGGAGAGAGCTTGAGAGTCCAGGTTGGGAGCCACATAATGAGGGAGTTTGCTGTTGAACTTGGTTGCAAACAAATCTACCTCCAGGCCCGGAACTTGGTCGCAGATCCAATTGAAAGAGTCCCTGTCTAGGGACCACTCCGACTCGAGGGGAGTCGTCCTCGATAGAGAATCCGCCACGACATTCCGGACCCCTGCAAGATGAGTGGCAGACAGGTGCCACTTGTTCTTGCACGCCAGGGAGAAAAGTGCAATCATTACCTGGTTGATCCAGCTAGATTTTGAACCCCCCCTGTTTATGCAGTGGACTACTGTGGCGCTGTCCAGAACCAGCCTTATATGAATCTTCTTGGGAGGAAGGAGCTTCTTTAAGGTAAGGAAGACCGCCATGGCCTCCAGAACGTTTATATGGAACTGGCGGAACATGGTGGACCAAGTCCCTTGCACTTCTTGGTGTTGAGAATAACCTCCCCACCTGCTCAGGGAGGCATCTGTGTGGATAACCAACGCCGGAGGAGGAAACTGGAGAGGAACTGACTTGGACAGGCTCTTGACTGTTGACCAAGGCCGGAGTCTCTTTTTGAAGATGGGAGGAATCAGAGACACCTTGTCTCTGAGCCTGATATTTGCTCGACTCCGCCATACTCTGTTTATATCTTTCAGTTTTGTCTTCAGCAACAGATCTGTCACTGAAGCGAACTGAAGGGAGCCCAAGACTCTTTCTTGGGCCCGTCGAGAGGCTCGTTTGGACTTGAGAAACTGCCTGGTTGCTCTGGCTATCTCTTTCCTCTTGGACGGTGGAAGAGAGAGCCTGTGAGAATTCAGGTCCCACTGGATTCCTAGCCACTGAAAACAACTGCTCGGAACCAGGCGGGACTCCTCCTGTTTACACGGAAGCCCAGAGATTCCAGAAAGCGGACCTAACGCAGTTGTAACCCTCCGGCACTCTTCGGACGCTGGATGCCCAGATGATCCAGTCGTCTAGATCGCGCCAGCGCAATCCCTTGAGACCGAGTTGTTGCACGACCATGTCTGTCAACTTGGTGAAAATCCTTGGGGCTACGTTGAGGCCGAAAGGCATCACCTTGAAAGAGTATGCTTGCCTTCGAGCCTGAACCCCAGAAAGGGGGAGAACCTTCTTGCAACCGGGACATGATAATAGGTGTCGGAAAGATCTATAGAGGTGGTTACGGCTCCACGGGGCAGTAGGATCCGAACTTGGGAGACTGTAAGCATCTGAAACTTGTCGCAACGAATGTAGGAATTCAGACGGGACAAGTCCAGAATTACTCTCCGCTTGTCGGAACCCTTCTTGGGAACACTGAAGAGCCTGCCTTGGAACTTCAGTGTCCTCACTTTTCTTATGGCCTGTTTCTGTAATAGATCTTTCACGAAGTCCTCGAGATCCTTGGTCGGTGTCTGGTAAAACCCGACTGGTGGAGGGGGACCGTCGATCCAACTCCATCCTAGGCCCTTGGAAACGATACTCTGAGCCCAGGGACAGAAGGTCCACCGGGCCCGAAAATGGTACAGCCTCCCGCCCACTGGAAGTATGTCATTGGTCCGGTGTTTGCTTCCTTCCTCTGGAGCCTCGACTTCCTCTGTTCCTGGAAGAGGAGCGGAGGGCTCCCCTTCCTCTAAAATAGCCGCGGGGCCTGTTGCCTCTGGTTGACTGCCCAGAGCGAAATTTCCCCTGGCTTTCATATGAAGCATTGAAAGCCGGGGAAGAGATGTAGGAGGGGGCAGCAAGAGACTGATGTGCCGGCTGAACCAGAACATACTGAGGCGGAGGCTGGGAGGAAGAGGTTGATGGTTGCTCATGCAAAGGAACTTGGACAGCATGGACAAAAGACTGAGCCGGGAGGCGTTTGAATTTCTTAAATTTCTTGCCGGACTTTGGGGAAGGCCCGGCAAGATCTGACTGCTTCCGTTTATAGGGCAGACCCCAACGAGAACGGAGACTCTGATTGACCCTAGCCGCCTCAGATAAGACTGCGTCAACTTCTTCTTGGGGGAAAAGATTTGCTCCCCAGATGGAACTTTTCAGAAGCCTATTTGGTTCATGACGTACTGTGGCTGCCGAAAAGATATGTTTCCGGCAGGCCAGCCGAGCTGTTATAAAGTCAAACAGGTCTTGTTGAAAACTCGCCAAATGAGATTTCGCCAAGACCTGGAACAAAGAATCTTCCCTGTATACCAAAGAAGTTGCTTCTGCCAAAGTCAGAGAGTTCAAGGACCTGGCGAGCCTATCCTTACTTTCAGCTTCCGCCTTCAGGAGCGACTCCGGGATCTTAGGGAGCTGCTCACTGAACAGGTCAGAAGCGCAGTCTGGGTGAGGCGAGACACGTAAAAGCGTATTTGGGGCTCCCTTCCAGAACTTCGGTGCCTCCGGGAAAAACGAGAGATGTTGGGTCCGTCTCCCAGAGATGAGGAAGAGGTTTACCGTCTAAGCAAGCTTGACTGGTCAGAGAGGCCACTTTCGAAATACAAGGAGGAAGGAGAATATCACTTAAAGTGAACATAGTGAACACTCCTTTGGCTGGTGTGAGCCTAGTGTTCTCCGCTTGCCACTCCGTAAGTGTCCTCATCAAAGACGTTTGGGCTTGATCCCTAGGATAGATTGCTGAAATGGAATGTGGCTAGCGATGCTTTGTGTACAATCCGCGAGTGGTGCATGGGTTTGTAATGGCACCTCTCGGTGGGACTTTTGACTTTGGGAATCTCTGTAGGACAGGGTTCCGTGTTTATTTAGTTCACCCTTTTCCATACACGACTCCATCTAATGGAGCTCGCTCTGGGGGTAGTAACTCCAGCATTTCATTTAGCTTTCTCTGGTACCTAGCAACGGAATTACCTAGAAATAAGTGCTGATTGGACTTTTTCACCGGCTGACATGGGACCCGATCCAGAAATAATAATAATAATAATAATAATAATAATAATAATAATAATAATAATAATAATAATAATAATAATAATAAAAAAAATCTGCGAACAGGCAAATTTTCTGTGAATTATTTGGAGTTATGTTCCACAGAAAAATTTGCGAATTGTCGGGGTCGACTGTATTACGGTATTTGTATACTGTACTTTACACATCTTGTAAGCATACACAGTGTTTACATAAAATTCATTTTCAGATATATCTGAACTCAAAGGAAAATTATTTTTATTTATTATTATTAAAGTAGTTTAACCAAACCACTGAACTGGCTTTCAGCTCTCATAGGGCTGGCCCAAAGGATTACAATAAAATACCAGATCTAGGCTTGAGGCCAAGCTCTGGAACCAAATAGTTTATTCAGTGTGATGACGAATGAGTGATAATTAAACTAAAAACTGCAAAAAAGGCACATGCTTCCACACTCGAACGCATGCACATGCATCCATACATACGTAAAATAAAATCGGAATAAGTTAAGTAATATTTTAAAAATTTTATTTTTAAAATTCATTAAATGACCCATGGACTTTCATATTTTCATCTTTTACTTATACAGGCAGTCCCCGGTTTATGACGGGGTTCCGTTCTTCGCGCGTCGTAACCGAAAAATCGTCGTAAGCCGGAAAATCGTCGAAAATCGTCAAAAATCATAAGAAAACCTTACTTTTAATGCTTTTGCATTGAAAACGATGTAAACTGCATTATTATTGAGTTTTACATCAAAAAAACCTTCAAATTATGATTATTCTGCCGTTTTGGGGCCATATTTCTTCCGTCGGATCTTTTAACCCCGGAACATGCGTCGTAAGCCAGGAAATAATTTCTGATGAATATATTTGGCGTCGTAACCTCGAACGTCGTAAGCGGACCGTCGTAAACCGGGGACTGCCTGTATTTATATTTTATCAACTAAATTACATCTCTTCATGAACATCAAAGTTGGAACGACTGAAAATGCAGAAGATTCTGACAAAATTTCCTTCATTGATTTATTTTCAAAAGTTGGCAGTCGATGCTGGTCATACTTTGGACACACACAACACGTCTTACTGTTATTATCACCTTGCAATTTGAGCACTCAGGAGCAGGGCTACGTGGGTTGCTCATTAAGTGTCCGTGTGTCAGACAATTATGGATTATGGCCTATTCGGAGACGAGTTACAATTACTTGCGTATGTCTATCTCTCTGATATGATGAACCCCATTTTCTAACACTGAATTTTATGTTTCAATTTATTATTTTCGGGTTCTGCATTCCATATATTTTGCCATTTATTTACAATGATTGTTCTCATATATTTTATGTAGTCACTAATAAGGATGTTTACATTTGCTCTTATCATGTGGATTGCTTCTTTAGCTGCTTTATCAGCCTCTTCATTTCCTTTAATCCCTCCATCGGCAGGGCAACATAATTCAATATTTTTTTCCATTATTACACAAATTGTGGAGTGAAAACTTAATTTGTTGCACAATATTATTTTTTGGATTGTAACTTTGAATGGCTTTTATAGTGCTTCTGGGTCACTATAAATTACAAAATTATTAAATGAGGCTTCTTTAATTATTTTTATGGCTGATGCTATTGCAGATAACTCAGCTGTAAATACTGAGGCATTATCTGGTAGAGATTATATGTTCTACTGTATGTTGTCTATGGTGTTCTGGGGTATATGAATAATTTTTTGATAAATAATTTAAGTGTGTACAAATTCTCATTTTATTCACCTTCCAAGGAGAAAGTAATTTTACTATTAAAGGTAATTGTATACAGTATTTATATTCAGTGACTTAAACAATCTTCTAGCTCTAATTGGGAAAGGAGATGGATGATTGGTTATAAATACATCTCTTAATCCAAATAATTTTTTGGTTGGAGAATCATTTGTCTGAATTCTTCATTGTTACTAGCTCTCTATGGAGAGACAGAGGTGGTTCACCACATTCAACTTGTAAAGATGACATTGGCGATGATCTAAAGGCTTCTGAACATACTCTATGGCCTTCATTATGAACTGGGTCTAATGTTTTCAGCATTGCGTCTGATGCAGAGCAATATATTTCGCTCCCATCATCAATGACAGACAGCAATATTGCTTTATACAGTACAGTAAGGGTATGTCTATCAGCTCCCCAAGTAGTGTTTGATAGTTTTTTAATTAGACTCAATTCTCTTTTACATTTTGATTTAATGTATGTTATGTGGGCTTTCCAGTTCAAGTGAGTATCAAATACTAATCCCAAAAATTTTTCTGTTTGGCTAATTGGTATACTGTATTTTCTGATTTTTTAATCTATTTCTTCACCCTTTTTCCACCTTTTATATTTTTAAAATATAATTGCTTGAGTTTTATCTATGGAAAATTTAAAGCCCAAAGATGAGGCCCATTCATCTATTTTTATTATTCTTTTATTAATGATTCATTCTGCATGTTTTATTCGAAATGGTGAATAATATACTGTATGGCAAAATCATCCATATACAAGTTACTTTAATTCCAATTGGTAGATTTTTACCGATATCATTTATTGCTAAAAGTAAACAGTGTGCCACTAAGGACATTTCCTTGTGGAACACCATTTTCAAGTGGGAATGTACTTGACAATGAATCATCAATTCTCACTTGAAAAGTGCGTTTTGTAGGAAAGTTTTGGATAAACCTGGGTAAATGTCCATGGATGCTGTTTTAATGTTAACATTTTTAATATCACATATCAACATATAGTATCATATGCCTTTTCAGTGGCAAAAAATACGGCTATAGTAATTTGTTTTACGTTCAAATCCTCTTCGTATATGGTCTTCTAAGTTAGATGGAGAATCCAATGTAGATCTGTTACATTGTGACCCAAACTGAATGGGAGTCAAAACTTTATTTTCTTGAATGTGCGATGTTAGTCAAGTATTTACCATTTTCTCTGGTAATTTGCAGAAACAACTTGTTAAAAAATTGGTCTGTAATTGTTTACATTACTGGGATCCTTTCCAGGTTTGGGAATAGGAATAATTATATCTTTACGACATGCATCAGAAAATAAATTTCGAAGCCATGAATGATTATAAAACTCTAATAAGTATGACTTTGCTAAAGTTGCTAAGTGGCAGATCATTTCAAAACAAATATTGTCACCTCCAGGGGCAGATTTATTGCTGTTCAAGAGGGCATATTCCAACTCTTCTATATTAAATTTTGTATTATAATATATATAATCTGCTGTTTCAAAATTTACTGTTATTAATTCTATATTTTTTTGTGTGTGGAAGTGTTCATCTAAATTATCATCATTACTTACATTTGCTAAGTTTTCTCCTATTACATTACTTATTCCTTTTGGACAGAGTATTCTTTTCCCACCTTTTAATATGGCATGTCTAAAAGAAAAGTTTAAGTGTACCTTAGTTTAACCAGACCACTGAGCTGATTAACAGCTCTCCTAGGGCTGGCCCGAAGGATTAGACTTATTTTACATGGTTAAGAACCAGTTGGTTATCTAGCAATGGGACCTACAGCTTATTGTGGAATCCGAACCATATTATTCCGAGAAATGAATTTCTATCACCAGAAATAAATTCCTCTAATTCTTCATTGGCCGGCTGGAGGTGGTTTAACATGGGTACCATTTATTTTCCTGAATTTTTCTCATATTTTTTGCATGGGAGTATTATTAGAAAGAACTGATACATATTTCCTCCATGAAATGATTCTTCCTTGAATTACTTATTTTTTAAATTTTGCAGATATTCTGTTATATAGAGGTTTTAATGTATCAATTTCTAATAATAATACAGTTAGTTTTTTTAGATTTTCTTCTAATAATGGTAATGTTTTACTTATTTTACTGAACTTTCTATTCAAAGTATCTAATTGTCTTCCAATTTGGTGTTTTATTTTTATTAATTGTTAGTTTTTCAGACCACCATGGGGCTTTGTGTTTTGTTGGGTGAGATTTTGATTTGGGTATTGCTTTATCAGCAGCATTTTTAATGAAATCAACAAGAAACCTATTTGTTTCATTATGATCTTGTATATACTTAAATGTGGGATATTCCTAGTATGGAATTCATATCGACCCCAATCTGCTTTATAAATATTATATTGAGGGACATGCTTGGCAGGATTATTTTGTAATAATGAAATTAATATTGGGAAATGATCACTTGTATGCAAGTCATCAGCTGCATTCCAATCCAATATCTACTATGCTTGTTGTACATAGAGTTAAGTCTACTGAGGAAAAGTTTCCATGTATTTTTGAAAAATATGTGTTGATTTCGTTATAATTTATACAGCACATGTCGTTTGAATCTATGAATTCTTCTATTTTATTTTCTGCTCTATCTGAGTTTGTACAATTACAGTTCCATATTGGGTTGTGAGCATTAAAATCACCTACTATTAATGTAGGTTCCTTGACATTGTTAAGTATTCTTTAAGTTTATCAATGTTGTAATTTTTATTAGGTTGGTTGTAAAGTTTTAAATTACATAATTATCATTTTTTATTCGGATTTTAATACCTGATATTTGCAAGTCAGTAATGTTTACAGGTACTTTGTCATAAACCACTTTGTTACCCAGATTTATGGCTGTACCTATATTTCCTTCTTCCTCTTGTGATGTTAGATGCTAAGGTGTATTCACCTATTACTGATACAGTTTTGTTGACATGCTGTAAACATATCATTGGTTCATATTCTTTTAGTAATCGTTGTATTTCTCCTAGGTGTAATCTGGTCTGTAGACCATTTATGTTTCACCGTATATTATAGCTATTGAAAATATTTTGTTATAGTGGTCGAGTTTTGTTTTCTTTTTCCATTATCAACTTGGATTTTTCCTGATAATTTATTCACAACATTCATTTATTTTTCTTTATAATATATTAAGTGCTCACTGCACATGCAACCTTTTTCATGAGTACTCAAATCAGGGTTTTTTTTTTTTGTTTCATAAAATTTCTTATATTTTTGTTAAACCATCTTTTGTTATGTTTTTGTTATTATTGCATAATTCAATGAAACAATCATTACATCCACGTGTTATCACGTATATGTTGTTTCAGTTTTTCTTGTTGTACCAATTATTGGTGATGGAGTAATCTCTTCTCCCTCGACATAATCATTCTTATCTATGGTATGGTTCTCTTCCACTTCTTCAGTGTTTTGGATATCTGCCTTCATAGGTTTTACTATTATTTTAGGAGATAAAGGCATATTCTTTGCTTGATTTTGTTCTTTCTTCATATCCTCTCTCTTCGGTTTAACCAATGTTTCTCTAATAATAGTTGGTTTCTTCATTTTGGATGGAGTTCTCAAGGCCTTTTTTTATCTTTAATTTCCAGTCCATCACGACCCTCCTTCCGTAGTAGCATCCTCCTGCGTTCCTCTTTGCATTAATATTTCAAATGAATTGGATAAAATATTATCTATCTGATTTGTACCTGTTTCTTTATTCTTAACCATTTTAGTTTTAATTTCTAAAGCATTAATTTCCTCTTGAGATTTACTTTTCTGCGCTCCATTACTCTTATCTGTATGCATTTTTGTATCATTATTGGTTCTTGTTATCAAGGAATTTGTAAGTTTCTTAGAAGGATCTTGAATTCCTCTCACTTTCAGTTCTAATTTAGCCTCTTTTATAAACATCCCTGTTCTTTCTTGTAGCATTTTCAATTCTGTACCTGTATTGTATATGTAATACATGCATTCTTTAGATCTTGCATGATGATTATGCCTATAGTTTACACACTTTGGTTCACTGCAATTCCGTTGTGTGGCATGTTCTTCAGATCCACAATATGCTCATACAGGTTTGTTTTGACAGTATTTCTTTGCATGCCCATATTTACTATAGTTCTGACACTGTAGTGGCTTTGGGAAAAAGGGTCTCATTTCTCTGTTTTCGGCAAAAATGTTTATTTTTTGAGTAGATCATGACCCTCAAATTTTATTTTTGCAGTTTTTAATATTTGTTTATATTTCTTTGTTTACTCGGTATATTATATACTTCACAATCTTGGACTCTGGGATATTTTTTTTAAGAGTCCAAGAGAATACTCTTTTCAATTGGTTCATCACTGTTCTCAGGAAGCACAATGGTACCCTGAATGCTATTCATAGTGTCATGTCTTTAATTTTTACATTTATATTATCTATTGTTGTTATAGACATATAGTCCTCAGACTGACTCTTTGTTGTGGCTTCTATAAGCCATGCCTTTTCTCTTATATGTCTAAACGACATTTCTGTCGTTGAATGTCTGTTTAATAGGTAACTTTCTAACTTTGGGGCTGAAATTTTCCGTTCTGTTTCCATGGTTAGAAACCTTGACCAACTCCCACTCCCAAAGAGGGAGTCGAAGTGAGTCAAGGTTGGGTCAAGATGATATTTACTTCTTTTGGGTGGTTTGTTCTTTACTGAAGCAGAGGGTTCCAGTGTAATTACACTAGTATGTTTCTTGGATTTTTCCAAACAAAAATTGTCAGAGGAGGTTCCCGCAGTCATCAACTGCGCCGGCACAGTACCATGAATGGGCCCAGGGACTTCTTTAAAGGAACAAGTTCTCCTTCTTCTTCTTTTTCTTCTTCTTCACATTCTTCTGTTCTTTGCATTTCTTCCAGTACCATTAAATCCTCATTCACCAACTCCTCAGAATGACTCTCAACCAGCTCTTCAATTGAAAGTCCTCTTCCCCTAAGTCAAGCTGTAACTTTTCACTTCTGTCAACGAGACAGACTGTTAAGGATTCCCTTTGCTTCCTCTTTTCTTGGATTAACTTGAAACTGTTGGGAACTGTGGTCATACAGCTCCGAGTTCCATTCATGTTCATGTCACCTACCTCACACCACATGCAGCATCAATATTCTTTATATAGTTGTAAATGTTGTAACCCTTCCAGAAGTCCCGTAAGGTCACACCTGGGGCATTTACCTCCTTCAATGCTTGCCTGCATGTATGGCGAGTGTAATATTTCTTGAAACTTACTATTACGCTTTGATTCATCGGCTGAATCAAATAAGTTGTGTTGGGGGTAAATAAACAATTTTAATATCCGGAATGGAAATCGAAATCATCTAAGTGCAGTGGGTAACCAGGGGCAATATCCAAAATTAAGAGAATCCTGAAAGGAATACCATTCTTACGGCAGTACAGCTTGACTTTGGGAACAAAGTGATGAAAAAACCAGTCTTCAAATAGAGCAAGAGTAACCCAGGCTTTGTTATTGGACATCCAGGTGACAGGTAGAGAACTTTTCGTGATATTTTTCAGTGCCCGTGGATTTGCTGCGTGATACACGAGGAGAGGTTTTAGATTAAAGAGTCCCAATGCGCAAGTTGCCACCCAGCAGTAAAGTTAGCCTATCCTTTGCTGCCTTAAATCCTGGCATCGTCTTCTCTTTATGACTGATGTATGTTTTTTCTGGCATTTTTTTCCAGAAAAGACCTGTCTAATCTATATCAAAAATCTGCTGCAGGGTATAACCTGCCTTATCAATTGCTTTCCTTGAGTATATTGGGAAATTTTTCAGTTGCCTTGTCGGTGCTCAATGACTCACCAGTAATGGACATGTAATGCAAGTTAGCATGTTTTTTTGAAACGATGAAGCCATCCATGACTTGCAGCAAATGTTTCATTTTCAGTGCTTTTGCCAGCCTTAGCCTTCAGGTCACTGAAAAGGCTTTTAGCCTTTTCCTGAATGAGCATGATTCTAAGCAGTACACATCTTTGTCTCTAGTATTCCATCCCGACATCCAAGTGTTTTTCCATTTCTTCTACCAACCTCCCCCTACCGTTACTTATAATTGTTGACTGCATTGGCACAGAACTTTTTACATGTTCCATAATTCTATCTTTGTTCTTAAAAATTGTGCTGATAGTCAAGCGATTCATATTATACCGGCGTGCTACCTCAACCATTATTTCATCACTTTCTAATTTCTTTATAATTGCCACTTTTGTTTCCACTGAGATAGCTTGCAGCTTTTTACCACTACCACTAACTTCACTTGCTGTACACTCACCATCAGCCATGACAGATAAAGGATGGGCTAGATATTTTACAATAAAATCACAAGAATTACTCGGAGCACAAGCGATCACGTCTTATCACTGGCATGGGCTCAGGAGTCTGGGACCGTGTACAGTACTGGCATCAGCTATGGTGCTCTTCAGCGTGGGTAGTGGCAGAAATTGTAACTAAGCCAAAGTGCATACTATAACATTTGAACTTGTGTGTGGCGGATGGAGTGCTCTGAACAAACTCTAATTTACGATCATGGTTGTTTGTATCTTGAAGTTCGTAATGAGAGGAGCGTCTGTATCTAGTCATAAATTTTCCTTTGTCTTCATTGCCCTAGCATAAATTTTGACCTTATTTAGTAATCTTTCAGCATGTCCTATACTTACCTGTTCTGTAAAGATTTGTTCAGGGCTGCTGCTTCAATTTTAAATTGTTGGCCTCAAGTGTGCAATCTCCACGTTCAGGAAAAGAGCAAGTACCACATTTTTTTTTATTTTTACAAAAGGGTGTCCATACTTGAAATAACTGTAACATTTTAGTGGACTCTGTTTTCATTACCTGACTGCTATTCTTTCACTTTCAGTGTGTACATGGAAGGGTATTATAGCCCTCAAAAATAATGGACAATCAGAGATGTCTTAGGAACCTAGTGTAACTTCCACATTTCTACTAATATCTCCTCTTCTATGAATTCATAAAGATCTCTGTTGAAGACCATGGCCCTCCCTTAACTCAAATTTAATTGGGGTTTAACATCAATCACCATTTCACTACTGTTTTTCAATTCCAAAACATATGTGACTGCGTAGGAGACTACATGAATAAGGACACTTTCGCCCAAAACTGGAGATATCACCAGATCTTATTAATCCAAATTCTAAAAAATCTTCCATTTTAAAGTAATTACCATTATCCTTGCTAGCTGTTGAAAAGAGCCACACTGGAGGTTTAAGTTTTCTCAGAGTATATCTGCTTGTAAATTATTTGTTTCTTGGTCCAGTCTGCAGGTTGGTAAACGTACAAACCAATAGGAATGTTTTCACAGAGAATGCACTTAAAGTTACCTTCTGAATTCTGATATTAGTAATATTGCAACTTGCCTTAAAAGCTTTCTTGTGGTTACTATATGATATCCAAGCATTCCACTTTTCATTACATATATTAAGGTTCTCATTTTGACAATTGTTCCATAATGCTCACATGCTTCATACAGCATGTAAATTAGTTTCTAAATTAATTAACATAAAACAGAGCATCTTCTTTTCAATGTCATTATCATTATAATTATCTAACTTTTATGGGAATTTTCTCCCTTAACATAACTATAGTCCAAATTGGCTTGTCCATTATTTGTCAGGAATTGCCACTGATGATTTTAGCCAGGTATCATCATCTCTACAAAGGGTTAATAAGGTCCAGGGTATTTATGTCATCAGAATTAGTCACATACAAAACAGAGAGAGAAAGAAACAAACCTCAAAATCTAAAATAAACATGAAAATCTTGAAAAGATATGTCTTTCTATGGAGTTTTTCCTTCTGCATGGCATCAGTCAGAGCTCTAATGGGAAGGCACTAAAACAATTAGGTGGCTGAATTGTAAGCCAAGCCTGCTCCATGGGACTGAGAGTATCACAAGAGTTTGATTCATCCCATCCTAAGCATGTTACAGTAATCCCCTCAATATCCAGATCTTCATTTTCTGATACCGACATATCCATCACCACTGGACAGGGACCAAAGAATATATATAGAAGCTATATTTATATAAATTTAAAAATTTTAAAACTGTTTCGATGGTTTGTAATACTGCACAGCCTAAGGAAAAATGTTGGAAGCACTGACTGCTTACACTTATAAAGAGACTGAGGAAGGGTTTTGGGTGTGTGGGAGGCCTGGAGAGATTTCCAAGGTGTGGGACACCAGATGGTTGAGCACCTTGGAAGAGGAGCAGCAGTAAGGCAGTTTACAAGAGGTTGTTTTGGTAAGGTAGGTGGAGTAAGGGAGGAGTTCCTGGCTGAGAGGGGGACAGGGATGGGTGAGAGGGGCAGGAAGGTGTTTTAACTTGTTACAGCCTTTTTTTATACATTTATGCTTTTTCCACATTTTATTAAAGGGTATGTACAGTACTGTAACTTGTAACGAGTTCCTCATTGGACGGGTTGGTATCGTTCTCGGCTAGCACTCTGCTGGGCCCGCGTTCGATTCTCCGACCAGCCAATGAAGAATTAGGGAAATTTATTTCTGGTGATAGAGATTCATTTCTCGTTATCATGTCATTCGATTCCACAATAAGCTGTAGGTCCTCTCTTTGCTACATATTATTAAAGTAGTTTAACCAGACCACTGAGCTTCACTTCAGCCTCATAGGGCTGGCCCAAGGATTTGATTAAAATATTTCAGGGTCCAGGCCTGAAGTCAAGCGCTAGGACCCACATTAGATCATCCGATACAAAGATGAATGAATTAAAATTAAATTAAAACTGCACATAAGCACATCCTTCATACACAAATACATTTACTCAGACTTCCTTACATACATACTAAAATGGTATATTAAAATTCAGAATATAAATTAAACAAAATTTTTAAAATTTTTGTCTTTGTAAAATTCAAATGTTAAAAGGGTTTTCATGCTTTTATTATTTACTTATTTTTATATTTTTTATTAATTAAATTACAGTTCTTCAAGAACATCGTAATTAACGTATTGAAAATGTGAAAGATTCTGACAAAATTTTTCACTGATCTATTTCCAAAAGTAGACATTCGTTGTTGGTCATACTTTGGACATTCACATAACACATGTCTGACCGTTATTATTACTCTGCATTCTGAGCACTCAGGAGCCAGGCCATGTGGGCTGTTCATTAAGTGCCCATGTGTCAGACGAGTATGGCCTATTCTGAGGCGTGTTAAAATTACTTGTGTGTGTCTCTATCTCTGATATGATGAACAGCATTTTTTAACATTAGGTATTATTTCTTTCAGTTTATTACTTTCAGGTTCTTTATCCCATATATATTGCCATTTATTTATGATACCCATTTTTATGTGAGTTGCATAATCAGTAACAGGGATATTCACATTTGATCTTGTCATACAGTTGCTTGCTTTAGCTGCTTTGTCTGCATCTTCTTCATTTCCTCTGATCCCTGCATAGGGATCCAACATATTTCTACATTTTTTCCATTATTATATAATTTATGAGATACAATTTAATTTGTTGTACTATTATTGTTTGATTTGTAACTTTGAATAGCTTCTAGCGCTTCTTGAATCACTGAAAATCAAGCAAAATTATTGAATGATGATTTAATTACTTATATTTGAGGTATTTAGCATCTGCTAAATGATAGGCATTGCTAGGTAGAAAAACATAGCTTATTCTAGATACTGCAGCATATCCTACCCTGTGTTCTGATTTAGATCCATCTGTATACATTATGTATCGTGGACCTTCTCGTTTATATGTCTATTGTATGCTGTCTATGGTGTTCTGTTGTATATGAGTTACTTTTACAAATACTTGAGGTGTGTGCAAATTCTCGTTTTATTCATTGTCCAGGGAGTGAGGGGTGATTTTACTATTACAGGCACTTGTATATTTATATTCACGACTCATACAATCTTCTAGCTCTAATTGGGAAAGGTGGTGATGGTTGTTTATAACACATCTCTTTAATTCAAAATAATTTTTGGTTGAGAATCACTAGTTTGAATTTTAAAGACTTTCATTGTTACTAGCTCTCTATGGAGAGACAAAGGTGCCCTCCACATTCAACTTGTAACGATGATTTTGGTGATGACTAAAGGTCTTCAGCATATTCTAAGGCCTTCTATTGTATCAGGATCTAACATTTTCAGAACTGGAGTCAGATGCCGAGCCATACTTCGCCCCATAATCAATGATGGACAGAACTGTTGCCTTATACAGCACAGTAAGGGTATAGTCTGTCGGCTCCCAAGTAGTCTTCGCTATAATTTTCTAATTAGATTTAATGTGCTCTTGGCTTCTAGATTTTGGCATATGTAATGTGGGCTCTCCAGTTCAAGTGGGAATATCAAACACTAATCCCAAAAAATTTTGCTGTTTAGCCAATTGGTATACTATGGTTTCTGGATTTTTAAATCTATTTCTTCATCTTCTTTCCACTTTTTATTTATAAAACATGATTGCTTGAGTTTTATCTCTGAAAATTTAAAGCCTACAGATGAGGCCCATTCATCTATTTTTCCTATGCTTTATTAATGATCTGCTCTGCATGTTTTATTCGATGCTCCTTTTATCATGATCCCAGTTTAACCACCCTGCATAATTCTTGATGCTGAAGGAAAAAGTGCTTGGTGACAGCAAGTGAGTGCCAAGTACTACCAGTTAACTATCTTGTTACCAAGTGCCAAGGAATATTGCTGCATAAAAGGCTCTTGTTGGTATACCTAGGAAAAATTCAAAGCTACTCAAAAAAATCTGTGATTGTTCTGGGGGTGAATCTTACTTCTTTTCAAGTTAGCTTACATTTTTGCATCATTGGGTGCTGTCAGCATTCAAAGTAAACAAAAGAATAATGCTTTGTTGACCTGGATGGACTGTCAGTAATCACCTGTTTCTAACCAGGTGGCATTAGAATGTTTGTTCTTGTCAGAATTCTCCTTGCAGTGTCCTTGAGCATACAGTGTGAATCAAACATAATAATTTTATTTTTTTCTGGCTGATTTTCACTTGGACAGTATTGTGCTGGTTTTCTGTTTTTGCATTATGTTGTGTTTAGCAAGGAGAGACAGAAATACTAAACTTTTTTGGAATGAGTTCTGAGTAAACAATGTATTTGGTTGTGCATGATGGTCACACTTTGTGTTACCTGTACGGGTAATGAATGTGATTTTTCTCATCATTGTGAATAATGTAAGGAGTGGTGTGATGAGAGGGTGAATAATTTTGTGAAGTATTGAAGATATGGGAGGCCAATAAATTACATAGACAGTGTGTTGGTCCAACCATAAGCTTACTCAATCTTTTCTTCCTTCTTCTTCTTCTTCTGGTGTTGCTTCTCCTCTTACTCCTCCATTGCCTGATAGGTTTGACTCCTCTTTCACTCCCTCTGCTCCACCTTGTCATGCTCCCTGTGTGGTTCAGGAGAAAAGGTAGGTAAGATTAAGGAACATAGTTTTATTTATTTGGGATGAATCTTACCTACTGTTAAAGATAGCTTATATCTCAGTGCCAATAGGTGAGGAGATATAAGCTATCTTTAACAGTAGGTAAGTATCCAAATAATAAATTTTGTAATGAAAATTTATGCTCTTTCATCTGTTAGACATTTGACCGGGTATATTATGGGTGAAGATCATGGTTCCCCATGTTGATTGACCTGCGAGAGAGGCATCAGAGCCTTCATTTGCCTGTAGCCTGGCCTTTGGACTTCCCTTTCTCAGTAGGTCTTTCTCTTTTGCCAGGGAACTAAGGCATGTCCTGGGTATGTATCCATTTCTGGCATTTATTGCCTCATTGTCTCGGTCTGTGGATTTATCATTTTCTATTGTCTAGGTTCTTCCTTTGGAGTTGCAGTTTTCAACCCTGATGCGGATGATTCTCATTCTTTTTATTTTATTGATTTATAGGTCACATTCTGCTTTTCCCTGACTTCAGTGCCAATGGTTATCTTGATTGGATCATATACAGTATTCCTTTACTTCAGCTCCTGTTAAAAGGAGTTACAGTTAAGTTTGTCTTATTCTGTTGAAGCATGTTTTTGGCGATCTTGAAATGTCATTTAAAGCTGGTTCTCAGAATGCCACCCTTCAGTTTCTAGTTTCCAGGCAGTCCCTGGTTTATGATGGGATTCCATTTTTCCTCACCGTAAACTGAAAATCTGTAAACCTAAAAATCATCAAAAATGTCAAAAATCCTAAGAAAGCTCTTACTTTTAATGCTTTGGGTGTATTGAAAATGATGTAAACTGCATTTTATTGAGCTTTTAATAAAAAAGCCTCCAAATTTTTTATTATTCTGCCATTTTGGAGCCATGTTTCTTCCATCAGGATCGGTGCGTGTAAACCACGGCATCCCGTAAACCGAAATAATTTCTGATGAATATGGGTTTGTATCCATCTCTGGAACATTTAGCCGGACCCGTTGTAAACCGGGGGACTGCCTGTATTCAGTTCAAGATGCAAGATTTTCAGGTTCTTCCTATGGAAGTGGAAGTTTTCAAGACATCTCTAATTAGTAAAGTGGTTTCACCCAATAGTGAGGAGGAAGAACTTACTAAGTTATGTTGTTTTTATCATGATAGCTCGTTTACTGAGCCAGATAAAAATGATAATGATAATAATTATAATTATATAAATACTAGTCCTGAAGGGCCAATGGTTCTTAATGAGGACTGGAGTGCAGTATTCTGATTCCTTGGTAGACCTATTTCCAAAGCTAAAGGAGTAATATCTTATACTTTCACAACTCAGGTTTTTAAAGTAACAGGAACAGTTTGTTCATATTTATGTTATAAAATACCTCCAGCTCAATGGTTTTTGCATTTTAGCATCTCTCATTATTGTTGATCTAACCTTCTTCTGTTAAAATTTTTTCCCCCATTTGTAGGAGGAAAAGCACAATGCCTTGTTTTGAAGGACTTTGATTTGGCTTTGGGGTAGACTTTGTAGTCTCCTTGGCTGCCCTGCCTGTCATCGCTTAGACCCCGGTAGCTTATGTACATCTATTGAACCAGTCACCAGCGCCCTTTTCTCCCAGCAGCGAGGAGTCGTTGCGTGGTTAGGTCAACAGTCAGGCGTGTGAGGTGTCTGTTATGTTTTTAGATGTTGGGGTGGCTTTGTTTGTGTGTGTATTAGTCTGTAACACTCATTTACTTTTAAGCAAGTCTGTAACACTCATTTACTTTTAAGCAAACCTATCCGTTGATTACATACATAATCCCGGGTGTCTAAAATGGATGGCAAAGTTTCTGCCTAAGCTGTTGGTATTTATGTTATAAAGTACCACAGACTTCAGAAGTCAGTTTCTATTTAAGCGATATCTGGCCATTGAGGCTCTATTGTTGCCTTAACCTTGAAGTATTTAAGGCCAGGATGTCTCAAATCAGGAAAATGGAGGATTCTTAGCACAATCTTTTAATTCTTCCCTCTAGCATGCTTGCACCTGAAACCTTCTATGAATGAAAGTTCCACTCAGAATATCAGCTCAAATAACCACAAGTTCTTCCACTTTAGTAAGCTCTTTCGAGGTGATCAAGGCTCACATTATAAGCTAAAGACTCGCTAAGGCAACCATAACTAATGTTTTGAACTCTGAGGTCAAGTAGAAGGTTTAAGGCTTTTACAGAGTTTCTGGAGTGTCCACCAAAGTTTCAAGAAGAACCTTGGGTATTGATGGTTGTCAGGGAAAGATACCTTTTACCTTTTATTATTGTGCCCCCTGTCTGCATTCCTGATATCCTTCCCTGCTGATGCTTTTCACAAAGAAAAGCTCTTGAGTTTTGAAGGAGATCAGACAGTTGTTACTCGGGAGATGATCGAGCCAATTTTATGCTAGTCAGAGCTTTACTATCAACTTTTTCTTGTCCCAATTCAAAAAGCATGGCACCACAATTATTTGCTCATATGTTGATGCCATTGCAGTAGTGGGTTGAAGTAACCTATTTGGTATCAGAGTTTCCTATGCTTAGATGACTAATTAGTTCTCAACAGTTCATTTCAGGTAGTTTTGAGGGCGAAGGGTTATCTTTTACACCAAGCCTAAGGGCTGGGCATTTTGATCAATGTCAATAATCCTATGCTTGCTCTGTCCCAGTCAATTGTTTATCTGGGGACAAAGATTGAGATACTCTTTTCGGGCTTCTCTAACATAGAAATGAATAGACAATTTTCTATCACTGTTTAGAGAATTTTGACCCTTAGAAAAGCCTTCAGCCAAGATATGGCTGTGTCTGTTGGGATACATGTTCTCTTTAGAGAAGTTTGTCAACATGGTTCATCTGGGAATGAGACCAGTTCAATTTTTTTAAAGAACTCTTGGGACAGGTCTTGTCTTGCGGACTTTGACTCACTAGTAGTTCTTTCACATCTTATATGTTCTCTTTGTTGATGGGGAAGTTGGTCAAGACTGCTGATGGATCTGCCTCTAGACCTCAAGGCCCAGACCTCACACTGTCCTCAGACATGTCGGAGGCAGGTTGGGAGCCATTCTAGGAAACATTGAAATGTCAGGGAGTTGAACTTTAGAGAGCAAGCTGCTTATAAACAACCAAAAGCTTTGGCCAGTTTGGAAGGGTCTTATGCAAGCAGAACATCTAGTCAGAGCCAAGGCGTTCTTAGTTAACTCCAACAATTCAAGCTCTCTTATATAAGAAGGCAAGGAGGCATGAAATTGAAAGATCTATTCAGGCTATCAGAGAAACTTCTCCCGTGGACAGAATCCAGAAACTTCATTCTTTTACCCTAGTTTGTCCCATAGAGAAACTGAGTTATCACAGACCAACTCGGCATGAAAGGGCAAGCTCTTCTGTCAGAAAGGTCTCTTCATCCACTGTGTGCTAGATCTTGTGGAACTTGATCTGTTCATGACTGCCCAAAGCACAAAACCCGCAGTTTGCTGCTCTCCATGCCAGGATCCTCAGGCATGGGTAGTCAATGCTTTTGTTAAAGCGAGGTCAAATCTAAACCTTTATGCTTTTCTTCCATTTCCTGTTTTGAGGAAAATACTCAACAAGTTGTGAGCTTGGCAGAATACAAGGATGATTTAGATACCCTGCTTGAAGGCCCCATCAAAACTTCCACCTGCTTCATCTGCCACCTGCTTCATCTGACTGCATGGAGACTGTCAACTGTCTCTTACAAGCTAGAGGCTTTTCGAGAGCAGCTAGACAGTATCAGCAACAGTGGTCAGTTTATAGATCTTGGTGCTTATCCAGAGAGGTAACCAGCACCTGTAACTCCGTAGATAACCTTATTTAGTTCTGGTATCTCAGTTATGAGAAGCAGCTTTCTGTTCTAGTGATCAAAGGATGTCATTCTGTGTTGTCTTTAGTTCTGCGTCACACTAACGTGAATATTGCTTACAATTGAGATTTGAAGGAGGTTTCCTGATCTTTTGAGCTGGAAACCCCAAACTCTTTCTATTTTGGTTGAGGATGGAATGGACGTAGTCCTTAAGTATTTAACATTACCTCAGTTTGTGCCTTTGGATACTTCTCTTAACAACTTAACGTTAAAGACACTTTTTCTTTTAGTTCTTGCTGTGGCAAAGCATGTTAGTGAGCTTTGAGCCCTTTCTTATAATGTGGACTTTGTTCAAGGGAACACCTGTCTCTTCTTTCACTGTTTAGAGCAAAATCGATGTTAATGTGAAAGCCCTACCCAGACTTGTGACAATGTTTAATTTACCTGCCTTAGTAGGCAATGAAGACGAGTCATTCTTATGTCCAGTTAGAGCTCTAAAGGGTTTACCTGGATAGACTTAAACCTTTAAGAGGAGTTAAGAACTTATTCTGTGGTGAAAGGAGGCCAAACGCTCCTATGTCCAATAGTGCTATGTCCTTTTTTTGTGTTTCATAATTAAGTCAGTATATAGTGTTTTTTGAAAGTAAAGCCTTATGATGTCCATGCCATAAGCATGTCGTTTAAAATCCTTTAAAACCTTTCACTAGTGGTTGTTAATGCAGGTCAGTGGAGGTATAACTCTGCTTTTGCCTCACATTATTTGTGAGGTGAAATTTTGTACGAGAATTGTAAAGCCCTTAGTCCTATTGTTGCAGCAGGGATGATTTTCTCCTGAATCAAATATAAGAGTAACTTTCTTTTCTATCTTGTCATTAGTTGTTAGGAAATTCAGATGTTGAGTTTGGGGAGCATGAAGATAATACAGTGGTGTCTAGGAGTGTGCCCTCATATCTGGAGGTAATTGCTGTATTTAGTTTTGGATTGTTGGTTGTGGGCTTTTGAACCTGGCACAGGAGTTCCTGTCAGCAATACTTACCAGAGGGATCACATAACAGGCAAGAATATGTAGAACTTTTCTCTTTTCATAAAAAGCATTTTATTTCTCTTGGCTTAGTGTATGTTTTCTCTGGGTGAACTAACCCACCATCCTTTTTCAGTGTGGTAGTCAGCTAACTTTAAACAGTAATTAAGATTTATCCAAAATAATATAAATTTTTGTGATAAAATTAATTATTTGGACACTTACCTACTGTTAAAGTGGAAACCCACCCAGTCTCCTCACATCTTAGTGGGTGGTCATGAAGAATCTTGACAAGAAACATAAACATTACAATGCCACCTGGTTGGAAACAGGTGATGATTGAAAGTCCATCTGGGTCAGCCAAGCATTATTCTTTTGTTTATTTTGAGTGCTGATAGCACCTAATGGCGCAAAGATGTAAGCTAACTTTAACAGTAGGTATGTATCAAAATAATTAATTTTATGAATATTTTCATGTTGTTCAGTAAAAAGAATTGTACCATTTCTATAAAAAAGCAATCATTGGGGGTTCAGCACATTCCATGTGTTTATCCTATTCAGTAACTTGTCAGTGCTTTTAAAGAAGATAAAATGAAATTGGCTATGGGAAACAGTATTTCATGTGGTTAAAGCTGCTCGATTTTTTGATCTTTGATTGTTTCATTAGCCATGAAAAACTTATTTTTTCCTAACATTTGTCAAGAAAAACTTATTTTCCTAACATGTATAATGACTGAAGTATTTTTGCTAGGAATTAATCATCTTGAGAGAGAGATAGAATGCCATGTAGGAAACCATTATGAAGATCTGCTCTCTCAAGCCACAGGTGTGGAAACTCTTGAAGATGTTCTTAATACTATGCATACTAGAATACAGGTAAGAGCTTTATAGTTCTTAAATATGGTTGCATTATAGTAAGTTTAACCTATGCATTAAACTTGCACGGGATTTTTATTAGCACAGAGTGGAAAAGTTATTCATTAGTAATCAGTTTCTTCTGTTTTTATGAAAGAATTATACACGCTTCAGAATAAACCATCAGTAATAGAAGACTATAATATTCCTGAGGAATTTGGTAGAGTAAAATGAAGTTGTGTGTTGTGATTAATTACTAATATCACATTTTAAGAACAAAGAAGCTGATGTTGATCTCAAGGGCAAGAGTAGATATTGGGTGCTTGTTTTTAACACCAAAAATAAAGCCATTCAATTTGTGATGTTTGGTCTCTGTACATTACAAATTAGTAATGGAAAATACATCAGTGGGCAGTTTTATCGGGATGCATTGTATATTTACATGTGTAAGGTATTATCTGTTGTTTATCTTATATATTCAGACTCTTCTGGCTGGGGTTGAGAGGCTAAGAGTCCGTGTTGTTGATCCATACCAGAGATTAGAGAGGCACACGTTAGTGCTCGGAAGACTTCAAGCAACATGCGAGCTCCTCCGGCGTGTGATTCGTTGCCTCATGCTCTCCCAAAGACTCCAGCAACAATTATCCAGTGAGCCTAAAGATATAACAAAAGCAGCCATCAGTCTGAGTGAACTAGGTAAATGTAGATTTAGAGTCATTCTTAATTACACTTTCATAACTGATAAAGACGATGTTGTACCTTTTCACCCATAAGAGATTCTTTGTACTGTAGTTTCCTTTGAAGCATGACCAACATTTCTTTCTCTTTTGGACTTTTTACTCCTTCACTTTACTCACTTCCCAGTGGCTGTTCATCTTCTTCATCGTTATCCTGCTTCTTTACCATCGTTGTCAGTCTTACACCAGAAGCACCCCTTATGAGTTTAGATATGAAATTTTTCTCCACTCTCATCTTTACTTTGTGCCTGCATTCCCTTCTGGTCAAGGCTTTCTACTTTCCCATTTTCCTTGATTTTCTGGGTCTTCTTACTCATGTTTATCGTGCTGTTAAAATGTATGTTGTGCTATTCTGACTGTCCTTCATATTTTTTTTTTGACAAACGTGGTATATCTTTGGAAAGCCATTGTCAAAACATCATTTTGATAATGGCTTTCCAATGATATAATTATTATGATAGTCAAATAATATAAAATATAATTTTGACCTCATTTGACTATCGTGTAATTAATTACAGCATTATCATTATTAAATAGTTAAACCACAATGCAGAGATACATTTCCTAACTTTCAAGGGCTTACCCAAACAAAGGATGTATTTATTAATAAGGAATGAATATTAAAGCAAATTATCACTGAGAAAGTATGATTAGGAAAAGACTAATAGGAGTGTCTGAAAAGTAAAAACCAATGTGTCTGACTGGACTGAAGGGTTGCTGCTAATGTCTAATACCACCTGTAGTGGGCTTCACAGGGTATTCTGTAGGCAGTATCCCCTATTAGGGTCCTCCATATTGTAGCAGATTCTTTTGGCATGTCCATTAAGTTTAGAAATTTTGATACATAAACTTGGATTAACTATTTTATATTGATAATTATCTGAGTATAGGATTCACCTTGGAATTTCCCCTCATAGATTCCTATAGTGATGGTATTTTTTGACAAGGTATTGTGAAAGAAGTAAATTTTATAAATCATGGCAGCAACATAACCATTTTGATTTACTTCATGAGGGCATGAGAACATCTTGATAGGGATGAGTTTTGAATGGCTTTAACCCCTTCCCTCTCACATTTTTTATCCCAACTTCCAGTCTTTATGAAGCATATTTTTTTATTGTTTATTTCTAAAGTATATGCTAAAGTGATAAATCACCTTGAATATTTCTTCAAAAAAAAATATTTTTTTGTCAGGATAGTCTTCAACTATTACATAACTTCTCAAGGCTGAGTTTTGGAAATTATAAAAAACAAGGAAAATAACAAATGAATATATTTATTGCATTTTCATCTATATTTTTATTCTTTCATAATTCTTCAATATAACAACAAAATAATTACACATGATAAATGTAAAACTTTATACCATAACTGATCTTCAAAAGAAAATAAAAGGTGCAAATTTTTATTACAAAAAAAAAAAATCTTGCATCTATGAAAAAAAGCAATATGATCAAGTAAAGCCTGGTGACTAACATAGAAGAAAAAATATGATGACAAAAATATAATACTTTCAATAGAAAATGTAAAAGGTTTCATTATCACAAAAAGAAAAAGATTCTTGCCTTTATGAAAAAGTAGTAGAAAAGGACAAATTGAAATGAAAGGTTTTACCTTCATCATAATGAATAATACTTTTCTTTCCGTTATTACCTATTTCAGTTTCATATTTTGAAAATAAATGTATTTACTCCTGTAAAGAACATGATAAAATAAAATAAATTCTTTCATCTTTTCCTAAAAGTTATCCTCCGTGTGATATATCCTAAAGCAAGGAGTTATACACAGTGCTACATCACGCACTAAACAGCAGTATCTGCTTTCTTTTCTTAGCCTTTTTCCACTTGCATCTCGCTTTCTGCTACAAACTACACATTGTCTTGTGGGGTTACTTTTCTTTTCTGTAAACGACAGCTGGGAAATGCCTTTCTGTAAGACGAAGAGGGTGAGGTACACTACTTGGTCGTCCTACTTTTGATGACATCTTAGGTGTATGGTACTTTTTTATTGTCTCGTCTATCACTTGAAGACGGTACTTTAGAGCTGTTGCTTCTCCTCCTGATTTGAGATACGAAAGATAGGAATTCCACAATGCGAAGTCGACAATATGAAAGAATATTTCCTTGTAATACCTTTCTCCTTTTTCTTGTAAGAGGATAATCCTGGAGAAGTTGATCTACTTTATCAACCCCTCCCATTGTGTTTTTGTAGTCCATAACTAATTTAGGCTTCTTCACCAATTTTCCTCTTTTTTCTGCTTCTACCATTTCTGTGTTGTGGACTGTGGAAAGTAATACAACATCTTTCTTATCCTTCCATTTTATTGCTGTTACTTTTCTTCTTTTGTAAGCCACCATACCGCCTTTCTGCAGTTTTTTCGTTTCAACCAGAGGGCATTTCCTTTCTACTAACACGGACAGTGCCATATACGTCTGTTTCATTTTCTGTCAGTAAATCTGCTAATTGGGGAGAGTTATAATAGTTATCCATTGTAAGGCAATAGCCTTTTTTCAGTAATGGCTTCATCAGCGTCATAACAATTTTTGAAGACACGGGAAGGTCTTCATAATCATTATCAAACATTGTTCCTTGACCTGTATAAATGACAAAATTCCAAATGTATCCTGATTCTGATTCACACAACATGAAATATTTTATCCCAAATCTAGCTCTTTTTAGTGGCAAATATTGTACCCAACCAAGACGTCCTTTATAAAGTAAAAGACTTTCATCGATAGTTACATTTTGTGCAAGCGTGTACATACTTTTGAATTTGCTAACAATGCTATTATAAAACTTCCAGATTTTGTTGAGCTTTGGGCAAGGATGAGTGGCAGGGTCAAAATCCTCATTATTTGACAAATGCAACGCTGCTTTATTTTGCAAAATCTGCGATGTGGCATAATTTTAGCAAAAATTGGTGTATGTAACAAAGGCATCGTAGACCAGTATTGGCTTTCTTCAGGTTTCTTTACAATCCCCTGTAGCATAATAACACTAAGGAAAATCCTCATTTCTTCCCGATATGTTGGATGCCATTTCTTTTTCTCTGTTTCTGATTTTCCACACAACTTTTGTTCAGCATTCCTGTTCGTCTCTGTAACAATAATGTCTAAAATATTGTCATCAAGAAATGACTCAAAATACTGAATATATGTATTTTCTTCATCATCTTCAGTATTATATACATGATGAATTATGTTATCACCAATAAAGGGAAATTCAGGTTGTGGAAGAGAGGGTGGTTTATCATCCGAAATTGTTATTCTTTGCCAGCCTTGGTTATCAGGAACATTATCATCATCATCTTCATCTGAAGTATCAGAGTATTCTGATGTCATATCACCATCACTTTCACTCCCTGAATCGTCCATTCCATCATAATACTCTGTATCACTGTCACTCTCACTACTCATGATAGTTATATCAATAATAATAAAAGAAAATCCACAAAAAACAATGGAAATCCTGCCTGATGAAAGGATTACGTCTCCAACGGCCAACTTGCGCCAAGGTAGCTACAATTTTCTAAAAAAGAAGGCATTTATATGCATAGAAAATGGCTTTCTATAGTAGAGGACTAATATAAACAACAGCCAGTTTACTGGGAGTTGCTAGGAAAGAGATAACAGAATTCCGAGTATACCGGGCTTACTGAAATGTGACGGTTATCTTAAACCCGAGAATACACGGGTTGAGCGGGAAGAGGTTAAACACAAAAACCCTCAAAAAATGCTTATACCTGAATATTTTAATAGTTTTATCACAAAAAGTGCATTTAGTCATGAAAATGATATGAAAATACAGTAATTAGTGGATATTTCTCAGTGAAAAATACCGCGAATGGGTGAATTTTCTGTGAATGATGGGTAGATACGTTCCACAGAGAAATCCGTGAATGCATGAGTCTGCAAATATTGAGACCGCAAATATGGGAGGTTTACTGTAATTACAGATTATTATTATTATTATTATTATTAAAAAGGATGGCTGTATTATGCGAATTTATCTTATATAGTGTCTTTTCTATCCTCCTTATGATTCGCTTTTCAGGCTCAGCGATGTTAGTCAGTAACTGGCCGATATTCATGTTGGAAAAGGACACTGTGCGGAATATTGGAAGACCTACAATAGAACCTGAACCCAGACGAACGATTTCTGATTGGATATTTTAATAAAAGACTTCCAGTATTCCGCACACTGTCCTTTTCCAACATGAATATCGGCACTGGCCGATATTCATGTTGGAAAAGGACAATAGAACCTGAACCCAGACGAACGATTTCTGATTGGATATTTTAATAAAAGACTTCCAATATTCCGCACACTGTCCTTTTCCAACATGAATATCGGCCAGTTACTGACTAACATCGCTGAGCCTGAAAAAATAATCATGAGGAGGATAGAAAAGATTCTATATAAGATAAATTTGCATAATACAACCATCCTTTTAATAAGACCTGTTTAAAAAGAGGGTCTACTCCCTTCATATATTATTATTATTATTATTATTATTTATTATTATTATTATTATTATTATTATTATTATTATTATTATTATTATTATTTTGTTGAATAAAATGGCTGCATTTCTGAATTGATTTGATACTGAGTTTTCTCAATTCTTCTAATAATTCGCATTTTTACACATCAATATTAGTCAATAATTGTCCAATGTTCATATTTTGATTGATGAAACAGCGTATTTGTTACAAAAGAAATTCCTTATTTTAAAGCATTACAGCAGGTTACTGAAACCTGGGATGTAAATCTGTAGATTTTCCTGATGGTATTTTCGGTGGTATTTCTTCCTTTTTTTTTCTGACATCTCTCTGGTATTTTCAGTACTTTTTCTGTCGACATGTTTCGACCAGCTTGATGTCCTCTCTTGAGTGGTGATGGTTGTATGCGCTCTTGCGTGCGTGTGTGCTAGGGTGCATGTAAGTGAGTGAATTGTTCATAAGGTTGCTGCCTGTAAGTGGATGTTCCTGATTGGTTCGTTCATCTGGGGTGCCAGTAGGTGCTGCCCTTCACACCGATGCCAGGAGGAGGAAGGTCTCCTGTGTAGTATTGAGACTCGGCTTCTCTCTCCTGATGTGTAGGGTTTCCAGGAGGCGCAGGCGGCGATGGTCGGTGGCTTTATCTATTATCTCAGTGTTGGGGATAATGTCATTCCTTTTTATTCTAAGGTTATGAGCAGTCCTGGCGTGATTAAATATGGCACCCTCTTGGGCATGACAGGAGATTCTCTTGGAGAAGCACATGGTAGTCATACCGATGTAAGAGCCAAGGCAGTCTTGGACGGGGCATTTGTATCGGTAGACTATGTTTGTTTTCTTCAAGGGATCCTGCTTGAGGGGGGGCCAGGTTATTTCTCATCACCAGGCTGCTGTTTTTCTTATTCCTGTAGAATATGATGAGTTTAATTTTCTTATCGGGGTCGGACGGGCTGATGTTACCTTCAGTGATGGTCCTGAGGGCGTGTTCGTCTTCTTTATATCCTTTATGGAGTTATCTTTGGTGAAAAACTTTGATGTCATTAGAGGTGTCGGGGCGAGGTTCCTGATGGTACCATCTGTTCACGGCTCCTCTAATGCACTTGTCTACCTCCCGATTTGTGCATCCATTATTGATGAGGATCTGGGCAACACGTTCAGCTCTCCATGGGTGTCAGTCCAGGAGGAGCAGTGCGAGAGAGCTCTTCTGACGAAATGGGGAAAGCATAATGTAAAAACATAAAACAAAAAAAGCTCTAGCAAAGTCAGATGATTGCCTATCCCTCTCCATCCATCCCACACTGCATTCCCACCCCCTTCCAGCCAGGGAAACTGCTCTCCCAAATACTTTCAGTCTCTTCATGAGTGTAAGCAGTGTTACCAACTTTTACCTTAGGCCGCACAGCGTTGCCAACCATCAGAGAGCGGTTTTTTTAGTTCCTCCCGTCAGGTGAAGTTCTGTTATTTCCGGACCCCAGTTTTCCAGCAAAGGACGAAGATCCACAGAATAGATGGTCTCCTTGGAAGATTATTCCTCCTCCACAGATTCTGTCTTTATGTCTGGTCAATACTTTAAGAACCTATTTAAATAGGACATGTAAAAGAACTTCAAGGCCCCCTTTTGTTAGGGGAAAGTGGAGGTAATGTTTCCTAAGGCCATCAGACAACAAATTCTTTATTTCATTAAACAAGCAAACCCGGAATCAGTACCTCGGGTTCATGATGTTCGTGCGGTGGCCACCTCAACTGACTGTTTCCATAATATGAATTTTGTTGATTTTTAAAATATACGGGCTGGAAATCACTAACAGTATTTAAACGCCACTGTCTTAAGTCTCTAGAGGCTCTTAAATATTCCACAGTTGCTACAGGAAGTATTGTTCCGCAGTTACCTTGTAGTTGGTCATATTTTGTTAGCCTTAAATGTCTTGGTTTGGTTAATTTTAACTGTGTGCCTCTTAGTTTTGTTTAGCTCTATTAAGTATTCTTTGAGGCTTACCACCAAGCTCTTGTATGACTGATTCTCTGTTACTATTTCACTGGGTGACACAGGTCGAGCCCAGAAAAGGGATTTTGACAAAGGAAAAATCTATTTCTGGGGGAAAACCTGTGTCACCCAGTGACCCATCCCTGCACTTCCTTCCCACCCAGCTGATATACCAAGCTTGGTGGGTGCTAATTTTGGGATGACGTTGCGGTATCGTGATGACGCTTAGTGGGTGAGCGGGCATTATAACGGCACATCCATTTGGGACTTTGAGAATGGAATTCATCCATTTGGGACTTTGAGAATGGAGAAGTCTGTTGGATGAAGGCCTGTGGTAGTGGTAATAGCTCACCCTTGTGTATATTGACGTCTATTTTAGATGAGCGAACTGGGGGTGGTAACCCTGGCATTCTAGATAGCTTTTTCTCTGGTATATATAGCAATTCTTATACCTTGAAATGTGCTAATTGGAACCAATTTCACTGGGTGACACAGGTCTTCCCCCAGAAATAGATTTTTCCTTTGTCAAAATCCCTTTTTTAAGAGTAATGTATTAAGCTAACTTTTAAATTAAATTACAGTAACTTTAATTTCATTTCAAAGTTAACTTAATAATTTGGGAGAATGATTAGGGTCACATTTAGTGTTTAAACTTTAGAAATAAGTATTTATTAGCATTTTTAGAGACCATGCCAAACTTGCGCGAAAATTCACCCTGCGCGAGGGGTTCTGGAACCTAACCTCGTGTAAGTTCGAAGTGTGACTGTACTTACTGAAGTCTTTTAAAAAAATACCATTTTAGTAATGTATCACACTGGTGAAGGTGAAGATATTATAAGTTTTGCTTTCAAGTACTGCACTGTGAAGATTGATTTTGTATAGTCTAGGCTTGAAATAATCTTTCTGTTTTTTATTCCAATTATAGATCACTTAGGACGTGATGTTGACCTGACAGGCCTAGATGTTTTAGAACGGGATCAGAGGTTAGTCCGACAGGCTCGTTCGGATGTTGAGAAGCAAGCTGTAGTTATGATGGATAGAGGCATGGAAGCACAGAATCAGACTCAGGTATGAGCATATTATTTCCAAAGAAAGTATTTTGTGTCATATGAGATTTGTTGGTGGTGTAATTTGCTCTTTTAATTCTGGGAGGTCTTTTACTGCACATAGTAGATGTTTTTACAGTATGATATGTTCATTCAGCCAGGGAAGCTGGATAGTTTGGACTTTTGAAAAGAAAAAAATTAAATGAATAATGAGTGGTAAATTGCCCTGTTTCTTGTAATACTGTATATATGAATCTTTTCTTTATGCAGAAAAAAGTGTTCTACTTATTCATTGTTAGAATAGAAGCATCATAGGTATGGTGTTCATAGGCTGCATTGAGGCATTAATACTAATACACTCTTTCTTTCATACCCTGAAATCTGTTTAGTATTTTACATACTGTACTGATTTTATTTCAGGTGGGAACAGCATTGCAGGTTTTTCACAACCTAGGCATTTTAGTGCCAAGTGTTGAGAAAGTTTTAGACACCTTGATTGCACGACTGAATAACAGTGTTTCCCTTTCGCTGGATGTGAATGCCCTTGCACAGATGAGTCAGGATACTCGTAAAAGTAAGTAGGCTATACTGGTGCACTCCCATGCTTTATATGCCAATATTGAAATTTATTTTAGTGACTTAGGTTTCTTTGTTTTTCTTTTGCCTTCTTGACTTGTGAGTAAATGAGCTTTTTGTCAGAAGTTTTTAAGACCTTTTAGTTTTATAATTTTATATAAGTAATTACAGTACATAGCTATCAATTTCTATTAACCGGCAGCTAAAATTTGAAAATTCGCGGTAGTGACCCTTTTGTTTTGTTTTGGTGTAAGTAGTCAGCCCCGCCCACTTTCGGGGAGGAGAGGAACAAGATAGCAAGAAGGCTCAATTTATTTCTGCCTGCTTTTAACGAAGGCTGTGAGCAGCAGCTTAAATTTTGGATTTTCTTAGGCTTTACTGGTTATTTTTCCTGAAGTATTGGTGAAGTATTTTCAATTCTTTTGGTTGTCTTTTGGCATTTATTTAGTCAAGCTGACTCTTTATTAAGACAGTTTTCAGAATTTTGACTTGTTTTTCCTTTTGAGACTTAGTTTTCAACTTGCTTTTGATGATGTCCGACGAGATTGACTTCTGCCAAATACGATTTGCCTACTGTATGTTCTAGTTGCAGGGGTCAAGTGTGCTCTGTAGATCTGACTTGTGCTGAATGTGTTGACTGGAACCCTAGACAGTGGAAAATTTTGACTTCTCACCGAATCCCAGTTCTTCAGCTATATGACCTGTTCCCGTACCCAGCTCTCATTCTTCCGACCCCAGTGCCGTTGCCACCCTTGAAGCAAAATTTGATCATAAGTTTGAGTTAATGCATACTATGTCCCAGTTATGAACCGTGAACGAAGTGCTCATAGTTAAGTGTTAGTGGAAATGCTGGCTGTCTGTCCCTTGGAGGCCCAAGGAAGGTTGATGGGGTCTGCCCACGGGTAGTCGCCCCATCAGTCACCCCTGTAGCTGATTCCCAGGTGACGACAATACAGTACACTGTTGGAAAGGCATTTTCTCGGATGCGCACTGTCTTGACTCCAGTTCCAGAGCGTCGATTCCTGATTGCAGGTCCCAGTGGCGCTTTAAGAATGAATCCAGACCACTGAAGAGGTCTGTAGTGAATGTGTCTAGCACCCCTCAGGTGCCTCATAAGAAAGTTAGAGAGGCTGAGCCCTCGTGTAGTTTTTGGCACAGCCCAGAGCGTTTTTCACCAGAGGTTTCTCCTGCCAAGTGTCTTGTGTTGGATTCCGAGGGCATATTAGCGCCCGAGCTACCCACCGTTTCTGAGCGCGCTTCGGTGACAGAGCGTCCTTAAGCTCCCACCCACTCCTCCAGACGTTCTTCAGCATCTTGCAGTATAGCAGTTTCAGATTTAGATTTTCCTTCAACCTCTAAGCCTTCAGAAGGGCCCGAGCTCCAGTTGGCTCCGGAGCGCCCATTGGCGCCGAAGTGCACATTGCCGTTGGAGCAGCCACCGGCACCAGAGCGCCCAGTAGCTCCCAGATGTTCAGCAGCGTCTGAACGCCCATTGGCTTCTGAGCGCTGTGTGTCTTCCGAGCGCCCAGCTGCACCCAAGCTTCCAGTAGCTCCCGAGCTCCCATCGGCGACCAATCTTCTCTCTTCTCGTCATGTGACGACAATGTCTTCTTCTGCCACGCCAGTTGTTGTAGATCCGGCTCTGGCTCCCATACAACAGCGTCCAGATGACATTTTTAATTTTTTGAAACCACAACCTCCTCCAGCTAGCATGGTAGATGCGCCCATGTCTCAAGTTTTGTCAGCCGAGGAGGAGGCTCAGGATCCGGAAGAAGCCTACTATTGCGTATTCAGCTGTCTTGTGTTTTCTGCTGTGCACTTTTCTTAACTTCTTCTCACCAGTGGCTCCTTCTACTCTGGCTTCTGCTTTTCAGATGAGCAATCTTCCTTCGGAATTTTCCAAGCTTCCTAAATTGGTACTCTCTACTTCGGCTAAGAAGGCTATGAACGAAGTGGAGTGTTGGTTAGCGGACAAGGGAGAAAAGGAAGGCGCATTCTGTTAACTCCCCTCATGTTTGTTGAGAAGGAGATATTCGTATTATGCTACCGTAGAAGTTCCCTCCCTGGGTTTGTCTGTCTCTGGCCAGGGGGACTTCTCGGGTCTCATGGAAGCCTCCCATAGGTCTGCCTTTGCAGCAGCTAAGGTGATGTTTCCTTCCGCTGAACTTGACACTTGCTGAAGAATATCTTCAAAGATTTTGAAGTCGTCAGTTTCCTGGATTGGGCAGTAGGCACCCTGGCCAAGAAAATCCAGGACTATCCTTTTGTCCCTGCAGACCTCTCATCGGATCTTCTAGGCATCCTATCCTTTATAGATAGAGGGATTAGAGACGCTTCTCGTGAATTGTCTAAGTATTCTATGGGCATCTTAAAGATGAGAGAGCTCTGGTGCTCTTATACCTCCAAAGGGGTCACGTCAGTGCAGAAATCGGCCCTTCTCTTCTCTCCGTAGTACGTGACTTCGTTTTTCCAAAATCGGTGGTTAATGGAATCGCCTCAGCCTTGCAAAAGAAGTCAACACAAGATCTCCTGGCTCAGTCCTCTAAAGGTGCTAGAGAGAATATCTCGCTCACTGCCAAGTCATCTTCACCCTTGCAGCGTCAGCCCTTTTGTGGGGGCAGGCAAAGATATCAGTCAAGGCCTAGATCTAACGTCTGACTCTCCTCCAAGGCCATCAAGGAGTCTTCAGCCAAACCTTCATCCAAAAAATAAGGAGGGTTTTCCCTGTGCTGCAGTGGGTGCCAGGCTCCTTTGGGAAGAATGGAGCAAGAGAGGAGCAGAACAGTGGGTCGTAGAAGTGCTCAAGAACGGCTATATTCCCTTCAAAGACTTTCCACCCTTAGTCAAGAAACCCATCTCCTTGACTCCTTATTCGATAGGCTCAAGAGGGTTTTTGGCCCTACTAAAGGAAGTTTCTGCCCTTCTTCAGAAAAGAGCGATAGAAGAAGTCACAGATGTAGAATCAGAGGGGATTTACAATCGCCTGTTCATGGTTCCAAAGTCTTCTGAAGGATGGAGACCATTGCTGGATGTCAGCACTCTGAATGCCTTCATACGGAAGACAAAAGTCAGAATGGAGGCGAATCGCTCAGTACAAGCATCCATTCGTCAGGGGAACTGGATGGTCTCCATAGATATGCAAGATGCATACTTCCATGTCCCCATACATCCAGACTCGAGGAAGTACCTCCAATTCGTTTTCTGGGACCAGATTTTCCAGTTCTGAGCCCTATGCTTCGGACTTTCAATGGCCCCTCAAGTTTTCACCCACATTCTTGCTTCGATAGTGGGTTGGCTTCATCTACTGGGCGTCAACAATGCACTCTATCTGGCCAACTGGCTCATTTGTTCTCCAACAAAGGAAGCTTGCACGGGGAACATTCAAAAGATGCTTTGCTTAACAAAAGACTTGGGGCTTTTGATCAACCTTCAGAAGTCTCAACTAGTTCCCTCCCAACAGATAGTATATTTGGGAATGAGTCTGAATTCTTGTCTTTTTCGGGCTTTTCCATCTCTCAAGAGGTTAGAATCCTGTCTAAAAACAATAGACAAGTTTCTCTCCCTCCAGATGTGTTTGGCCAACAAGTGGATGGTCCTCCTCGGAACATTGGCTTCCATCGTACAGTTTGTCCCCCTGGGGACACTTCACATGAGAGTACTCCAGCTTTATCTCAGAGACAACTGGGGCTGAAAGAAAAATGTGGACTCGTTTGTGTTTCCAATAACCCAGGACATCAAGAAGCACCTGCTTTGGTGGAGGTCTGAAAACAGGCTGCTAGAAGGGAAGTCTCTTTTTCCTCAGAACCCTGACCTGAACTTCTATGCAGACGTGTCTGACTTAGGTTGGGGCTCTCTCCTAGGGGGACAAGGAAGTCTCCGGAAAGTGGACACAAGAACAGAAGAGTTGGCACATAAACGTGAGAGAATTGACTGCATTCGGTCTCGAATTGCAAGCCTTCGCTTTGGAAGTTCGAGAAAAGACCATTGCTGTACACTCGGACAATAGGCCCACCCTGGCCTGCATACACAAGCAAGGGGGAACTCATTCCTTCTCCCTTTGCAAATCAGTGAGGGACCTGAGCCCTGGCATGTATTATTTGGACCCCTGTATTAGAAAAATGCTCAAGAATGACCTAAAAGATAAAATCCCTGACTTAATTGCAAAATTAGTTACCTTATATATATTTTCCATGTGTTTGTATGTTTAATATAATTTTTTATTTTTTAAAAACATTCATCTTGCAAAAATTGTTATTGATTACAAAAAAAAGAGAATTATTTTGTTGTACTAACATTTTTTGGTTGTCAGTCACCCCCTTGTATAATCTTTTAATTATCCTGTCCCTGTTTCTGAACGGTTGATCCTAATCCTTTGTAAAACCTCTTAAATATTTAACCCTGTTTTGGCAGTTCTACAAATTCTTCAATTGTGCTGGATTCCAGGTACATATTTTTTCCTTTGTAATCTCCACCTGTCATTTATATGAGCTTTCTTTGTAAACTTACGTTACAACTATTCCTGTGGAGAAAAGTCCATTATTAGCCAAGGTATGTGAATAATGGCTCAATAAAAATCAAATCAAATTAATGAACATCTTTACAAAATCAACAAACATAGTTACTTTCACAGACATTAACCATCTACTAACACTACACAGCACCCATTAAGTAACTGAAGAACCTAAGCGTTCTCCTTCAAATAAAATTTCTTTTAATTCTGCCAGCTTTTGTCTTCTTGTTTATTTTGAAGTCATGGAAAGCCGCCTCATATGATACACGTGCCTTACCAGAGCTTAAACTGTCTTCTGTCGAAGATTGGGTTTTTTGTGCGTCTCATTCCTTTGAATAGACGCACTCAGGAGGCTGACAAAGTGCTTTGGACTTGCTTGTACAGAGTTTGTTACCCAGGTCTCCATTTAGATTGTTGAAGTTTTATCTCTTACTGAACTTTCTCTCAGTATAAAATCTTATCTGTGCCAGATTAGAGAAGTTGTACTGCCAGCTTAGAGTGTTTGAAGTGCCAGCTTAGAGTTTGTAGCACCAGTTAGAGAGTTTTGGTGCAAGCTTGAAGTGTTTGTGGCACCCACAGGATTTTACCAAGGAAGAATGTTCAAGATTTGACTTGCATGGTCAAAGCCATTTCTGATGCTACAGGTGAATATTCTAATTGGTTTTGAAGTGAGAAAAGTTAGGCTGCTTTCACACCAAGGGAGTTATGTCGAGTAGAGTCACGTCAAGTCACAGTAATTCATTTGATGCAGTTCATTTTGACGAAATGCTATTCATACCAAATGCGTCAACCTACTACGTCAATAAATCAGGTCTATACTTTTTTTTTATCTTTATGTTGCCACAGTGCCACAATAGGTTTTGTTGAGAGTGGGTGCATATTCTCTTGCTAAAATTAATGCTTTGCTGTGGCTTTGTCGTCACAAACGTAAAAATAAACCTTGAATCTGGGTGAATCATCTGAACAAATAATGACAGTTTAGATGATTATTCAGAGAGAGAGAGAGAGAGAGATCAAGGATTGGAGAGCTCCACATCTATTTTTGAGGTGTAAACCATGTAAAAACCTTTAATATCAGGTTTTTTAGTACAGTATATTAGACTACCTGGAAAAGTGGAAAACCTACCTAACTGAACAAATTACATAATTATTATAAAATTTAGGCCTGTGGGTAGAAATGGGATATTGATAATTTTGGCTATTTTGAGTGGCAAAGTTAGGTTAGCTTATAGTTTATTGTAATATATAAGCAAAATATATTGTTTAAAGCATAATAAATGGTTCAAAGTGAATGAAACTGTTGTCTTTTACCTGTACATGACATTGCAGCAGCAACTTCTTTCCATAAACTGAAATGAAGTCACTATAATGGTGGTTGGGGTCACAGGCATCATAGACAGCAGGGCGCCCCCAAACCAAATTTATTAGTAGTTCGACCAGCATACAGTAAACCCCCTGTATTCGCGTTCTCATGATTTGCGAACTCACGTATTCGCGGATTTCTCTGTGGAACGTCTCTACCCATTATTCATGGAAAATTCGCCCATCCGCGGTATTTTTCACTGAGAAATATTCACTGATTACTGTATTTTCGTATTTTCATGAGTAAATGCACTTTTTGTGATAAAGCTATTAAAATACTCAGGTATAAGCATTTTTAGAGGGTTTTTCTTGTGTTTAAACTATCAAAATAGGCAGTTCTAAGTGTTTTTAGAGGGGTTTTAAGTATTTGCAGAATTTAGCTATTTGCGGGGGGTGCGGTACGCATCCTGTTTACAAGGGGTTTACTGTACTTGCAAACGGCACATGAGACTCATTATGACTGACATCAAAAATAGGTCCAGCTCTGTTTGTGACTTCAAGCAATGCGATGCAATTTGATGTGATGTTATTTGACGCATTCGGTATGAACGGTTTCTTTCAAAGGCCCATACAGATCAGTGTTAAAACTGGGTTGGCGATTCTTGATACGTCATGAATTATCGTGACTTGACGTGACGCGACTCGACACGACTCCCTTGGTGTGAACGCAGCTTTATGCTCCTATCTGTCATAAAAGGTTTCTTCTGCACAGGAAATGGTAGCTATTTTGGTTTCTCTTTTGGGTCATCTTCCAAGCCTAACTCTTTTTAAGGCAATAAGGAAGGATATATTGGTACAAGTTGTACTTTCTCACAGGTCTTTTATACCTTTTGGGGATCCTTTCAGCCCTCAAGTTCTGTAGGAGGCCTATTGCAGGCCTTCTGGCATGTCTAGAGAGACTTAGGAGCAGAACCTTAAAGTGGTGGAGGTACTGAGGAGATTTATGACTCCTTTTTGGGTTGCCCCCTCCACTGGCTAGTCTCCCGTAGCCATTCATTTGTATCTTCTCCAGCAGAAGTATCTCATTCTTCAGTAGGAGGTTATAAATAGTGTTATGCTGCAAACCCGGGCCTTGTTAACCCTTAAACGCCTATTGGACGTATCATACGTCAACTAAAATTGTCTGTTGGGTGCCGAGTGGATGTACCGTACGTCAACTACAAAAAATTTCAACCTTCGATCAACTTTGACTCGACCGAAATGGTCGAAAAACGCAATTGTAAGCTAAAACTCTTACATTCTAGTAATATTCAATCATGTACCTTCATTTGCAACAAATTGGAAGTCTCTAGCACAATATTTCGATTTATGGTGAATTTTTCAAAAAAAACTTTTTCTTTACTGACGGCGTAACTCAGCGAAAATTTCATAAATTCTTTCGTCATTTTGTCGTAATTTTTGCACTGTTCTAAATTAGCCGTTACATAAAGTTTTATATATGAAAATGTGCGCAATTTCATGTACAATACAGCAAAATACAACCCATGGTTGTAAGCTTTTATCAGTTTGGAAATATTTTCATATAAACCACGATAACTGCCAAAATTTCAACCTTCGGTCAACTTTGACTCGACCGAAATGGTAAAAACGCAATTTTAAGCTAAAACTCTCACGATCTAGTAATATTCAATCATTTACCTTAATTTTGCAACCAACCAAAGTCTCTAGCACAATATTTCGATTTATGGTGAATTTCTGAAAAACTTTTTCTTACGTCCGCGCCAGAAATTCTTTAAATCACGTTGTCGTAATGTTTGCACTGTTTTATATTATTTGTTACATAAAGTTTTATATATGGAAATGTGTGCAATTTCATGTAGAATACAACAGAAAATAACTCATGGTTAGAAGCTTTTATCAGTTTTTGAAATATTTTCATATAAATCACGATAACTGCCAAAATTTCAAGCTTCGGTCAATTTTAACTCGACCGAAATGGTAAAAAAACGCAATTATAAGCTAAAACTCTTACATTCTAGTAATATTCAATCATGTACCTTCATTTTGCAACAAACTGGAAGTCTCTAGCACAATATTTCGATTTATGGTGAATTTCTGAAAAAAAAAATTTTTTTCCTTACATCTGCGCGTTGTAACTCGGCCGAACATCTCAGAAATTCTTTCGTCATGTTGTCGTAATGTTTGCATCGTTTTACATTATTCGTTACATAAACTTTTATATATGAAAATGTGGGCAATTTTGTAGAATACAACAGAAAATAGCTCATGGTTGTAGCTTTTATCAGTTTTGAAATATTTTCCACATAAATCACGATAACTGCTAAAATTTCAACCTTCGGTCAACTTTAACTCGACCGAAATGGTAAAAAAAACGCAATTATAAGCTAAAACTCTTTCATTCTAGTAATATTCAATCGTTTAACTTCATTTTGCAATAAATTGGAAGTCTCTAGTACAATATTTCGATTTATGGTGAATTTTTTTAAAAACATTTTCCTTACGTCTCATGTGGTAACCCGGCCGAACATCTCAGAAATTCTTTCGTCTCGTTGTCGTAATATTTGCACCGCTTTATATTAGTCGTTACATAAAAGTTTTATATATGAAAATGTGCGCAATTTCATGTACAATACAACTGAAAATAACTCATGGTTTTAGCTTTTATCGGTTTTGAAATATTTCCATATAAATCACGATAAATAGAGAAAATTTGACTTTTGGTCAACTTAACTCGACCGAAATGGTAAAAACTGCAAGTGTAAGCTAAAACACTTACAGTCTAGTAATATTCAATCAATTAGCTTCATTTTTCAACAAACGGGAAGTCTCTAGCACAATATTTCGATTTATGGTGAATTTTTGAAAATTTTTTACGTCCGTATTTAATTCATACATCATTTTGTGATAATATTTTCTCTGTGTTGCTTTGATCGTTTTAAAATTTGTTATATACCAAAATCACTGCAATTTAGTGTACAATACAACTAAAAAAATTAACTCATTAGCTTTAACGTTTTGCTTACAGCATGATTTGTATACAATTATATACAAGTTTTTTTTTTGCTGTCATATATTCCAATATTTATTTATTATATTGATATTTTTTTTCATTTCTGATGGTTGCATACTAAACTTCAGGCAATGACAAAAAAAATGAGCCAAAAATGAACTCTTAATCTTAAAAACTAAGCGTGCTGTGATATTTTGAAAAAAACTTTTTCTGAGTCCAGTCGTGTCAGCCGGTGAAATTCCATTACAGCACTAATTTCTAGGTATAACAATGCTAGATATACCAGAGAAAAAGAGCTTTCAGGAAAGCTGGGGTTATTACCCCTCAGTCGAGCGTCTTCTAGGAAGACGCCGGTATAAGGAAGGGTGAGTGAAATACCACTACCACGGAAATATACTCGAAAGATTTCTCCTTATCAAAACCCCGGAAAAGAGCGGTGAGCCGTTACAGCTCTACACTCAACACCTGCCAGGACGGTGACACCAGCGCCACCTACATTCCATTTTCTAGCACGTGACAAATTCGTTTCTTTTTGTGCTCGTCCTCTTATTTGGATTATTTTCTACATCTGATGGCATGAGCACCTTTTCCATCTCTAAGTTAAGTACCATCTTCTTGTGGGGTTTTTGTTCTGTTTTATTGGCTGTTTTGGTCTCGTATTTTCATAAATATTGAGAACTTATTATGACGCCATGCAGCGTCCCCCGCCAGCCATGTTTCGCGAGGCGACTCCTTCTGTTCTTTCGGTTGGAGTTGTCTCCCAAATCGTTATAGATAGATTTTAACCCCTTGGTTCCCTTCCTGGTGGTTCCTTCATGGTGGCTCCTTCTTTTTGGTTTATGAATTACATTTCATCGGCCTATCGGCCTTTGTTAGGGTGATGCCCGCCCAGGTATCCCCAGGTTGGGTTCCTTTTTATTTTTGGTCTCAAGTAGGCTATTATTATTTTGCTTGAAGATGGTGCTCTCCTTTTATTTTTAGTATATTTATTTATTTTAATTGTTTTAGTTTTGTTGTTTACCTTCTGTTGTGTGTAGCAGCTCAATCTGCCGCTCCACCGAGGTAGGCTACGCTACCTATTGAACATATTTTGATTTTAATTGTTTATGTGTGATGGTATTTTGTGGTGTAGGCTTGTTTGCTTCCATCCCCTTGCCCTGGGTGCGGAGATCAGGTTGAGGGAGTTTTGGTTGCTGTTTCCTCCGGTGTCGTTTTTCGGTGGGTAGAGTGAGCCCCTTAGTTCTCTTCCTCCATTTGGGGGAATCGAGTTCTTTGGGTGTGTTCCTCTAGGCTAGTCGCCTTCTTACCCCCCTTCTCGATCCCGGTTGGCTCTCGGCACAAAATTTCTCTCCCTGTTACTTCCTCCTCCCTTTTGCACTCCTTCCTCTTTCCTAACCTATACTAGGTTAGGCCCATTTTAGGCTTCGCCTAGGAAGGAGTCGGGCTTCGGGTTGCGTAGCTTCCTGGAGTGGGCTACCCTTCCAAGTTCATTTGGAGGGAAGGATGCAGTTGAGCGGGTGACATGTTTCTCCCTGTCTCCTGTTCCCTTCCGGGTAGCCTACTTCTCTCCCCTACTCCACCCCCTCCCTCCACCCCTACCCCAGCCTTGCGACTCGTGCGGGTGACGCTAGATGGCGTTTTCTCCGAGTTCAGGACTCCTCCTATTGGTAGAGGGATTCGCTCCCTCCCATACCGTCCTGCTTCGCTGTGGTGGGGTTGGTGGTTTGTTTTACTCGAACGTGTTCGAATCACTGTCCCATACCTCGCGTCTCCCCGTCGGGCTCACGTTAGATAGGGTGAAATGTAATTGATGGTCTTATGTTACGAACATATGAGCACTTTACCCGTCTTGTTTCTCCGGCGGGGAGGTAAGGGTGGGAACTTTTTACATCATGTAAGGGAAGCGGACCCCTCCGGTCTCCGGAGTATTTACCATCACTTGTTATTATTATTATTATTGTTAGTATTATTATTATTTTTATTTTTATTTTTGTTTTTAATTTATCTTATATAGACGTGAGTCCGGTCCTACACCCGGGGGCTCCGCCGTTATTTTTTCTGGCAGCCCTTATGGTTAGTTCCTGGTTTCTCGTTCCTTCATTCCCCGGAGTCCTCCGGGGTCTGAAAACCCTTACCTTCCACTCTGTGCATTTAGAGCTTATTGGCCCAGTTTATCATAAGGAGTTCTTCTCCGCCGGAGTATTCCGGTGGTAGTTGAGTTTCCCGGCCTTGCCGGCTTTAGATTGCTTAGAGTGTGAGGTTCATGTACTTTTATTTTTACAGACTGTTCGCTGTGAGGAGCCGGGGTGTACCGCCTCCCTTCAACAACCCTACGGGCACATAGTATGCCGGACCCACGCTGGTTGTGCGGTCCGACTTGACGACCTGGTTGTTTGGCACCCCGATGGTTGTGAGGTTTGCTTTGCTCTCTGCTCAACCATCCAGGATGAGTCGGTAAGTGACAGCCTTTTTTCCCCCGGTTCATGCTCCTCATATTGCATATTGTTTAAAGGTTCCCGGTCTGGCTTTTTCGTTCCTATCTAATTGCTGGTTTCCTTACAGGCGGACGAAGCTTCCAAGAAGTCTGCCTTGAATCCCTCCGGCCTGGGTGGCTGGGTTCGGCAGAAATGTTCCGTCGGGAAGCCCTACATCCTCGACGCCAGGTTGAGGGACTTGCTTTACCCCGGCGCACGGGTGGCGGCCGCAGTGCCTGAAGATCTTGCCACCCCAATCATCCAGCAAATCCGGGATGCGACCCAGCCACCCCAAGTGGATATCCTGTATGCCGAAGTCTCGGAGGATGTAGCCGCCTTGGATCTCAACCTGGAACCAATGAATACGGAACCGGGACCAGGTGGTAAGTGGTGAGGTAAGTGAGGATGTTGGGGCGGGCCCCCTCTGTTTGACTCCCCTGCTTCATCAGTATCTTCATTTGCAGGTTTTGTGAAGTCTTCATCCTTGGGTGATAGAGCTCAAATCTGCTATCCCCAAGTTGAAGTTGAAGACTTCATGGAAGGCGAAGGGCTACAAGTCCTCGACTTCCAAGAAGGCATCGCCCTTCCCCCCCGTCGAAGGCTAAGGTTTCAGGACCGGTAGCCTCCGGGAGCAAATCTAGTTCCTCCGGCAAAGGCGCGAGTGCAAGAGGGCTGCAAAACCAAGCCCTCCTCGCCAGCCTTCTTTTGATGCACAGGCTTTTGCCACTGAACTTTACCAAAAGTTTACGGAGGACCTAGACTCTAGGTTTTAAAAATCACTGATAAGTTTGCCAGTTATGATAACATACTGGCAGGTATGGCTCGCCCACCTCCGGCAGAACCACAGTATGCTATCCCCGACACTGCGGACCTCCCGCCGCGTTTGATGTCGGTAACCCTTGGCGCCTCGACCGGGCCATCCAACACGATGGCAAACTTACAGTTGAGGGTCTGGGCACGTAGGACGGTTGGAGGAATTGAGTTCTTCCCCCGATCTCTTGCCCCCTTATCCAGGCTTCGTGAGGCTCACAGAAGAAGCTTGATTCGGTCAGACAAGGTTCCTAGGAGACTGTCATCGTCCCTAGGGACCAAGCTCAGTCGGCTCTCCTGCGCACTCTGACGGAGTGGCAGGCAGAGAACACGAAATTGACCCCTTTCAAGGGCAATTTTACGATGTTCGCCCTGGGAGAAGACCTTCCCACCCCTTGCTTGGACAAAGTTGCTCTGGCTACGGCCCGAGCATGCTTTGATGGTAATCCCTTACCACAATTAAGGGAAACAGACCCTACTTCCCTGGTATTCCCAGGAAGTAATGAGTTCTGGGTGGACGCCCCGTCCACTTTCACTGTCGGGAAGCTGGACCCCCTCTGCGCTTCCACGCAATTTAGTGAGCAGCTCCCTAAATTGCCGGAATCCTTATTGAAGGCGGAGTTTGAGGCCCGGACTAAGTTAGCCCGGTCCTTGAGCTCCGGCTGCCTTACAGAAGCTACTGCCGTCTCCTGCTCAGACGAACCTTTTTTCCAGGTTCTGGCTAAGTCCTTCCTGGCGAGCTTCCAGTCGGACTTGTATGAGTTCATTACGGCCAGACTGGAATGCAGGAGGTTCATCTTTGCCGATGCTACCATCCGCCACGAGCCTAACAAGCTCGTTAAAAGCTCGATCTGGGGACCTAACCTCTTCCCGGAAGACGAGGTTATAAGCGTCATGACTGAGGCTACACGGGCCAATCAGAGTCTGCGCTCTCGCTGGGGCATTTCCGCTTATAAGCGCAAGACCCCAGAATCGTCCGGCCCCCAGACGAGAGGAGGCAAACGCTTCAGGAGGCATAAGAGGCCCCATCAGGCGGTAGTCCAAGCCGTCCCGGTCTCGGCAGTAGCCCAGCCGTCTACTTCCAAGGCTCACCCCCAACAATACGTGTTGGTCCAACCAGCAGCGCCCTCTTATGTGACCTCACCAGCATACAACCCCACATATGAGGGCCGTGGGTTTTTCACGGCCTCAATAGGGTTGCAAGGGGAGGAAGAGGCAAAGCCCCCACAGAGGAAGGCCTAACACCACCCCAAGGGAAGGCCTGGACGTGGTAGGGGAATAAACCCGCTCCCTCCCACTGAGAGAACGCAGGTAGGCGGTCGCCTGTATTGGTTCAGGGACCAATGGACCTTCAGCCCTTGGGCACACAGCATTGTGTCCAAGGGACTAGGGTGGAGCTGGATCAAGAACCCTCCTCCTCTAACCAGGTTTTACCAGCCACCCACATCAATCCTACAGGATTACGTAACAGAATTGCTCAACAAACGAGCAATAAAGAAAGCAAGGCACCTAAAGTTTCAAGGCAGGTTATTTACTGTTCCCAAAAAAGACCCCGATCAGCAAAGAGTGATCCTGGATCTGTCGCGTCTAAATCTCTACATAAAATGCGACAAGTTTCGCATGCTTACGGTAGCTCAGGTATGGACTCTACTTCCGCGTGGGGCCATCACCACCTCTATCGATCTTTCAGACGCTTATTATCACGTCCCGATTGCGCGGAACTTCTCTCAGTTCCTCGGTTTCAGACTCGGGAATCAAGCCTACTCCTTCAGGGTCATGCCCTTCGGTCTGAACATTGCACCCAGGGTATTCACCAAGCTGGCAGACACGGTAGTACAACAACTCCGGTCCCAAGGAATATCCCTAGCAGCGCACCTAGGCGATTGGATAATTTGGGCACCAACTGTTCCGGAGTGCCAGAAGGCCACGTCCATAGTCATCAATTTCCTGGAGTCGCTAGGTTTTCAGCTGAACAGAGAAGTCCCGCCTGACTCCGAGTCCCGGTTTCAGTGGCTGGGTCTCCAGTGGGATCTGTCCTCCCACACGTTTTCTCTCCCGCCTCCCAAGAGGAAAGAGATAGCATCTCTCACCAAGAGATTCCTCAAAATCCATCGGCATCCCGCCGATCCCAAGAAAGAGTCCTTGGGTCTCTTCAATTTGCCTCAGTAACAGACCTGCTCTTGAAAGCCAAATTAAAAGACATAAACAGAGTGTGGCGGAGTCGAGCAAATGTCAAGCTCAGAGACAAGGTCTCCTCTATCCTCGAATCTTAAAAACAAGACTGCGGCCTTGGACCACAGTCAGAGGCCTGTCCAAAACAGTTCCGCTTCAATTTCCCCCTCCGGCACTGGTTATCCACACAGACGCTTCTCTAAAAAGCGGCTGGGGGATATTCACCAAAAAAAAAACAAAAGTACAAGGGCGTGGTCCACAATGTTTCAGCAGTTCCATATAAATACCCTGGAAGCTATGGCGGTCTTTCTAACTCTGAAGAAAATCCGCCCCCAACCGGATTCATATCAGGCTGGTGTTAGACAGCGCAGTGGTAGTTCATTGCATCAACAGGGGCGGCTCCAAATCAGGTCGAGTAAACCAAGTAATGGTTGCTATCTTCTCCCTGGCGAACAAGCACGGCTGGCACCTGTCAGCCACCCATCTAGCGGAGTGCGGAACGTGGTGGCGGATTCCCTGTCCAGGACTACCCCGTTGGAGACGGAGTGGTCCCTGGACGTGGAATCTTTCAAATGGATTTGCCGCCAGGTTCCGGGTCTCCAAGTGGATCTGTTTGCAACGGAGAGCAACTTCAAGCTCCCTGTTACGTGGCCCCCAACCTGGACCCTCAGGCGTTCGCCACAGACGCAATGACAGTAGATTGGAACAATTGGGAGAAGATTTATCTGTTCCCTCCAATAAATTTACTGCTGAAAGTATTACACAAACTCAGGACATTCAAGGTCAACCAGCCTAGTAGCCCCCTACTGGCCGAAGAGCAATTGGTTCCCTCTCCTTCAGGAACTGGGATTAAGGAGTCTTCGGATTCCCAAGCCCATTCTGACCCAGACAGTACAAACCAAGACTGTGTCAGCTTCCTCAAGGATCAGAATGCCCTAGTTTTATGGACTTTATAAAATTCGCAGCCCAAAAGGAGCGAACATTGACCCTGTCAACACTCTGTTTTTAGAATCAGATAAAAGAGATTCTACTCTTAGACAGTATGACTCAGCAGTCAAAAAATTAGCCTCCTTCCTGAAAGCATCTGAAGCCAAAATCATGACGACTAATTTAGGAGTTTCCTTCTTTAGGTCACTGTTTGAGAAAGGCCTGGCTCCCGCCACTATTACCACAGTCAAGTCGGCATTGAAGAAAGTATTTCTTTACGGCTTTAAAATCGACCTTACAGATTCCTATTTTTCATCCATCCCCAGAGCATGCGCTCGTCTGAGACCAGTATCACGTCCACATTCGGTTACGTGGTTTCTCAATGACGTCCTTAAGTTAGCATCAGAGTTGGATAACTTTCATTGCTCTTATCAGGATCTGTTAAGGAAGACATTATTTTTGATTAGCTTGGCTTCAGGTGCTAGAATCTCAGAGCTGTCGGCTCTCACTAGAGGTGATAATTTTGTTAACTTCCTCCCATCTGGAGAGGTCCTCCTTTCCCCTGACCTAGATTTTTAGCTAAGAACGAAGACCCACAGGACAGGTGGTCTCCTTGGAAGGTGGTGCCCCTTCCTCAAGACCAATCTTTATGTCCAGTTTATACACTTAAATCTTACCTTTTAAGAACTCCACAGAGTAAGTCGGGTCCTCTTTTTATCAGGGAGAAAGGTGGTACTCTTTCTCTGAATGCTATAAGGCAACAAATCCTGTATTTCATTAAACAGGCCAACCCAGATTCAGTTCCTAAAGTTCATGATATTCGAGCAGTTGCTACTTCTATTAATTACTTTCATAATATGGACTTTTCAGAGTTATCTAAATATACGGGTTGAAATCACCTCTAGTGTTTAAACGCCACTATTTAAAATCACTCAAGCCCTGAAATATTCTACAATAGCAGTGGGAAGTGTCATCTCCCCACCTTAAATAATCATTTCCTTATCCTTTCCTTTTCCCCCCCGCCCGCCTGCCTCATTTACTTCTCTGCTTATTCTCCTGGTTGTTTATGCCTCACTGCCTGGCCCCTCATATTGGTGTATCTTGTATCTACTGATGGAAAAATGTAATCTGACATGCCATAATTGTTTTCTCTTACGGGGTACTGGACGGTTCTTATTTGGCTCCACGTACCCCAGATATATGTATATATTAATTTTCATTAGTCTTGTCTCTTACGTGTTTAGCCTAAGTTTACGTGTATAGTATTAAGGTTGTGTTTACTTGTCCTGTGCACATTTCATTATTTCACCTACCTTTAAGTAATTTTAAGAGTTTTGAGGTTTTTTCCCGTCATACCAGGGACCTCCTTGTTTTATAGTATTAAGTTTTTGATGTGCCTTAGATTTAATATACCTTAGTTTTAGTATTCTTGCTACATGAAAGAGATTACTTGATTAAAATTATTTTCGTTAAAATTTTGCATTTTCTTCAGATTACCCCCTTTTTTCCTTGTAGTTGCAGTCTTGGCATGATTCTCTATCACTATTTCACCGGCTGACACGGGACTGGACTCAGAAAAGGGATTTTGACAGAGGAAAAATCTATTTCTGAGGAAGGTCCCGTGTCACCCGGTGACCCTCCCTAGCTCATCTAGTACTTCCCCCCCCTACTTGCACATGCCAAGTCTGGGGTTGGTGCTAGCATGGAATGAAGTAGGTGGCGCTGGTGTCGCCGTCCTGGCGGGTGTTGAGTGTAGGAGCTGTAACGGCTCACCGCTCTTTCCAGGGGTTTTGATAAGGAGAAATCTTCAGTATATTTCCGTGGTAGTGGTATTTCACTCACCCTTCCTTATACCGGCGTCTTCCTAGAAGACGCTCGACTGGGGGTAGTAACCCCAGCTTTCCTGAAAGCTCTTTTTCTTTGGTATATCTAGCATTGTTATACCTAGAAATTCGTGCTGTAATGGAATTTCACCGGGTGACACGGGACCTTCCTCAGAAATAGATTTTCCTCTGTCAAAATCCTTTTTTTCGCTTAGCGCTAACTCACCGAATACGCCGGCATACGGGAGACGTTTTTGTAAATAGGGCTTTGGCGTTAAAGGGTTAACAACTTCATAAGCATAATAAATCATATGTTAAAAGGGAAGTTTGGAGGTTGCGAGCCAATATTAAGACTAAGTACTCTCATTAATGTATTTACAAAGTACTTATGTACAGTGATAAACAAAAGGGACACAACGGAGGACAATTGAATTAGTGAATGAACATACAACTTAATTCTTCATTTAAAACTGCTGGTTGCTGGGGTCCGCAAAGGGCTTCTTGTGGAGTTGGACAGTTCATGGAGGTTTTCAGTAAAAATACTCCCTCGCTCCTTGAAAGGGAAACGACAACAATTAATAATTAGCTAACATGCACCGGATCCCTAATCCACTTAACCATTCAATTACATCGCACGATTAATTTTACAAGTTATTTATACGCATTAGCAACACGAAATTGTGTGTACAAACCCTAATACTGTGATTCTAAACAGGTGTAATATTTATAGATAAGGCTTAAACAGTATTGAATAGAGATTAACACATTGTCACAGGGTGCAGGAATTAAGGATAGAAGCAAATGCTGCCGCGTAGTTAGAGCCGTGAGGATAGGATGAAAGGAACCAAGGTTTGGTAGGTAGGATTCTTTTTATACGGATAAAAGGGAAGGATGGGATGTTTTCAAGGGAAGATGGAAGGGTAGGTAAGGATATGAGGGTCTCATACAGACACCTTACCTTGAAGGAGGGTTTATTCACCTCTCAGATAGAGGAATGGTCGAAGGCACATCTGCCTTCATACGAGGTCCAAATCATGAAGAAAGAGGCCACCTGCTCCTTTGAACATCTACCCCCAGATCCTTCAAATTGGGGGCTCCCTCTTGTAGGTTGTCCCACAGGTCATTGACTTTCAATTCCCTTGCTGTTAGGCCTAGTCTTGTTTCCCCTACCTCGCCTTGGGCAGATACGAAGTAGTGATGCTGTGCTTACGGAGGCATCTGAAATTGAGAGACCTCGGGGAGTAGTCTGGTATAGGATGGGCAGATAGTTGGTGAGGCTCTGGGGAGGCTCCCCAACACTTGTAGCATTCAAATTTTTCCTTGCTAAGAGTCTCTTGTATGGATAAAAAATGGCTGAATGACCATCACAAGTGACATTAGAGAGGAATGGAATGGATCAGGTGTCGGTAATTCATTGGGATTTTACCTCTGACTTTTTCCTAGCACCATAGGTAACTATAGAATGGTGCCCAGTGTTGGATGTATCGAGACTGAACAACTTTATGCATCTGTCCCCATTTTTTTTGTTTTTTTCCGGCATGGTTTTAGTGACTTTCCAGAAGAACGAGTGGATGTTTTGGTGGACATGCAGGAAGCATTTTCCTTATACCGATCTTCAGTCGCACAAGCTCCTTCGACATGCGCTGTATTTGCACTGGAAGGTAACGCTGTTCAAGGCACTTTGTTTCAGTCTGTGTACAGCACCTCAAGTATTCACAAGGAAAGGAATGTGTTGCCCATAGGCAGATGGTCCCATCTTTTAGGAGCAAGAATTTTACTGAGTTGACCAGCTCAAATTGGCCAACTCTGTCGATGGTATTCCAAAGGCCAAGGATCCATTACTTCATGTGGCTCAGTCTCTGTGAATTTTGATTTTCAGTAGATTTCCGTAGTTCCTCCTCAGTCCATTCTGTATTTGGGCATGAAGGTATAATTTCGCAGTTTGCGGGCTTTTCTTTTGAAAGAAGAGTAAGCGCTTCTTGCTTCTTTGCAAAGAATTTTAGCCCTTAAGGAAGCTTCTTAAATGATAATGGCTTTCTTTGTTAGGAAACATGGCGTCAGTGGAGAATTTGTCAGAATAACCAGTCATAGTTACAGTGCAGTCCTGGCGTAAGAGATTGCAACTAACAGTAAATGTTCATTAAACTTTTAAGTAGATCCAGGACAATCATTGTTGCCAGGTTCTGTAGGAGGGACTCAGAAACTACAAGTTAGCATGTTTATTCTTAAGCCTACAGCCAGGTTTTGTTGTTTTTCCTCTCCACCTTGTAACACAAAATGAAGAGTTATGACAACTGTTGTGACACTGATGTACAATATATCACAGAATGTCAGCAGTACACATAGTGAACCTTACATAGATGTTGGGGTGGTTGAAAGACCACTGAAGATTCCTAGTAGATTTATCCCTTAGAGCTTAAACACTTGGCTAAACAGAAGAGTTTCTACAATGCAAACACCTGGTTAGAAACTAAGTCATAGGGGAAAGACTGCTTCGTTGGCAAAAATGAACAACATAGTATTTATGAACATCTAATTCATTCTGTGGAGAGACAATGTTTTTGGTAATTGAGGGTTCAGAAAGGACAAGCCTGCTTACGGAGTGGTCTTCACGCCTGCGAGTCCGACAATCACTGGATTGGAGGAGCACTCAAATGTGGACTTTTTAGCGTGCAAATGAACAGAAGTGACCCATCTACAACTACTCCTTTGAGAGCCCTCAGGCTTGTGTGGTGGATGTATTTTTTCAAGTTTGGCCTGATTCAGACTCATATGCCTTCCCCCTTTACTCTCTGAGTACAAGTATGCTTATTGACTCCCGTAGAGCCCTAGTAGCCTCAGTTGAGATTGAAGCATCTAGAACTCAGTATAAGTCTCTCTCTGGAATTTAGACATAGTTCTAGAATTTTATCTGCAGATCCTTTTGAGCATCTGGAATGAGTTCCATTGAAGTATTTACGTACTATGAAACACTTTTTGTTAGCACTATCGGCAGTTAGAAGAGTAAGTTTATTGCTAGTACTCTCCTTCAGGCTGTTGATAAGGGAATGCTATTTTATCATTTTTACCTTAGAGCTAAGAATGATGTTAAAGATAAGTTTTCCAAGAATTGTAAAAATCCCAAATTTAACCTCATTGGTGCAGAAAGAAGAGTAAACAATTTTCTGCCCTTTCAGGGCAATTAAAATATACAGTAGTGCACCGAGATAACAGACCATGGTATATCGAGCTCCGGATATATTGGTGCAAAATGGAAATATTGATTTGAGGGTTTTCACCTCCAGATCAAGCCTAGGCTAATTTAATTAATTTTTATTTATTATTTTACTCAAATATTTTCCATGTTTATTGTAGAGCTAGGTAAAATTTGCTGTTGTTAGTATTTCTTTATTAATTTACATTGCTTTGAATTCTAAAAATTTTTAATGCTAAAGCTTTTACTGTCCTGCAGTTTATATATTAATAATACCCGCTTTTATCTTACTTTGGTACTGTTTGTTTATATAAATATACGCTTTATGGAAAAACAGAAAATGGAACGGACTATGAGAGAAAACGACTATGCTTACATATATATATAGGGGTAACTTAGTGGACACACTTCTGTAAGATATCAATATTTTAAAATTATAAATCATTGTTATAAGCATTTTACAGTTGTATATCTTCTCTCCGAGTAACAGTTGTAGGATGGTAATGTAAGATGACTTTGTGTGTTATGGGATGATGGTTTGGGGTGTATTTTTGTTTGAAATGATATTAAATTGTTTTAGTATGATAATTTATGGTATGTGTTTGTTTGAACTATTAAATTAGGCAGTTATAAGCGTTTTACATTAGTTTAAAGGGTACAGGATATAAATATACTTGTACTTTATAGCAAAAACACGCATTCACGTATATATACAATGATGTTTCGGACTTTCTTTTATAGCGGTGTAGGCTCAGATGCTTTAATCCGTTATCTCGGTGAGCTACTGCATATAGATAGGTTAAGCCTGGAAGAGGCAAAGTAAACCCTATGTTTTGTGGTTTTAGAAAACCTAGAACGTCTTTGTCAAAGTTTAAGCCTGGAGGAGGTAAAGTTAACCTTTTTTTTGTGGTTTTAGAAATTCTAGAACATCTTTATTAAAGGTTAATCCTGGAGGAAGCGGAGATAACCTCTTGTTTTGTGGTATTAGAAAACAAAATGTCTTTGTTAAGGTTATGCATGGAAGAGGCAAAGTTAACCTCTTGTTTTGTGGTTTTAGAAGACAAAATGTATTTGTTAAAGGTTATGCATGGAAGAGACAAAGTTAACCTTTTGTTTTGTGGTTTTAGAAAACCTAGAACATCTTTGTCAAAGGTTAATCCTGTAAGAGGCAAAGTTAACCTTTTGTTTTGTGGTTTTAGAAAACCTAGAACATCTTTGTTAAAGAACACGGTGTTCACTGTGATGTATTTGATTAGGCTAGCGCATCACAAACTAGCTCTATACCTTTTACCTTTATTGAAGGTAAACATTCATAATGTAAGAGTGGTTGTGACTTCTAATGGAAAATTTGTTGCTTAATGATGTGATGAATGCAGAGCAGTAATAGTACAATTCGGTTTTAGTCACTCACTACCCTAAGTATGCAGCATGTGTCTGAAAATGGTAAGGCCCATAGTTCACTACTGGTAGTGGGTAAATTCTTTTCCTGAACCAAAGAACGAGGAATCTTTTAGGCTCTTTGTTTTAAATCCCAGGTTTGTTCATGAGACTTACCTGCCAGATATATATATAGCTGTATTCTCGAAGGTCCGACAGAATTTCAAATTTCGCGGCACACACGAGTGGCCGGTCAGGTGGTTAGTACCCATTCCGCCGCGCTGGGAGGGGTATCAGAACCATTCCCATTTTCTATTCAGATTTTCTCTGTCGCCGGACTGTCAACACCTGTTGTCAGTTCCTCCGCCATTTGGATTTCGAAATTTGTTGTCACTTAAGTATTTTGGTTGTTTTTTGGTATTCGACGGAATCTGTGACTTGGCATACGCTCTTTGTGGACCGTTTTTGATTTTGCTTTTGACTTTTCTTATAATTAAGATGTCTTACCTCTAGCTATCGAGTCTGTAGCTTGGGTGAATGTAAGGTGAGGCTATCGAAGACTTTGATAGTTCCTCACTCTTTATGTATGATATGTAAGGGTGTTCAATGCTCTATATAATCGGTAATGAATGTGTGGGATTGTCTGAGGGTGAGTGGAAGAAATATGAAGCCTATATGCTTAAATTGGAGCGTGATAGGCTGAGGTATCTTCCTCCTAGAGTGCATCCTTAGATGGACAGTCAGGGTTTTCTCCTACTAGTAACCCTGTAAATTTTAGTACTAACCCTGTAGTTTGTTGCTGCAGAAGGTAATTCCCTGGCTCGTGTGGAGTCAATCGTGCTCTTGAAACTGAAGTGAATGCAATTCAAACGCATAGTGTTAGTGCTAGTGCCCCTAGTGTTGTGGTGGGGGCGTCAGATCGGCCCTATAATGCCTCTAGGCCTGGACCTCTGTCGAACTCCCAGGACCAGGGAGGGGGCATGTCGAAAGCCGCATGAGGGTTACGGGGCTTCCCACCGATCTGGCGTCCCTTCGGCAGGTCCTGATGACGCTACCCAGGCTGCCAGGGATCGTGCTCAGGCACGCATCCTGAAGGATTGCTTCGTCCTCCGACACACGTCCTCCCCGCCCACGGGTTGGAGCTCTCGGTTGGACTCTCACCCTCTTAAGAGAAGCTTAGAGGAGAGGACGCTTCACGTCCTCTTCCTCTAGACGTTTGTACTCTTCCCCGAAAGTTGCGTGGATATTCCTCTGCAGAAGAGAATAAAGTGTTTTTCGAATGATCACGCTACTCGATCCCCCTGTCGCACTAAGGCAAGGGCTAGAGCTTCTTCCCTGTGGAAGGAAGTATAAATCTCTCGCCCCCTTTCCTTCTCTCAGGTTCAGCCCTTCTCCCGAGAGAGTGGCTTCTCCAACGCGTAAGATTTTGTTGGGTTTGCAACAACAGCTGGATGCTCTCATGAACCTTTCAAGATTCGTTTCTGCCTGTTAAGAGGTACAGACTTTCACCTTCGTCTCCCGCTTGGGAACGATACAGAGCGTCTGTCGTCTAGAGAGAGTGTTTAGTGGATTCCTATTCGTCTTCCCGAGTTGAGGTGTTGGCCTTTTCTCTTGTCTCGCGCCAGGAGCGCGTCTTGCTCTTCGTGCGCTTCTCTCACGCTTCACGCGCCTCACCTTGCGCTTTCGCCGCGCTATCCATGCCTTCGGCGCTATCCATGACGCTTCGCGCGCGCCACGCTGTGACTCTCTTCTAGTACTTGCCACGGAGCCTCTCGCGCGTCACTCCATGACGCTCCGCGACTCGCTTCGCCGTATAGCTTCAAGTCTTGTGTTGACACCGCTCCAGTTGTTTATCATGTCGCACAACTACCCTCTTCAACATCTGATGTCCTTCTTAATTTAGCCAGTACTTGCTTCGGCAGTACATATACTAAATTGGAACGATACAGAGAAGATTAGCATGGCTCTTGCGCAAGGATGACACGCTAATCGTGAAGCGTTCCACATTTTTTATGTTTACTAAACGACTTCTTCGTTCGCGGGAGTTCCCGCTTACGTATCGGCGAATCGGAACTACTTTCACCACTCACTCAAGACCCGCCAGCTGCGGAAGAACATCCTCTTTCGTCACAGCCTTTGTATGAAGAGAAACTTCTTTCGTCTTCTTCTTCCTCTGATTATCAGACTCTGGCTTTTTTCTTAGGATCTGTTTCCTGAGACTTTTCAACCTTCGGCTCCTCTCTCTCCACCTTCGCAGTTGTCTTTGTCTTAAGGGGAGCGTTTTGAAAAAAATCGGAAATCAAATTTTCTGGGATATTTTTATGGCATCATACATATCCTGACTATCTTCTCAGAAAGTTTTATTTAAAAGTTCGCCACAGTTAGGAGTTATAAACAAAACAGTAACCTATCATAGTCAAATTACATTTTTCATATAATGTAATGATATTGTCAGTATATCGGTGGTAATTTCCTTTTAGCTATGGAATAATATCTAATGCGATCTATGGCAACCCTGTGGACATAGTACGCATCAGCTTAAAGACAGGAATGCCGCAGGGCAGTCAGTGGCAGTCAGTCAGTAGCAGCTCAGAGCTTGACTAAGTATGACGTCGCTGGCCAACCTCAGCCGTGTTTTGACACTCGCTTCATTTGGCTTCATTTAGCGAAGTTATATTACTTTGCAGGTCTATTTTTGGCTTTTCATTATGTCATAAAACATCAAACTGTGTAACGGCAAGCAAATAAATACACAGAGAAGCAAAAATATCGTTTTTTCTCAAAACTAAAGTTATCGACATTCAAACTGCATCATCTCCTTCATAACGCTTGCACCGATCTCAATGATACAAAAAGTAAACGAAAGCTAAATGTTTGCCTAACAAAGGGGCTTCCATGGAAGCAACACGAGACCCGCACCACGAGAGAGAGTTTTTTCCCGAAGGAATGTCACTTCAAGAGAGGTAGCAAGTGACTCCTTTCATCTCCAGACTCCCTTTGCAACCAGGCTTCATTTGCACAAGCCTGGAAAAGAGTGAGGGGCAGACGTTTGGTCCCTCCTACTGTTAGAGAGAGGTTACTTGATTCCCTTCCTGTCTCCTCCTCTTTTGTTTTTTGTTTCCCAACTGCCTTCCTGTCAAACAGAAATTGTTTGACTTGCTCGAATAGATGTTCGAGCGGAGAGCAGTGGAACAGGTCTTGGACTCGGTGTTCCCCGGGATTTTACTACAGATTGTTTCTAGTCCCAAAACTTTCAGTAGGCTGGAGACCCGTCTTGGACGTCAACAGGTCGAACAATTTGGTCCGGAAGGAAAAGTTCAAGATGGAGACCTCGCAGTCAATACTAGGAGCCCTTCATCCCGGGGATTGGATGGTATCTTTGGATCTCCAAGATACTTATCTTCACGCCCCAATTCATCCACGTTCGGTGAAGTATCTCAGGTTGTCTTGGGGACTAGACGTACCAGTTCAAGGCTCTGCTTTGGACTCTCTGCACAACGGCCATACCACGTTGAAAACACCGCTTCGTCCGATCAGCGAAGTTAAGCAACGCGGTCTGGTCAGTCCTTGGATGGTTGACCGCCTGGGAACACCAGATGCTGTTGGCGTCACATTTTGCTCCGAGGGTGTTTACACGTCTCATGAAAAACGTTGCGATGCAGTTGCATCTGTCGCACGTCAGGATCTCACTCTACTTGGACGACTGGTTGATTCGAGCGTCGTCGGGCGAAGGTATCTGGAGGACCTTCAGTTGACTCTGCAACTCGTGAAGTCCCTGGGACTTCTGGTCTGTGGAGAAGTCGCAGCTGATCCCCTCACTGTCCATTGTGTCTGGGAATTCAGATCTATTCAGCGGCTTTTATAGCGTCTCCGTCGCAAGAACGGCAACTTCTATGTACGGAAAAGTCTCGGCCTTCTTGGAAAAGAAAACATGCTAGGTGAAGGAAGGAATGAGTCTGCTGGGGCCATTTCCTCGCTGGAGAAGTTTGTTTTCTGGGAGTCTGCATCTCAGGCCTCTTCAGTTCTTTTTGTTGGAGAACTGGCAAAGCAAGGAAGACTTGGAAGAGGAATTGAGAATTCTTCCTTATATAAAGAGGATCTGGGGTGGTGGCTCGATCCAACGAAATTGCAGAAGGGATCTCCTCAAGCTTCTGAACCCCAACCTAGTGTTGTTTTTCCGACGGTCGTCAACAGGTTGGGGGCAACACTAGAGAGGAGAGGAAGTGTTAGGAACCTGGAGAGAGGAACAGGTGCCCTGGCACATCGACTTCAAAGATTTGGCGGCTATCTTTTAGCTCGCCAATTCTTCGAGGTCCAAGTTTGCAATCGTGTAGTTCTAGCAAACTCGGACAATACTACTTGTTCCCTGTTCAGCCTTGCAAAAGACATTATTCTTTGAGCCTATGCTCGCAACATTTCGATTCTCACAAGTTTTGTTGCAGGGGTCGAAAATGTTCGAGCAGACCTGCTCTGTTGGCGCCATCAACTCCTGCCGAAGGAATGGACCCTTCATCAGGAGGTTTGCCAAGATGTTTGGAAATTTTGGGGTCGCCATCTTGTGGATATTTTCACGACCTCAAGAACAGCGAGGTTCCCTCTATAAAGCTCATCTGTACTCGACCCTGGGGCAGTTGCGATAGTTGCTCTTCCCTGGGATTGGACGGTAATAGATGTTTACGCCTTTTTCCCCGTTCTAAATTCTGGGAGAAGTCATACGCAAGTTCGCGGCCTCACAAGGGACGAGGATGACTCTCATCCCCACGTTTTGGCCTTCGAACCACTGGTTCTCGGAGTTTCTCTTCTGGTTGGTAGACGTTCCGAGGACCCTTCCTATGAGAGCAGACCTGCTCATACAAACCCACTTCACGTGATATCTTTGAATCTCCCCGCTCTGAACCTGACTGCTTTCAGACTATCGAAACTTGGTCAGAGCGAAGGGGTTTTTTCTGGCCAGGTGGCACGGGCCATCGCTAGAGCCAGAAGTTCTTCATCTAAAGGATATTTCTAGCGAAGTGAGCAACCTTCAAAGGTTGGTGTAGAAAGAAGGGCTTTTCCTCTTCCTCTATCACTGTGAGCCAGGTTTGGATTTTCTCCTTTACTTAAGAGAAAAACTCGATATAGCAGTTCCGACTATCAAGTGTTATCGAGCATGCTTTCGATTGTATTCAGACACAGAGGATTAGCTTTGTCTGACAATAAGGACCTCCACGATCTTACGAGCTCTTTCAAGACGTCCAAGGTTCCTCAGCTAATTCCCCTGCTTGGAACTTGGACGTAATGCTCAAGTTTTTGATGTTTAGACCTTTTGAGCCTCCACTCTGCATCTCTTAAGGATGTTACTCGAAAACGGCATTCCTCGCGGCGAAGAGAGAGAGAAGTTCGAGGCCGTCATGTGGGCTTCAAGGAACACAATGCTGTCTATTCTTTAAGCCCTAAGTTCTTGGCTAAGAATGATAGGTCTTCTAACCCTTGGCCTAGACACTTTGAAATTAAAGGTTTAGCAGACCTTATTGGACAGGAACCTGAGGGAGTTCTATGTCCAGTTAGAGCTCTCAAGTACTACCTTAAAAGAACACAGGACACTCGTGGTCCCTTGGATGTTTTATGGTGTTCTGTGAGGCAACCAGTTAAACCTATGTCGATGAATGCACTGGCATTCTTCATTAGGGACGTCATTAGGACGCACACTCTAGTTGTGACGACTCCAACTTCAAGTTGTTGAGAGTTAACGCTCACGAGGTGAGGGCACTTGCTACCTCCATGGCGTTCAAGAAAATATGGTACTCAGTGACAGTTTTAGTGCCACATTTTGGCGAAGTCAATTCGGTGTTTGACTCACACTCTTGGCAAGATGTTTAGGTAGCATACGAAAATTGCTTTTCGCTGGGACCATACATTGCTGCTTCAGCAACCTTGGGGACAGGGGGTAACTCTGATCCTATCCCCTTTTTAATTGTGTTTTTGTGGTTGTTGGGTCGACTACTGGAAGCAGTCTTCCCAATCCTTTGCAAACTAACGCTTTAGGTGTTGGTTAGGTGGTTAGTAATGCTCTTTTGTCCTCTTTGTATGGTCTATGATCTAGTCACATTGTGGTCACGCCCCGTTGACAGATCATCTAGAAGTCGCCAGCTATATAGGTCACTACCTCGCTGGGGTCTCTAGTAAAGCAGAAGCAGACTAGAGTGGCAGTAACCACTCAGTCAGCTACGCTATCAGATAAGGAACCAAAATAATTTTACCAATAATTGGTTTTTCCTAATTCTTGGCTGTCTCTACCCCCTCCAAAGGTGGTATTCAGCTATATATATATCTGGCAGGTAAGTCTCATGAACAAAATGATATTTTAATGATAAAATAAAGTTTGTTCATACTTACCTGGCAGATATATATATTCATATTGCCCTCCCTCCTCCCCTCAGGAGACAGTGGCGTTAGAAAATCTGAATAGAAAATGGGAATGGTTCCTGATACCCGCCTCCCAGCGGCGGAATGGGTACTAACCACCTGACCGGCCACTGCGTGTGTCATGAAATTTGAAATTCTGTCGGACCTTCGAGAATACAGCTATATATATATCTGCCAGGTAAGTATGAACAAACTTTATTTTATCATTAAAATATCATTTTTTCTATTTTGGAGAGCATGAAGGTATATATATTGTATAGAAGTGTACCTGTATATCATTAAGGTATTTATTTTAGTTGACTGGCAGTTTTGGGGCTTTCATTACCCAGGCATAGGGGTCCCTTCATTCTTGGACATATGAGAACCTTGCTCCTGAATGGAATCCAACTTCTGGCAGAAAGGATTCCAGATCAGCTAAGAATGTTTTGAGCTTCATGCAAGAAATCTTTAGCTCATTTGAGTGAGTGGATTTTTGTGTAGCTGCACTACCCACCATCCTCTTCTCAATGTAGAAATCAGCTTTCTTTAACAGTAGGTAAGATTCACCCCAAATAATATAAAATTTTATTATGAAAATTTATATTATGATGTATTTTGGATGGGTAAGGATTCGTAAATTTCATATTCCATACCATATTAATACTCGGCAGATTACTCGGCAGATGTGTACTGTAGTGTACCATAACCAGATGCATGCGTATATGTATACACACAGACTGAAACATTGATGGAAAGGAAAAGTTCTGATGCAATGTGGCTGGGTGGTTGATAATTTATTTCTTAATCTGTTCACATATTTTCTGTTTGCTGGTATTTCAACTTTAGAAAAGCTAATTTAATATTAAAATCAATGAACAAGAAAAACATAAAACAAAATTTTTTGAAATAATGAAAAAATGACAAGATAGTGAAAGCAGACGAAGGCCTATCCAACCCTCCCCACTTGGCTCTCCATATACCCTACCCCCTACAATACTCAGCCACTCAAAAGCAATAAACAAATTTATGTTTAAGTGACACATGCTTTTAAGCCAATAACATTTGTGAAGGCACTCAAGAAGCCAAATGCCTGCCTACTACCAATGTTTGTTTCTTTGAGTATTGTGACTGGTGTGTTTGCCATTTACATGACAGTTGAGACTAAAATCTCAGGAAATCTACTTATCATTATGTCCTAATTGTGATAGGTTTTGATATTAATCTCAAGCACACTAGCTCTAATCCCTCATAGTTGATTGTAGTTGTTGCATAGTGAAGAATAAGTTTTTTCTGGATATTTGTTTAAAATTTTGTACTTTCCTTTCATTAGCAGTTGGACCTGGGAAAGCCATTATGCCTGGACCAGGCCAGTCCATTACAGTTTGAGCTTCACTTTGGTCAAGCTTGGAGAAACTCATGGATGACATCTATCATGCTTGTGTTCAAACATCACATCTTCATAAGGTGAGGATGAAGAAGTTAATACTGTATTTTGTGTCCTTGGTACTTTTATTGTTTAAACTGAAGGGATTGACTTTTACTGTTATTACTTGTCTCATATTGATGATCAGTTTTAAACCATGCATCAGTAGTTCCCACATTCGAAGTGAACTTTTTTTTTTCCTTTGTATAGGCATACAGTAATGTAAAACTATTATCTTGTGTTCAGAGCACTCTTTATATATACTGTACCTTGCTGCCATTTGTGGTTCTCAGGTTGTAAAGGAGGCTGCCTTACTTCCTAGAGCATCAATGCAGTGTCACTTTTACTCGGTGGAAACCTTAGTAGTAGTACTGTAATGTGCATCAGGTCTGTCATCAAGTCCTCTCTTTGTTGAATATGTAAATTAAATAAAAAATCCTGTTGGGCCCTTTGACTTGTTGTTCTAGTCTGTCAGTGGAAGTTCATATCTTTTTTCCTGTATATTAAACATTGGTCTAACTGTTATAACTTCCTCTAGTTCTTTTTCTCTCATTTTTACAACTACGGTTCTTCTGAGTATTTATACCACCACCTCTCAAGGTAATGTGTTTCCTGCAAGTTGTTACCTGTCATTTCCATTAACTGTACTTTTGACTTCTGATTACAAGGCTATAGCTTGATGGCTAAACAACTGGAATCTGCCAACTCAACTAGTCTCCAAATATAGATTGTTATGTATATGCCTCTTGGAAATGAACAATTTTATTTTATAGCTTTTACTAATGCACCAGCAGGAGTTTGACAGATTGCAAAATAAAAACAGGAACACTTGTTTTCTGTGAATATCCATTTTCTGTCTGTCAACTTCCCCCACCCCCACTAGAGGAGCCAACAAGATACAAACACTCGTAGCCAGTCAGTCTACTTCTGTTGACAGTTTCAATAGGAGGTAGGTAGATTGTTAAATGCACTTGGTTCTTTGTTGATGCAACTGGTTTGTTTTGAATTTTCTTTGATTTTATTTTCAGTGTTGCATCAGTAATAACCTGTAAGGTAAGAGTTGCCATAATGGGCTTTGTTCCAGTTTTATTGACCCTCATGAGATGTGTGTACTGCTGAGGGAAGGATTATGTTTGTAATAATTGATGTGCATTGTAGTCTAATGAAACTATGCAGAAATTGAATGCAAGCAAAGAGAGCTTATTAGTCAGTAGAAACAATTAAAGAGAAGAGTATAGGTCTCGTAAGACTTGTGTTCAAGGGTTGCATGTTGTGTCTGCTTCTCCTTTTTGTAACTGGATAGGTTTTCTGCTGCTTCTCTTTGGTCTGTTACTCTGGCTAAGTTTCCAATTGATTCAGGGCATTAGATTTGATAAGATTGATGTTCACCTGGTGTTTTTCCTTTTTTTAATTTTAACTGTATTGGATCGGCTTGGTAGGAATGTTGCTTCAATTCCATTGGGTAAAGTTTAAGTGGGTTTTGCTGCTGCCACTTGGTAGTAAGCAATCGGCTAAAGCTGACTTGTAGAGGAAAGTTTCCTTTTGCTTTATAGTATAGCTTTGCTAGTAGCTTATGTAGCTAAGGATGATTTGTGGATCAAGACTAGTATTAAGTTTAGAGAGAAGTCTAGACTTACTTCCACTTTCCTGTGTGTTCCACTTTTGTGTGTGTTGTGGCTTTCTTCAACCAGTGAGATTGTGAGCCTCAATTTTGACCTATGGATCATCTATGCTTAGCAAAGTTTTGCTCATTTCATTGTGGTGCTGCACCCCTGAATGCCTCTCTCCTGTGTGTTGTTCCCCTTAGGTTTTCACTCTCAGCATGTGGATTTTCTAGTTGCTGTTCTTTTGTGCCTGTTTGACTATTGCCTGCATGACCATCGTCTATGTGAGTATCACCTGCACAACTATCGCCTGTGTGCCTATCACCTGTGCAACTATTGCCTGCCTAGAGAATTTTAACAAAGCATTCTTGTTTCAGCTTCTTTTTTGGTATGCAGGTGGTTGCTTTATGTAGAGTGTCAGTATCCTGCCTCAGGGATTTTGGCTTCTTTCCCAGTTGCAGAAGTTTCTTCCACAAACAGTTGGTTGCTGTTTTGGTTTCCATTCCCCCATGGTCCAGGAACTTTCTTGTTATCAAGAGATTTTTTCCTGTCAGAATTTAGATCTTTTTGTTGAGCCAACAGATTTTCAACCAAATCATTGCCTTCCTATTGAGCCGGTTTACCCAGATTGGAATCACTAGAGCCTGAGGCACTTGACCCCTCTGAGTTCAGTAAGGACTTTTAGATTTTGTCTGAATTGTGCTGAAGATATTAACACTGATGTAAAGAATGTGTTTGTAGTGTTCGGAAGCCAGAGCTTCCAATGAGGACGAATGTAGTGGCTTTACCTTCCATTAAGGAAGGTAAAGCCATTGACATGGCAGCAGTGGTTATAGGATTTAAATTTGGAAAGAACTTATCCTTGGATAAGTTACTGAAGTTACTCAGTGGCATGGTAATTCTGTATTTGCTACGATTTATCATCTTAGTGCAGAGATACAATACAATTTTTATGGAGCATTAGCTCTTCTGGTTTGTGTAGGAGATATTATGTCATAAATAGATGAGTAGCCTTTTTCTGCCTACTGCTTTTTAGACCTGGTTGTGGTTTTTGGGAAGCTTGGAGGTACCTATATTCAATATTGAGTATAGAAAGTGTACCTTTTTGTATGGAGGGGACCTGTTTGTTATCCATTGTTGACTCTTTGCGGTTTTGGCTTGGTAACTCTACCCTCCTCCTGCTGTAGGGTCACCCTCCAAAGAGGCCTCAGGTATCTTCATGTTTACGTTCTCATACCTGAGTGACAATCCTCCCAAGGCAGCAGTAATAGCTGATGGATTGAATTCACTGAGTAAACAAACACTTTGTTTTGTACATAATATTTTCTTACTAAGTAGCCATTAAAGGGTTGGCTGATTTCCACTTGGCTGATTTCCACTTGGCTCACCTCCTTTTACAAATGTGGGAATAATCTATATCATGGAGAGGTAAGGTTCATTTTAAAAATATAAATAATTATTTTAGTATTTATTTTTTTGAATATTTACCTCTCCTTGATACAATTTGCCCTCCTCACCTCCCCACATTCAAAGTGGACAGAAGTAGATTGGCTGGCTATGAGTGTTTGTACCTGTCAGCCCCTTTGTGGGGGCGTGAGGGAAGATGGATAGAAAAAGGAGATTCATAGAAAACCGAATGTTCTTATTTGCAATCTGCCAATCTTCAGCTGCCACGGAAGTAAAAATTATACTGTATAATGAAAGGTAAGTATTTAAAAAACAAATACTAAATTAAGTATTTATATTTTGTCTCACTCATACAGTTCTGTATTTCTTGTAATGTTTTACATAATTTTTTCTTTTCAATATACTTTTCACCACAGGTTCTAGCAAAAAAGCGGGACCCAGTTTCGCATGTCTGTTTTTTGGAGGAAGTTCAGCGTCACAGTAAAAGTGATCTCTTCACCAGGGTTTTGTGAAACATTACCCGTATTCTGACCAAAGAAGAATTTTCCAAGGCTGCTCAAGGTAATAGTATATTTTTAACCTTAACTACTTGCTCCTTATACAGTGGCCTCTGTACTTCATTCTCATAAACTTTGTGTGCTTCATTATTTATCCACAGTACAAACCTTTACTTTTCTGTTTTGGCTGACTCACCTTGTCTTGGTGATCAGTCTCATAAATTATTCACAAGAAATATTGAAACGCTTGGCTGGTGCTACTTGTCAGTTTTGTGGAATCCTCAGGAAAGGAAATAGTGTTGTTCTCACCCTCACGTTGTTACATAAACATTTTTGAGAATGCAAAGTACCTTTTCCACATGCAAATGAAAATATATAAATTTTTCAGGGAATTGATTAACAAAATGGTTGACAAATATAGGTAGATAAATTTTCTGCTAGATTCATCTTCATCTTTTTTACGGACCACAGTGATAGGAATACATTGAAATTTGCACCCAGCATTCAAAGGATAACACAGCAATAAGTTTCAGCCTAGCACAGCATGCAAATATAGATATAACAGCAAAATAATTCAACTTCATCACAGTCCCAGCAGTATTGCATGTCTGATGAATTTTTAGGTATTGTACTCATTGTGGACATATGATAAATATGCTCAGCTGAAGAATGACAAGCACTGCAGCTTTCATTTTCAGTTTGATGTAAGTATAATGAGAGGTTTATTAGTAGTATGGCTACATATGAAATTTGCATAATTTTTTTTTACTAATTTTACTGAAGTGCCTCTCACAAAACCCATCCAATCACACCTTAGCAATTTAGCAAATACTGGAAGTAAACTGGTGTTGCAGGTGAAACAAGCTACTCCTGCCCCTTTTAACTGAGTAAACTGGGCATTTAGGTAAAGTTGAAGTGAAGTAAGACATTTATATTTGTAGACCCTAAGATTGACTGTATTACATCCTTTTATTTTTTCCATGACATTTAAATAATGATACTCTTTTCTAGAATCACCATTCATTCGACAAGCCTTAGAAGTAGATTATCCAAAACTTGTCCGTCTGTATGGTGATTTGTGGAGACGTTTGGAAGGCATAAGCACGGAGATGCGTCATTCACCAAATGATATTAATAATTCCCTATTGGAATTAGATAGTTCAGCTCAAGAAAACCTTGCGAATAATGAAGGAAACAGGGAAGAATTTGAGTAAGTGGTCTAAATTTGATTTTATTATTGCATAAATTGTAGATCCATGGGGACAGTAAAATTAATTTTTACTTTACAAACTGTTCCATAAAGTTCGTGTCCAATAGTTTCTACAGAAAATAGTAATCCTTCAATTGTCCGTATTAGTAGAGCCAAGGGCCCATTGGATGATGGAGAAATCCTGAAAATGGCAAGTAAAAAAATCTAGGGGTGTTCAAGGACAACTCCGTACACTTCTTCACTAACCTTGTCAATACCACATAAATATAAACACTGAGTTTCTCATAAACAACAACCATCACACTTTAAACTGAAAACTTTATGTAAAAGGCAATTATTTACCATTTTTCCCAGTATTTGTAACAAAATATACTGCATAAATACACTTTGAAAAAAAAAATGCAACTTTCTTTTCTCTCATGTAAATGACAGTTAAGTAAGCAGGTAGCCTCGTGTGTTTACCCACAGCCTACCATGGTTTATGACCTTCTTATCAGTTGTTACCATATTGTAATACCATATGCAAGATACAAAATGTTTACTGTATGTGTGAACTATTGACCTGAGCTAGCCTTGTGTTATACTCAAAGTGTCCATTTGCCTAAGTCAAATAGGCTAATATAGTTGTATTTAAGGTAAAGGTAATGGTAACTGTTATTTTACTTACAGGAGCCATTTATACAGTATTGTTTTGTTATATCATCAATGTAATATGTAAAAAAAAAAAAAATTGTCCGCCATTTGTAATGACCAGTGTTTATGTCCTCAGAATCAGCTGATTGAGCCCACTAGTGAAAAAATTAGAATAATTTTTTAGTTGCTAAAAGAAACAAATATACTAATGGAATTATTTTTATTTTTGTACCCAAGCCCGGTATTTTGGAGGGGATAGGGACCACAACCACTCAAGAACAGCTAAAATCTGTAAATACTTGACACCCCCTCTAAAAACAATAATAACTGCCCATTTTAATAGTTCAAAACACCAAAGACCCCTCTAAAAATGCTTAAAAGTGCTTATGCCTATTTTAATAGTTTACTGCCTACTTAATAGTTCAAACACCAAATGTACTTTAAACTATCATCCTAAAACACATTAATATAATTTCAAAGTCATCTCACAGCATTTTCTCTTAAAAATATATGGCTTACAGCTATGTTTGAAAACTAATAAGTTATCCCTGTATTCAGGCAGTCAAAGTCATCTCACAGCATTTTCTCTTAAAAATATATGGCTTACAGCTATGTTTGAAAACTAATAAGTTATCCCTGTATTCAGGCAGTCAAAGTCATCTCACAGCATTTTCTCTTAAAAATATATGGCTTACAGCTATGTTTGAAAACTAATAAGTTATCCCTGTATTCAGGCAGTCAAAGTCATCTCACAGCATTTTCTCTTAAAAATATATGGCTTACAGCTATGTTTGAAAACTAATAAGTTATCCCTGTATTCAGGCAGTCAAAGTCATCTCACAGCATTTTCTCTTAAAAATATATGGCTTACAGCTATGTTTGAAAACTAATAAGTTATCCCTGTATTCAGGCAGTCAAAGTCATCTCACAGCATTTTCTCTTAAAAATATATGGCTTACAGCTATGTTTGAAAACTAATAAGTTATCCCTGTATTCAGGCAGTCAAAGTCATCTCACAGCATTTTCTCTTAAAATATATGGCTTACAGCTATGTTTGAAAACTAATAAGTTATCCCTGTATTCAGGCAGAGAGAGAGAGAGAGAGAGAGAGAGAGAGAGAGAGAGAGAGAGAGCGACTGTTTGCCCAGACCCTTGATGTCAATATTGTCAAAATGATTGACAGAGGGCCACACCCTCTCCCACTTATCATCTACCAGAAAAAAGACTGGGAGTTCCACAGAATTATGCTAAATTCTAACCTAATTTACTATATTTTCCTAGTTATTGAAATGCAAAAAATTGTAATTATAGCATGGAAAACATAAAAATCTCTCTCTCTCTCTCTCTCTCTCTCTCTCTCTCTCCGTATCTCAGTGGGAGAGAGAAAGAGAGAGAGAGAAAAAAAAGTACAACTCACCTTTCTGAATCCTATACACAAAGCATCTGAGCTACAAGCTTTGTGATTGGCTATTTCCAAGCCTTCCAGCCAATAGCGTGTCATCATGGGGGGGAGAGAGAGAGAGAGAGAGAGAGAGAGAGAGAGAGATGGGCATTTGTCCTTACGTTAAATATCAATATTGTGAAGTTATTCATGAATTATTACAGAGAGAGAGAGAGAGAGAGAGACGGGGTGGTTTGTTCTTATCTTAAGTGTCAAGTGAGAAATTATTTGTGATTATGACAGAAAGAGAATAACTTTGGAAAGAAAAGAGAGAGAGAGAGAGAGACGTTATTCTTACATTACATATCAAAAGATTTATGAAGGAGAGAGAGAGAGAGAGAGAGAGAGAGAGAGAGAGAGAGAGAGAGAGAGAGAGAGAGAGAGAGAGCAACAGTGGGCGACATTTTCTACCCTTTGTGGTCAGTATGTCAATATGTCAAGATAATTGACAATTAGGTTACAACCCCCCCCCCCTTGCTCCATATGATCGGAGAAAAGACTGGGGAATATATTTTACTCTTTTAAAATTTACTCCAGAAATGCAAGTTTTAATTATAGCATGGAAAATATGAAACAGTTAATAACAAGATCACATTTATTTATAAAGCTACAATATCCAAAACAAATAAACATACATGTTACATATGCATAAAAAATCTCTATCTTATCTCAGTGAGAGAGAGAGAGAGAGAGAGAGAGAGAGAGAGAGAGAGAGAGAACAAAAATACAACTCATATGACAAAGCAGATATTAGAGTACAAAGAGTGATAAATTACTTCAAAAAATTAAACATATCCACTTCTGCAGGTTTCTTGAGGATTTTGCAAATGTCATGTGTCTGTGAAAAAAATCGCTTATGCCAATTAGTTAGGTTTTTAATGAAAAGTTCACATCTGTGAATTGTGCAACTGAAAGTGAGTAAGATCGAGTATTATTATGCTGTATTTTCACATTATTTTCATGACTAAATACATATTTTATGATAAATGATTTACTAATTTTCAAATATTAATTTTATTATAAACACAGGAAAATATCAATGAAATGTCTTTTTTTTTCAATGCATATTTAAATATTTATGTATAATACTTAACTCTATTTGTGAATTCCAGATGTTTTCCCCAATTTACTGTAAAAAGAAAATGAGTAAATGCACGTTTTTTTATAAAACCATTAAAATACTCAGGTATAAGCATTTTTAGATAGGTTTTTGAACTATCAAAGTAGGTAGTTAAAAGTGTTTCCAGAGGGGTGTCAAGTATTCGTGGATTTTAGCTATTCGCGGGGGGTTGTGGTATGCATCCCCACGAATACCAGGGGTTGAATGTACTTGGTGTTTGAACTTTTAAAATAGGGTTTTGTAAGTGTTTTTAGAGGTGGGTAACAACTTAATGCGGATTTTTGCTTTTCGCGGGTGGTTGTGGTCCCTAACCCCCTTGAATAATGGGGGTCAACTGTATATATCCTTAGGGCCTTGGTCCGGTGTGTTGGATAATTTCAAGTTCTGGATAATGGCAGCCTGGATAATTGAGGATTAATTGAGTTAAGTAGGATAAAAGTTGTTCCTGATGGAAACTAAGGAGCTGATGAGACGACCTGAATTTGTGTCAGAGTTCATCATTGTAGATTTAAATTTATAATTGATTGTTAAACATTTTATACTGTACAAGTATATACAAACAGTTAATTTAAGAAATGGAAATACAGTAGATGGCTGTAGAATAAATGGAATTGGTGTTCTGTAAAGTAAAGTAAATTGTAGAATCTAATAGCAAGAGATCAGGTCTGATTTTGGAGGCAATAGTAACATATGACTTTCTGCACATAACATTCTAAGCACTGTATTTTAATTAAGGCTGCACTGTATTACTTGTCAAGAAATTTTATTCCTGTAATTGCAAAGATAACTGTAGAAAAACTCATTAGTATATTCAATATTCTTGCAGCTGTCATTAGTGGTATTGTTAAACTAGTTTATCATAATTGTAATACAGTACAATAATGATAATCAGTATGAAAAAAATATCAACTATAATTTTGTTTGTGTACAGCCCTGAAAAAGCCCTGAGGCACACCCTGATACCCCTTGAGGAAGCATATCTTTCAAGATCACTTTCAAGATTGTTTGACCCTGTCAACCTGATGTTTGCAGCCCAGGATGCACCTCCTGCAAAAGATGAGGTTGATGCTCTCATAAAAACTATCACGAGGTACATTAGGCCCTAGTTTATTGTCACTTTTAGGTTTAAATGTAAAAGTGCTGCAATTAGATACATTTAATTTTAATGGAAATACTCCTCCTTTGTATAACATGCACTATGGATATAATTTTATTGAACGAATGTCTCATTTGGGAGTAACAGATAATTCAGCTCAGTAAGATCTATCACGAGGTACATTAAGAACTAGTTTATTGTCACTTTTTGGGTTTAAATGTAAAGGTTCTGCAATTAGCTACATTTTATTTTTATGGAAATACCCTTTTTTTATTATGTGTACAGTACTATAGATATAATATATAGCATACAAAGTATAGTTTTCCAATAGGAAGACTGTTTAAAAATATGTAAACAATAAAGTAAATTAGAAATCAAATCATTATGGATACTTATAGTGAGAGTTAATCAAGAAAATGTTATAGGGTAAGATTACGTTAATTATTTTGCCTGTAAGAAAATTTTGCCCACAGTTTTCCAGTTATGTTTGCATGCCATATGCATTGTCTTCTGCCACTTGAGGGATGACCCTTCTTGAAACATCATTTTGCATTTCATAAGCTAACAGCTGACAGCAAATCTGGGATATCCCTTATTATTTTGGGGCCTAAGATGTAGGATTCATGTAACTAAGAATTTTTTTTTATTTTGTCGCACATTGGATAATTATTTTTATTTTTAAAAAGAAATATGAGTTTATATCCATTTAGAATTTTTTTGCACAACGATACAAATTGTTATAGTAATGATAATTTTTAATTGTTTAGAGTGATTGTTTACATAATCATTTAAGAATATATTGTAATAACAAACTGAATTTTAAGATTACAAAAGCATTTGTACAATTTCAGTGAGTTAAACATATCGGCTGTGGACAAAGCTCTGAGTGAAACTGTAGCTCGTAATGTGGCCAAGACTCTTCAGCTGTTCTGTGTGAAAAGTGAGCAGCTACTTGTTACAGATGGGGAAGCAAGTCAGGTCATAGGTATGTATGCTATTATTCCTGTGCCTTATTTACCTGTCTCAGTAGCAGGATTCCACGTACAAAGTGCCCCACATGGAACATTGTAGATGGTACTAACGGTCCTGTACAATGTCCATTCACATCATTTACTTTGCTGCCTGCCTTTTCTTTTCATCTGTTCCCTTCAGCCATCCATTTAGCTTTTCAACCTCTGTAACTTTACCTTCTCAAATCTTCAATTCTTATTCAAGTTGATAATGACTTACTTGTCTGGTATTAACTGATATGGCTAAATTATACTTTTTATTATTTTTGTCTCTAAGACTTTTACTCTTTAATTATGGGTAATGAACTTCATCTGTTTGACATTTGCTCTGTTTATTTTAACTTCCTCTTTGAAATTAGCTGCAGTGTCTGTTCTTGAAACATGGTTGCTTTTTATCCCATTTTTAGTGTCTTTGTTTTAAAGGACTGACTGAAAGTTGTGCTGCATAAATTTTTAATGCCGTTTTTGTACTGCAATGAAGCAAGTGACCATCAATATCCATAATTTATTGGATAATAAGCAGTATTTAAATACGTTTATTGCATTTACTTGTTCTTGTAGAATGCAAACATTTTGGCAGGGTACCTGGGTATTTCTGCCACTATGCATATTGGGAAGTAACTGTATTTTTTTTATATTCCTTTTTTACTTATATATGGCTTTCCCCATTGTTCTTTTGGCATGTGCTCTCTCGTTTTGTGTGCCTTTGTGGTGGCCATGTGTTGGTTGGTTTGTGTGCATTAATTTGGTTATTAAATTTTAAAAAAGTATTTTTTATTTGTCAGATTTATTTGTTTTGTATGATAAATAAATGAATTACTAATTTTCAAATATTAATAATTAATGTAAACACAGCAACATCAATTCATCAAAGAAAATATATAGTGAATTAGTAAGATTTTAGTTCAATAAATTTTTTCCCTCATCTTTTTCCCAGCCATATCCGAAAGCTCTGGAGCGAGGGGGGAGGGTGTAAGCTGTCAAATATATAAAATATCTTGACATATTGACTTCAAAGGGTAGAAAGTGTTGCTCACTCTTGATCAAATATATGTGTTTTCCCCTCAGTGGTTTCTCTCTCTCTCCAAAGATGAGAGATAGATAGGTAGATAGATAGATAGATAGATAGAAAGAAAGAAAGGACGAGTGGTTGATAGAAGGATATACATAATATATACTGTATTGACATTTTTAATTGTTTAACTGATGTAAGCAACTCAGTTCACCTCTCTCTCTCTCTCTCTCTCTCTCTCTCTCTCTCTCTCTCTCTCTCTCTCTCTCTCTCTCTCTTATTGGCTGGAAGGGTTAGAAGTATATACATATATATATATATATATTTTGAAATTATATTAATAATGTCATTTCAAAGTTTAACACTACAATAATAGGATATTAGTTGAAGGTATATTTGATGTAGGATGATACTTTAAGTATACATTTGGTGTTTTAAGTATTCGTGGATTTTAGCTATTCGTGGGTGTTTGTGGTACGTATCACCGGAGAATACAGGGGGTCGACTATATAGTTTTTGGAAGATTCGTAAAATGCCATTTATGCTAATGGACCTCATAAGGTGAATCACAAAAATACATGCTTTAACCAAGGACTGACTTTGTGATCTTACAAGAGTGCAGTAGGTGTAATATTCTCAAGAAAGTTTAAAATATCATATTGAGATCCAAACTACTGGTAATGGACAAGATTGTTTTTAGAGTGCACAAAGTTTCAGTGATTGTTTGAAGAAAATTGAATGCAGTGGGTAATATGTTGATTAACAAGACAAAGAGAGTACTAATTAACCCTTAAACGCCGACCAGACGTATCATACGTCGACTAAAATTGTCTGTTGGGTGCCGAGTGGACGTACCGCACGTCGACTACAAAAATTTCAACCTTCGGTCAACTTTGACTCGACCAAAATGGTCGAAAAACGCAATTGTAAGCTAAAACTCTTACATTCTAGTAATATTCAATCATTTACCTTCATTTTGCAACAAATTGGAAGTCTCTAGCACAATATTTTGATTTATGGTGAATTTTTGAAAAAAAACTTTTTCCTTATGCCCCGCGTAACTCGGCCGAAAATTTCAGAAATTCTTTCGTCATTTTGTCGTAAGTATTGCACTGTTTTATATTAGCCGTTACATAAAGTTTTATATATGAAAATGTGCGCAATTTCATGTAAAAATACAGCAACATACAACCCATGGTTGTAGCTTTTATCAGTTTGGAAATATTTTCATATAAACCACAATAACTGCCAAAATTTCAACCTCTTGTCAACTTTGACTCGACCGAAATGGTCGAAAAACGCAATTGTAAGCTAAAACTCTTACATTCTAGTAATATTCAATCATTTACCTTCATTTTACAACAAATTGGAAGTCTCTAACACAATATCTTGATTTATGGTGAATTTTTGGAAAAAACTTTTTCCTTATGCCCGTGCGGTAACTCGGCCGAAAATTTCAGAAATTCTTTCGTCATTTTGTCGTAAGTATTGCACTGTTTTATATTAGCCGTTACATAAAGTTTTATATATGAAAATGTGCGCAATTTCATGTAAAATACAGCAACATACAACCCATGGTTGTAGCTTTTATCAGTTTGGAAATATTTTCATATAAACCACGATAACTGCCAAAATTTCAACCTTCGGTCAACTTTGACTCGACCGAAATGGTCGAAAAACGCAATTGTAAGCTAAAACTCTTACATTCTAGTAATATTCAATCATTTACCTTCATTTTGCAACAAATTGGAAGTCTCTAGCACAATATTTCGATTTATGGTGAATTTTTGAAAAAATCTTTTTCCTTACGTCCGCGCCAGAAATTCTTTAAGATCACGTTTGTCGTAATGTTTGCACCGTTTTATATTAGTCGTTACATAAAGTTTTATATATGGAAATGTGTGCAATTTCATATAGAATACAACAGAAAATAACTCATGGTTGTAGCTTTTATCAATTTTGAAATATTTTCATATAAATCACGATAACTGCCAAAATTTCAACCTTCGGTCAACTTTAACTCGACCGAAATGGTAAAAAAACGCAATTATAAGCTAAAACTCTTACATTCTAGTAATATTCAATCATGTACCTTCATTTTGCAACAAACTGGAAGTCTCTAGCACAATATTTCGATTTATGGTGAATTTTTGAAAAAAACATTTTCCTTACGTCCGCTCGGTAACTCGGCCGAACATCTCAGAAATTCTTTCGTCACGTTGTCGTAATGTTTGCACCGTTTTATATTAGTCGTTACATAAAGTTTTATATATGAAAATGTGCGCAATTTCATGTACAATACAACAGAAAATAACTCATGGTTGTAGCTTTTATCAGTTTTGAAATATTTTCATATAAATCACGATAAATAGAAAAAATTCTACTTTCGGTCAACTTTAACTCGACCGAAATGGTCGAAAACTGCAATTGTAAGCTAAAACACTTAGAGTCTAGTAATATTCAATCAATTAGCTTCATTTTTCAACAAACAGGAAGTCTCTAGCACAATATTTCGATGCATCATTTTGTGATAATATTTTCTCTGTGTTGCTTTGATCGTTTTACAATTTGTTATATACCAAAATCATCACAATTTAGTGTAAAATACAAAGAAAAAAAAATAACCCATTAGCTTTAACTGTTTTGCTCACAGCGATTTGTATAAAATTATATATGACAAATTTTTTTTTTCGCTGTCATATATTTCAATATTTATATATGATAATGGTATTTTTTTTCATTTCTGATGGTTGCATACTAAACTTCAGGCAATGACAAAAAAAAGGAGCCAAAAATGAACTCTTAATCTTAAAAACTAAGCATGCTGTGATTTTTGAAAAACTTTTTTCCGCTTGACGCTAACTCGAAAGCCGCCAGCATACGGGAGACGTTTTTGTAAATAGAGGCTCGGTGTTTAAGGGTTAATTGATTTTGAAACATATTGTTTATATTGACCAATTCAGATTATTAAAGGGGTTGTCGTAGGACCGTTGTAAGTTGTAATTTATTGGGAAACTATTGTTAGGTTAGTGTAAGTATGATCATCTTAAACTAAATGATAGGAAGGAATATTGATTGTAGGTTTGTTCAGTTATGTATTGCCTGTAGGTATTCAGAGAGTTAACCTGTGCTGACTGTAGAGTTCTGTAGATTTCGTAAATAAATCTTGGCTAATTAGAAATTGTTTGATTTACTCCTCAAGATAGTGTAATTAAATTATTGATGTTTTTAATGATCAGTAGATGCACTGATAATTTCTATGTAGAGTACAGTATTCACTTTTTCCCACATGGCTGCTACTTCTATACATGAATAGGCTTTTAGATCAACGTATAAAACTATTTTTGGCTTCTGCTTCTGGTTTTTTATGACATTTTTCCACCCATTGTTTATTGTTTCCCATCACATACTCTTTTCAGGTGTTTGATATTTTGTCCTTGCAATGTGAACTATCTCAAATTCATCAGAAAGTAGCAATTGACAGAGTACTTATTTTTTCCAATAATACCAAATTTCAAATCTTAGAATAGTGCATTGCTGCCTTTCCCTTACCTGATTTTCATTTCTGTTCAAAACAAGTTTTCTAAGAATATTAACAATTAGCACGAAGGATATACTAGCAGTAATTGCCCTGTCGTACGGTAGCATGTGTAAACTCAGACGGACTTGACTGTATGTTATGAAATTTTTAAAAATTTCCTTTATTTCTGTATATTTTCCAGGGCCTGCAACCAGTGGGCAAGCCTTGAATGGTGCAGTAGTGAACCAGCTTTTGTATGTTAGAAGTCAGGTGGAGAGGACTGCTTCAGCTACTTTAGCTCATTTACCCCAGCCAGTGACAAATACACTCCTTCAGGTACCTATATGATTAGGCCTACTGTTATACATTTTCATGTGCTTATGTTGATTTTTTTATTGATTTTATTATTTACATGAGATTGTGTATATGCTTATGTTGATTTTTTTATTGATTTTATTATTTACATGAGATTGTGTATATTGATATTTGTTTGTATTAAAAAGCTGTGAGTAATTCTTTGTATTCCCCTTAAAGTCCAATACTTTTCTGTTCTTTGCCTTACAATATAAGTGTCTAATTGTGCTTAGAATGTAAAATTTTTTTTCTCTTGCTAAGATAGGTAAACCTTTTTATGTTCTAGATTCATTAGGGGAATCTACATAGGAAAACAAAGTACCCCATCTTCCCCTATGTCAGTGATATGCGTAATGCAATAAATTGGATGAGAATGCCTTCATGGTTTCCCTGTGGTAGCAACCTCTACCAACAAACTCATTTAAAGAGAAAATTCAGGTCTTTTTTTGAGACTTGTAATTTTTGCTTTAAATAAAGAACTGCTTGCTTTTATTTGAATTAATATGATTTGTTCATTTAGTTACTACTACTACTACAACTACCACTAGTTTAATTACTGTCTTATTCCTGCTCCTTTTGGCCCATTATTTAAGGTAGAATTCTTTTGAACTAGCCCCATGAATGTCTAGAAATATTATTTGTTCATTTAGTTACTACTACAACTATTACAGTAGAGTAATAATAAAGGGATTTTGACAAAGGAAAAATCTATTTCTGAGGGAAGCCCTGTGTCACCCGGTGAAATTCCATACTAACACGAATTTCTAGGTATAAATATTGCTAAATATACCAGAGAAAAAGCTTTCAGGAATGCTGGAGTTACTACCCCAGATTGAGCGTCTTCTATATTGAAGACGTCGGTATTACCAAGGGTGAGTGAAAGAATCACAACCACAGAGCCACACTCGAAAGACATCCCCATGTCAAAACCCGGGAAGAGCAGAGAGCCGTACCAGCTCCCACACTCTCACCCGCCAAGCGGCGACTCCAGCGCCATCTGAACTCATTCCAGACTAGCACCACCCCAGGCTTGGCATGTGCAAGTAGGGGGGGAAACCAGCTCCTGGGAGGTTCACCGGGTGACACGGGCCTCCCTCAGAAATAGATTTTTCCTTTGTCAAAATCCCTTTTCTGAGCTCAGCCCCGTGTCACCCAGTGAAATAGTGACAGAGAATGATGCCAAGACTGCAAAGCTACAAAAGAAAACAAAAGGTGATTTGAACAAAAACACACGCTATGAAAAAATAGATTTAATTATGATATCTCTCTAATAACAGGTAAGTACGGGAACTTAAATTTAAGAGTAATGTACAGAAATAGATATGCAATGTAAATACGGGTGGAATAAGACACACCCAACAATATAATGGCACAATCAGGTAAATATAAACTTAAATCTAAGAACAATGAGAGGTATACAATATCAAGAGGTGAGGTACATGGAGCAAAATAAAAACAGCTCCAGCACCTCTAGGATAATCTAAATTCACAGCACATCAAAATACAATCACCAAGACAAACAATAACAAAGGCAATACTAGCATCAATTATGAGGAGCAAGGCAGTGAGGCATGATTGATCCAGAAGTGCAGGCAGAGAAATAAATGAGGCAGGCGGGCGGGGGGGAAAGGAAAGGGATTAAGGATAATTAAGGTGGGGGAATGACACTCCCCACAGCCACTGTAGAAAATTTCAGGGCTTTGAGTGATTTTAAATAGTGGCGTTTAAACACTAGAGGTGATTTCCATCCCGTATACTTGGTAAGTTCAGCAAAATCCATATTATGAAAATAATTGGTAGAGGTAGCTACCGTACGGATAGGGACTGAATCCGGGTTGGCTTGTTTAATAAAATACAGAATTTGCTGTCTTATAGCGTTCAACGAAAGAGTTCCACCTTTTTCCCTGATGAAAAGAGGACCCAACTTACACTGTGGAGTTCTTTGTAGGTAAGACTTTACGGTATAGACTGGACATAAGGACTGGTCCTGTGGAAGAGGCACCACCTTCCAGGGGGACCACCTGTCCTGAGGGTCTTCATTTTTAGCTAGGAACCTATGATCAGGGGAAAGGAGGACTTCTCCGGACGGGAGGAAATCAATGTGATCATCACCTCTAGCGAGAGCTGATAGCTCTGAAATTCTGGCACCTGAAGCCAAGCTAATTAGAAACAAGGTCTTTCTTAAGAGATCCAGATAAGAGCACTGTGAGTTATCAATATCAGAGGCTAATTTTAAAACATCGTTGAGGAACCAGGTAACAGAATGTGGGCGTGTTACCGGCCTCAAACGAGCGCATGCTCTAGGGATGGATGAAAAGTATGAATCTGTAAGGTCAATTTTAAAACCATACAAAAATACCTTCTTTAAGGCTGATTTAGCTGTAGTAATAGTGGCCGGAGCAAGGCCTTTTTCAAACAATGATCTGAAGAAAGTAACCGCTAGGTTAGTAGTCATAGTTTGAGCTTCAGATGCCTTCAAAAAGGATGCTAATTTTTTGACTGCTGAATCATATTGTCTGAGAGTAGAATCTCTCTTATCAGATTCCAGAAACAGTGTTTTAACGGGGTCAATGTTTGCTCCCTTTTTCGCAGCAAACTTTATAAAGTCCATAAAACCAGGGCATTCTGAATTTTTAAGGAAGCTAACACAGTCTTGGTTTGTACTACTTGGGTCAGTCTGGGTTTGGGTATCTGATGACACCGCAACTTGAGCTCCTGAAGCAGAGGGAACCAGTTGCTCTTCGGCCAATAGGGAGCTACCAGAGCTAGTTGGCCCTTGAATGACCTGAGTTTATGCAGTACCTTCAACAATATGTTTATTGGGGGAAACAAGTAGATCCTCTCCCAATTGTTCCAGTCTATGGTCATCGCGTCCGTGGCATAGGCCTGGGGGTCCAGGTTGGGAGCCACATAACAGGGAAGCTTGTGATTGCTCTCTGTAGCGAACAGATCCACTTGGAGTCCCGGAACCCGGCGGCAAATCCAATTGAACGATTCTCCGTCCAGAGACCACTCCGTCTCCAACGGAGTAGTCCTGGACAGGGAATCCGCCACCACGTTCCGGACCCCTGCTAGGTGGGTGGCCGACAGATGCCAGCCGTGCTTGTTCGCCAGGGAGAAGATAGCTACCATCACCTGGTTTACGCGACCTGATTTGGAGCCGCCCCTGTTGATGCAATGAACCACCACGGCGCTGTCCAACACCAGCCTGATGTGAATCTGGCGTTGGGCGGGCGGAGTTTCTTTAGAGTTAGAAACACTGCCATAGCTTCCAAGGTGTGTATATGGAACTGTTGAAACATTGTAGACCATGTCCCTTGTACTTTTTGTTTTGGTGAGTACCCTCCCCAGCCGCTTAATGAAGCGTCTGTGTGAATTACATGGAGCTGGAGGGGGAAATTGAAGTGGGACCGACTTTGGACAGGCCTTTGACTGTGGACCATGGTCGTAGCCTTGTCTTCAAGATTCGAGGGATTGAAGAGACCCTGTCTCTGAGCCTGACATTGGCTCGTCTCCGCCACACTCTGTTTATGTCTTTTAATTTCGCTTTTAAGAGCAGGTCTGTCACTGAGGCGAACTGAAGAGAGCCGAGAATTCTCTCTTGAGACCGGCGGGATGCTGCTTTGTCCTTCAAAAATTTTCTGGTAGCGTAGGCTATCTCCTTCCGCTTGGACGGCGGGAGGGATAGCTTGTACGAGGACAGGTCCCACTGGAGACCCAGCCACTGAAACCGGGACTCCGGAGTCAGGCGGGACTTCTCCCTGTTCAACTGAAAGCCTAACGACTCCAGGAACTTGATCACTATGGCTGTAGCCTTCCGGCACTCCTGTACTGTTGGAGCCCAGATTATCCAATCGTCCAGGTATGCTGCCAGGAGATCTCCTGGGACCGTAGCTGCTGAACGACTGTTTCGCCAGCTTTGTAAATATCCTGGGGCTATATTGAGTCCGAAAGGCATGACCTTGAAGGAGTAGGCTTGTTTCGAGTCTGAAAACCCAGGAAGGGAGAGAAGTTCCGCGCAACCGGGACGTGATAGTAAGCGTCTGAAAGATCGATAGAGGTGGTGACGGCTCCACGCGGCAGTAGAGTCCGTACTTGAGCCACCGTAAGCATGCGAAACTTGTCGCATTTTATGTAGAGATTTAGACGCGAGAGATGTAGAATCACTCTTTGCTGACCGGAATCTTTTTTTGGGACAGTGAACAGCCTGCCTTGAAATTTGAGGTGCCTTACTTTCTTTATTGCTCTCTTGTTGAGAAGCTCCGTCACAAAGTCCTGTAGGACTTTGGAGGGGGTTGGTAAAATCTGGTCAGGGGAGGGGGATCCTTGACCCAGCTCCAACCCAGACCTTTGGACACAATGCTGTGTGCCCAAGGACTGAAGGACCACTGGTCTCTGAACCAGTAAAGCGACCACCTACCTGACTGGTCTCAGTGGGAGGAAGCAGGTTTGTTTCCTCTACCGCGGCCAGGTTTTTCCCGAGAGGCAGATCCGGCCTTACCTCTGTATGTGGCACGACCTCTACCCCCCCTTGCGCTCCTATTAAGGCCGTGAAAGACCCCACGGCCCTCATAGGTAGGGTTGTACGCTGGTGAGGAGACGTACGAGGGTGCAGCAAGGGATTGGGCTGGTTGAACCAGCACATATTGTTGGGGTTGAGCCTTGGAGGTGGAGGGTTGGCCCACCGCCGAGACTGGGACTGCCTGAACTACCGTCCGGTGTTGAGGTCTTCTGTGCCGCCTAAAACGTTTTCCAGACTTAATCTGGGAGCTGCCAGATTCGGGGGTCTTCCGCTTGAAGGCGGAGATACCCCAACGGGAGCGCAGGCTCTGGTTGGCCCTGGTAGCCTCGCTCAGGACACTGGCAACTTCGTCTTCTGGGAAGAGATTATCCCCCCAGATAGAGCTCTTCATGAGCTTGTTAGGCTCATGACGAATGGTGGCATCCGCAAAGATGGATTTATGCACTCCAACTTAGCCACCATAAAGTCATACAGGTCTGACTGAAACCCTGCCAACAGGGATTTAGCCAGAACCTGGAACAGAGGCTCCTCTGCACAGGAGACGGCGGTCGCTTCTGTTAAGCACAGGGAGTTCAAGGATCGGCTCAACCGACACCGAGCCTCAAACTCCGCCTTCAGCAGAGCTTCCGGGAGCTTAGGAAGCTGCTCACTGAATTGTGAAGACGTGCAATCAGCGTCCAATTTACCCACTGTAAATGTGGATGGGGCGTCCTTCCAGAACTCCTCACCTCCTGGGAATACCAGAGATATGGAGTCTGTCTCCCTCAGCTGAGGCAAGGGTTTGCCATCGAAGCAAGCCTGAGCCGTTGCCAAAGCAACTTTGTTTAGGCAGGGAGTGGGCAACTTATCACCCAAGGAAAACATGGTATAGTTGCCCTTGAAGGAGTCAATTTAGTATTATCTGCCAGCCACTCCGTAAGAGTGCGCAGCAGAGCAGATTGCGCCTGGTCCCTAGGGAAGATCACCGTCTCCTTAGGGACCTTGTCTGAGCATATCCAGGCTTCCTCCGTCAGCCTAACGAACGGCCTGGGTAGGGGGCAAGCGATCAGGAGGGAAGAACTCCAGTTCCTCCAGACGCCTCGTGCCAAGACCCTCGATGGTCAGGGTGTCTTCGTGACGAATGGGTTCCCTACATCGAAAGGAGGGAGGTCAGCAGTGTCAGGGATCTCATACTGCGGACGGCCCGCCGAGCGAGCCATATCCGCCAGCAGAGTCTCCTGATTATGAAGCCTTTCCGTAATCTTGGTAAGCTTTGCCTCTACCTCCGTAGAGATTCTTTGAGCAACATCCCTGCAAACGCCTCAGGGTCAAAGGCAGGCTGGCGAGGAGGGCTTGGCTTGGGAGCCCTCTTACTCGCTCCTTTGCCCGAGGTTCCTGGTTTGCTCCCGGAGGCCACAGGTACAACAACCTTGGCCTTCGACGGGGGGAAGGGAGATGCCTTACGGGAAGACGAGGACTTGTAGCCCTTTGCCTTCCACGACGTCTTCAACTTCAACTTGGGGACAGCAGATGGAGCCCTGTCCTTCAAGATGGAAGACTTGGTAAACCCTGAAAAAGATGACACAGAGGAAGATGGGGAATCAAAAAGGGGACCCGCCCCCGCTGCCTCACTTACCTCGCTACCTACCCCTTGGTCCGGCTCCGTATTCATCGGCTCCAGGTCCAAATCTAAGGCGGCGACGTCCTCTGAAACCTCCGCGTACAGGGGTCCCTCTTGAGGTGGCTGGGTCGCGCCCGGATCTGCTGGATGATGGGAGTGGCCAGATCTGCAGGTACGGCCGAGCAATCCGGGCGCCGGGGTAGAGCAGGTCCTCAAGCTCTCGTCGAGGACATAGGGTTTCCCGACGGCACGTTCCTTCCAAACCCAGCCACCCAGGCGCGGAGAGACTCAAGGGGCTCCTTCTTGGAGGACTCGTCAGCCTGAAAGAGAGCAGGGAATCAGGTCTAACATATTGTAACACAAAAGTCATGACGTACAAAAAGAGCACATATCAGACTGAAAGTAGCGTGAAGAACGAAAGTCAAGCTTACCGACTCATCCTGGATACCACTGCACAGAGCGAAGCAAACCTCGCACCCGTCAGGATGCCAAACGACAAGATCATCCAGCCGGACCGCACAGCCAGCGTGGGTCCGCACACCACATGCCCGTAAGGTTGATGGAGGGTGGCGGTGCATCCTGGCTCCTCACAACGCACAGTCTGTAAGTGTGAAAAGTACATGAACCTACCACTCTAGAAACTTAAACTGAGCAGGCACGGGTATTTTCAAACCTACTACCAGAGTACTCCAGCGGGAAGAAAAACCCCCGTCAGAGACGGGCCTACCAAACAAGTAACTAAATATAGTGGTAAGCAAGCTGCTCTCCGACCACCTGAATACTCCGGCGGAACGATAGAGCTGAGTCAACAGGGCCCTACCACAAGGGATGCCGGGAATAAAAGATAGGGCGGAACCCAAGGGCAGGACACCGGACCTTGTAATAACAATATGTCCAACGGCGGAGTGAGCCGCCCGAACAAAACAAGTGTATATGCATATATAAAATACAGGGGATGGTAACGAAACTGGGTAATTCCATATACTCCGGAGTCCGGAACCACCCCTCCGGAGATCCCAAGTCTCAACCGCTAGAGAACAATAGTAGGGTGAGGCTAACAAACATCACAGGACCACGAGGGCCGGAGTAAGCGCCAGTCAACCCAACTAAAGTATCTCAACGCCAAGCTTAACGCGGAAAAGGGGCGAGAACCAATAACCCTAAGAATGCCCCAAACCTGCTCGATCCTAGGAGAGCAGGTTAACGAGACACTGAGCCAAGCAAAAAGTCATCGGGGACTTGTCCTGGGAGGGAGCGAATCCCTCCACCAGGAAAGGCCCCACAACTCGGAGTGAACGCCAGCTGACGTCACCCGCAGGAGAAGATGACAAAGAGCTTGACTTAGGGTAGGAAGGGGGGGGGAGGAAAGGGTTGGAGGGGTAGGGATGGGAGTAGGCCAGAGCAAGTGAAAACAGGAGACTGGGGAAGATACTTCACCCGCTCGACTGCAGACACACACCACGCCAAGTAAATTAATACCAGCAGTGGAAGAACATAGCCTACTCCGAATAAGGGGAAGGAAGGGATAGCGACCTAAGGCCTCAACGCGCTCGCCCCACAGCTAGGCGTAGCCTAGGCCAGCACCCGCACCTATGGATAGCCTAGGCTAACAGGAGGGAATAAGGGAAGGGAGGAAGGAGGAAACAACAGGGAGAGAAATTCCGTGTGCTGAAAACCAACCAGAGCCGAACGAAAGGGGGGAGGATGCTATGATAGCACAGAGGAGACACACCCACAGAAAAAGCCTCTACCCCTCCATAGAAGGGGGAGGACAATGGGGTCTCACTCTACAACCCAAACAACGGCCAGTGGAAGGAACAACAACAGAAACTCTCTCTACCTGCTGATCCCCTCCTCACACCTAACCTAACTCAGGGTAAAAGGGAGAGCGGGAGGCCAAAGGATGCAAAATACAAGCCTAACGTGACATAGGCAGGCTAGGGGAACCCCACACAACCTAACCAGATAAAAATAAATCACCATCACTAAGAATAATATATATATACATAAAACAATAATATAATCTTGTGCTTGTGCAAGGCGCATAGCCTAACCGAGAGGAGCGACAGGGTAAGTAAACAATAAAACCGTATCTGACGCTCCCCCGCATAACATAATCAAAGCCATAAAACACCTGATTAGCACCAGCACGTCACAATATAATAATAATGTAGCTAAAACTGTCAAAGCGGAAAACATCCTGGGGAGAAACCTAAGCGGGAAAATGACAGGAACCCTAATGAAGGAACCCCGATATGCGGTTCAACAAAATTAATGTAGAGAGACACCGAAACAACCCGCCCAGGAAACGCCACCAGGATGAACCTAGGGGATAATGATAAGAAAATGTAAACGACAAGGAGAAGCCCCAAACAGAACAAGCTGGGTGGGCGAATCTCATGGTCAACATGGCTGACTGGGACGCCAGAACGGCGTCATAACAACAACCACGCATAATATTAAAAATACGAAGGTTGAAACAGCCAAAGTTATCATAAAAACCCCACAATAAGATGGTACTTAACTTGGTGACAGTAAACTTGCTGGAAGGCATGCTGAGAAAAAAGGCGAAATCAGCGAAAACCACAAGCACAAAATTAACAAGTGAGAATATCACGTACTAGAAATGGAATGGGTTCAGATGGCGCTGGAGTCGCCGCTTGGCGGGCGGGTGAGTGTGGGAGCTGGTGCGGCTCTCTGCTCTTCCTGGGGGTTTTGACATGGGGATGTCTTTCGAGTGTGGCTCTGTGGTTGTGATTCTTTCACTCACCTTGGTAATACCGACGTCTTCAATATAGAAGACGTTTCGATCTGGGGGTAGTAACTCCAGCATTCCTGAAAGCTTTTTTCTCTGGTATATTTAGCAATATTTATACCTAGAAATTCGTGTTAGTATGGAATTTCACCGGGTGACACGGGGCCGAGCTCAGAAATGTGTGTAATAAAAATCCACAATTATATAGTAAACTATATTACCATGTAAAATATATACTGTATATTTCAGCATATAAGACAACCTTTAAATCATAAAATTCATCCCTAAAAATTGGGGATTGTCTTATACTACCATTCTGAAAATCAAACCTTGAATTCTAAGTGATGTTTATCGGTAGGCTAGCCTCGCCCTCGGTGCGATAACCACCTACATACATGAAAAGATTCACATTATGAAATAAACTGATAATAAAGGTAATAAAACCCCTTTTACCTTATATATTATTGGCATATCTTCATAATAAATTGCCTATTCAAGGAATAATTCCATATCAATGAAATCAACTCTTATCCATGCGAGACCAGCTAACAAAATGCAGTCTAAATATCCATGTGAGACCAGCTGACAAAATGTAGCCTAAATATGAAGTCATGGATGCATTCACAACAATCTTTATCTTTCGTAAACGTAGTGTAATTACGGTAGTAATAACATTTAGAACAACGTAATAGCAGGTTGTAACTGCTTAGAATAATTCAGTCATGTGAATGATAATTATGTACGATAATTATCATAGTTTATTGTGTTGTTAGGGGTTGCTTACGATTGGCGATGAAACGTAAGCAAAACAGTGTTTTTTTTAGGCGACGTGTGTAGGAAAAACATGATATAGAATCGACTTTGTTGTTTCGATTAGCGTATATACTCATTAACACGCGATCTCACGCATCGTGCGACCCCCAAATTTTCACCCATAAAAAATTATTTTATTTCCTGTATCATGCGAATTCCTTTTTTGAGAGACCAGATTACCTTGGACTAATCTCTTTTACTCCATCTCTTTGTCCCATCTTCTTGTTAAATAAGTTAAAAAGTAAAAGTTTAATGATAAAAGTATCATTAGTTATACTCATTGAGTTACCAAGTAAAGCCATAAACAACCAAACGAGAAACAACTGTTTTGCTATGAACAGCTGAATCGGATAACAACAGCTGTTTTGCTTGCATTTCAGTCATCATATGTTAGTAAACAATTACTGTAGTTATGTTACAAATGACATTAAGTAGAATACAACTGTTATATATTTTACATTATACCCTTATTCACCATGGAGAAAAGATCGTAAGAAAATATACTGCTAAATTTAAGCTGCAAGTTGTAGCTGAATCTGAGAAAACAAACAATGTTCAAGCGTTAGTGTTAATGACTATAAATTATTGTGCATTGGCAACATGGGCGAATTTCCTAAACTTCAATATGCCATCAAACTGACCATAAATAATAGTGGAGAGAAAAGTATTTTAATCAAAGCTACTGGGCACGAAAGAACACATTACTGTTGCTTTAAGGTGTATGGCAAATGGGATGAAACCTACCCCCATGGTTATCTTTAAATGGGAATTGAATTGATGCCGATACAAAAATTCCCGGAAGGTATCGTTGTCCACATTCACTTAAAAATCTAAGCAATGCATATGGCACATGAGCGCTATGTTTGTATTTTATAGTACAATTAGTAATATGCAAATACATACAATATTACTGGATACAGTGAAGTAAAGCAAAAATTGTTAAGAGATCCATGGAAAAGATGTATATTCGTTATACAGTATATGTCTTTTATAATATGATACTAATACGTGAATATTACATACGCCAATTTTATATTTCGTGTATGGTGCGACTCCCTTAAAATTAGCTTCAAAATTAGGTCTTCAAAAGCCTCGTGATGTGCGAGTATATACAGTATTTTGAATTATAAGGATACAGTAAGTAAAACAGCATTTGTAAAAGCATCTTTACATAACCAATATTTCATAAGATACCTGTTGTTGCAAAAGCTAGTCTATACACGAATGGTTTTGTAATTTAGCAGTCGTCTTATACCACAGACATAAAATAAATTCATGAAAAGTTGTCATAATTTTTTACCTCGTCTTATCTAAAGGTCGTCTTAAACACGAAAATATATGGTATTTTACTATATAATCGTGGATTTTACTACACAGATTGTTTTTCACGAGATTGTGAATTTCTTAGCAATAATAGTAGTAGTAATACATTGAAAAGAATGGCAGTCTGTATGCTATTGATCTTACATTGTGCCTTCTCAACTTGGCATATAAGTTTCTTGGTTTTTGCAGGAAATTACAAAGCAGCTGTCCAAATAATTTATTATCCTGATGCTTTTGTAGTCCTTGCTACCATTTAAAAGTGATGAGGGCACCAGGGATGTATGTAAGAAATATTTATAAATGTCAGCAGGTTTACAAAGAAGGTGGTAATTTTTTGATTGGTTGGTCATATTCAGGGAGCTCTATTGGCTGTTAAGAAAGAGTCTGGCTGACCAATTTTGGTGCTGACTGGTTGGCATCAGGGGGCTCTGCTTATGGCTGTACAGTATAGTTGTCTCAGGAGCATGCTTCATTGTTCTCCTGACAGTGGTTGGCAGGAGGATGGTTTTCTGATTGACATTGAGAGTAGGTTTCCACCAAAGAGTGGCCAGGGCCTCCTTGTTGCTGAGGCAGCGGTGGTCCATGTTCGCTGTCAAGGCTTGTTGTATTCCACATGATCTGTTGTTCCCTCATGCAGTGTTGGTATACCACTCCTTCATGTAGATGGATGGCAATCCTCTTAGAGAAGCGAGTCATTGTCATACCAGTGTAAGAATGGTGGTAGACCACTCCTCTCTTGTACATGAGATCTTGCTGACAGAAAGGCTGTTCTTCATAAGGTACTAGCAGTTCTCCGATTCTTATGAGGTTTTCATATGGTGCCCTTTTATCTCAAAGACCAGATGTCAAGAGTTTCATTGTGACTTGCTTATATTTGGGGCTAGCGAGGGGGCCTACGCCCAGTGTCTATGAGGGCAGAGTTATATCGATCTGAGCACTGAGATGTGCTGGAAGATGAGAGGTCTCATCAGAACCCTCTCCACTTGGTGACTGCACACCGAGAGAGGTGGTGCCACCCCCCTCCTTCCTTTTTCATGGAGCAGAGTGGACAGTGTCTGGCCAGAGGCAGGGATACAGATTGCCCCTCAGTGTTGCAAAAGCCCTGCTTGCAGACAACCCACATGCCACTCGAGGAGCAGATTCAACCAGGACTGCAGTTCATCTTGCAAAATATCAGGGGTGGTCGGCATCCAGTGATAGACTTGTCAGCTCTCAGCAAGGTCCATTTCTAGGGAGATGCTTCAGTTGGTGTTGATCTCTATCAGAGAGGGAGACATCGTGGATTGGTAGATCTGCAGGACACTTACAGTTGACCCCCCCCCTTATTTGTAGTTCGGTATTCGTGGCTTCAGTTATATGTGGATTTTTCTGTGGAATGTATTTTTCAATAAATCACAGAAAATTCGGTAATTCATAGATTTCTTCATAAAGCAGTATCCAATAATTACTGTATTTTCAGGTTATTTTTGTGACTAAATACATATTTTATGATAAAAAATGATATACTGATTTCCAGATATTAGTAAGATTAATAAGATTAAATTATGATAATAATAATACTGTACTGTACCTGTAATAATACAGGTAATAATAAGTACTAATTTTCAAATATTAATATTAATAAAATTAAATATCAAGATTAAATAATACAGGCAGCCTCCAGTTATTGGCAGACTGTTATCAGCGATCCATTTTTACGGCGCTTGTCTAGCGACGAAAATCTGCAATTTTCGGTGCTGAAAATCGCTGATTTCCATTTATCAGCGCCGGTAATTGGGTATTGCTGCCAATACATACCTAACAGAGGCACTGATATCCGGTTATTGATGCCGATAAGCAAATTTAAAAGTCGGTGATTTTCACTTATTGTCACACTGTCGGAATGGAACCCCTGCCGATAACTGGGGACTACCTTATATGCTCAGAAATGATATGTATTGAACTATTAAAGTGATATTGAAATGATATTAAAATATTAAAGTGTTTTAAGATGATACTTTAAGGTATATTTGGTGTTTGAACTAGTCTCCCCCCAGGATTTGTGGGGGATAGGGACCACAAGTACCTGCAAATAGCTGAAGTCCACGAATACTTGACACCCCTATAAAAATGCTTGTAACTGCCTATTTTATTAATTCAAACACCAAAAAAACCCTCTAAAAATGCGTATAACTGCCTATTTTAATAGTTTTATCATAAAAATGTATTTAGTCACGAAAATAATATGAGAAGACAGTAATTAGTGAATATTTCTCTATGAAAAATTCTGCGAATAGGCAAATTTTCTGTGAATAATTTGGATGTATGTTCCACAGAAAAATCCACGAATTGGTGAAATCGCAAATCCTGAACCACGAATAGGTGGGGGTCGACTGTATTAAAATAGTCAATTATAAGCATTTTTAGAGGGGGTCTATGTGTTTGAACTATTAAAATAGGCAGTTGTAAGCATTTTTAGAGGGCCTGTCAAGTATTTGCAGATTTTAGCTATTTGCAGGGGGTTATGGTCCCTATCCCCTGTGAATACTGGGGGTCGACTGTACCTCTATACCCCCCCTTGCACAAGGCCTCCAGGAAGTACATACACTTTGTTGCTGGGGAGTGACCTGCCAGTTCAGGTCTCTTTCTTTGCTTAGCGTTGGCACCCCAAGTCTGCACCAGAATCATCTAGCTGCTCTTCATTTACACACTCAAAGGGCATGCAACTGAGGCTGTATCTCTACAGCTGGCTAATCCTGTCCTCATCTCAGGAGGAAGCAGAGAGGGCTGGGGGCACATGATCCTGAGCCTGTTGCCAGACACGGCATAGTAGTCAACCTGCACAAGTTTGAGTTGACCTCCAAGAAGAACATCAAGTACCTGGTGATGAAAATAGACACGGAGATGGCTAGGGCCTTCCTGCCGCAGGAGAGAGAAAACAACCAACTGAACACATCCCACAACTTTCTGTCCAAGACACTCCAGCCTTCAAAGAAGTGGCACATCCTCCTGAACCATCTGGTTTCCCTTAAGAAGCTGGTTCTAAGGCGCAGGACACAACTCCAGTGTCTCCAATGGCAGATGAAAGAGACCTGGCAGCAACCGAAGGAGGACTTGTCGTAGCCCATAGAGGTGACCGAGAGAGTAAAGGAAGATCAGACATGGTGGAGGGACCCATTCAACCAGATGTTAAAAGTGCCACTCAGCAAACCTTCCCCAGAGATGCTGGTGTTCTCCCTAAAAGGGGACGCTGCACAACTCAACAGGAAGTGCGTTTTGGGGATGTGGGGTCCTGAGGAGGAGGGGGAGGAGGAGGCATACATCAACTTCCTGGAGATGAAAGCAGCATGGGTGGCTCTCCAGTTCTTCCAACACCACCTGGTAGGTCTCTGGGTTGTCATGATGAATGACAACATGACAGTGGTAGGCCATGTCAACAAACAAGATTTCCAATATCTTTGGGAAAATATGGATGTGTATGCCTTCCCTCTGTTCAGACAACTGTGAAGGTTACCAAACAGTCTCTACCAGTCCTAGGGCCTTTGGATGACCCTGTTAGTGCTCCTGTGGCCACAGACTGAGTGGTATGCTGACCTTCTGTACCTTCTGATAGATGTCCTGAGGGAGCTGCCTCAACCACCTAACCTTCTGGTGCAGGAGTGCAGTGGAAGGTGCCATAAAAATGCAGCTGCCCTATGGCTTCATTGTTGGAGGCTTTCCAACAATTCTTTAGAAGGAAGAGCATTTTGAGAGACTTTGCAGCAGCCATCACAGACACCTCAGACCCTCTTCTGTCGAAGTGGACAGAGTACTATCGTTGGTGATGTCAGAGGGATCATGATCCTCAAGATGTTAGTGAAGGGGATAGCAGACTTCATGGTCTTTCTCAGGTGAGGTAAGGTCCTTTTCAGTGACTGCTATCAAAGGTGGTAAAGAGCAGCCCTCACACAGGTATTCCAGCTGAGGGTATTAACCTGTTGAGATCCTGGGAACTTTCAGCCATCATCAGGGCCTTCCAGAAGACGTGTCCCATGAGGGAGGTGCGAGTAACAGAGTGGGACATTACCAAGGTCCTCACAAGCCTGCAGGAGCCCCTTATGAGTGCTTTGACAGGCCTCAGACAGGGACCTTGCTTTGAAGCCTGTATTCTTCCTGGCACTTGGTTCTGCCAAGAGGGTCAGGAGTTGCATGGCCTCTCATGTCGTCACCCACCCCGAGGTTGGTCTTCCCTGTCACTGCAGTATTTGGTCAAGACCGAGGACCCCTCAGTCAGGGCTGTAGATTTTTGGTCGCACATGGGAGGAACCACTCCTGCTGGTGCTGGAGGTGGGTGTGTGGAAACAAGCACCAGACCACTACCTCCCTCTACTTGAGGGATTTAGCTGACAATTCTTTTAACACTTACACTTTGGACCCATCACATTGTGGCCCCCCCTCCCTGAAAGGGGACCCATCACAGGGGACATGCCATTAGTGCGTTGAGATGTAGTGGTGAGTACAGGACAGATGTCCTAATGTTACTTTTCATGGCTAGGCCTGTTCCCATGTTGACCTGAAGGCAGTGCCATGAAGTAATTCCCTCATACACTGGGCACGTCCATTGGTGAGTAGCAGGGACAGATAGATCGTCCTCCTGCCTAAGAGTCAGTTTCAATTTATGAAAACATAGGTTTGTATTCCTGTCAGAACAAGTGGCAAGTTTTTAAAGTAATTTGTATTTTTCCTAGGATACAAACCTATGCTCTCATAAGGTTATTTCACCCACCTCAGCTGCCTCTCCAGTTGTCGATCTATTCCCAGCAAGGGCGTAGGATTGGGCATAGTGACGTATTCATGCGGTGGACTAACTAGGCCTTCTGAGGTTGTGAAGGCACGGGCCAAGGTGATAGGACTTTGCTTTTCAGTCAATGACAGCTGAAGCACGTCTTGTGCAAGAAACTCCCTTTATGAAAGTGTAGGCTTGTATCTCAGGAAAAACACAAATTTCTTTAAAAATGTGTAATTTCTTGTAACTTTTTGCTTTTTCTTCAAGTGGATGGGACTCTGCTGAATGAGTCTGAAGCTTTGACTGTAGTTGGTGTAATTTTTGACTCGCATTTTAGCATTGAGAATCATTTAATGAAAGTGTCGGCAAATGCTGAATGGAAGTTAGATATTATACATAAGGCCTCATATATTTTGGACAGTGATAAAATTTTCACAGCCTCTTTTAGGTTATTTGTCCTTCCTTTACTGGAATACTGTTATAGAGGGATGAGTAAATTTTTTTGTATTTAGCATTTCCCAACGTTTTGTGTGAGAGAGAGAGAGAGAGAGAGAGAGAGAGAGAGAGAGAGAGAGAGAGAGAGAGAGAGAGAGAGAGAGAGAGAGAGAGAGAGAGAGTGAGTGTAATTGTCGTTGTGAGTGGTTCGGTTGTTGGAGTTCGTTTAGGGCGCTGTCTGTCTGTCTGTCGGGAGTTTTTCGGTTTTGGGGAAGTCTTGGGCAGTTGAGATCAAACCTTGAAAGTGGACGGGAGTTCGTCTGGTTTTTTTGTATTAACATTAATGGTTCATGTGTCTCTTCTTTTTTTTTCGTTGTTGTTGGTGGAGGGTCGGTTTAAGTTTTGTATGTGGTTTTTGTGTGCTGTGATTGGCGACCGTGGACCTTTATCCATCTCCAGCAACCGAAGATCAGGGTGAGTGTTGTGTGTTGTTTTGTTTGTGGGTTAGAATTCCGCCACATAATATTTGGCGCCCAACGTGGGGCAGCTGGTATTGCAGCTGCAATTGAGATTGGTGGCTGGTAGTGTGACTGAAGAGAAGGATGGAAGAGGAACTGGTGAGGTTGAGAGAGGAGAATACGTGGTTGAGGGGGTGAGAATGAGAGATTGAGGAGTCAGTTGGAGGAGATGGGGGAATGCTAAGAAGTGCAAAAGAAGAAATGAAAGGGGAGATGAAAGGGTCAGAAGAGAGAATGGAAGACAGGATGGTAGAGAGGATGGATAAAAAGTTGAGGGAATGATGAAAAGTGTGGAAGAAATGGTGAAAGGTATGTTCAAGGGTGTTTTTGGAGAAGGGGCTGTTGGAGGCAGGTCCTCTGGAACGTGTGAAGGGGCAAGAGAGAAAGAAAAGGAGGAAGAAGTGAATGGGCGTGAGTGATGAAAGTGATGTGGGAATAGGAAGTAAGAAACGAGAGAATGAGAGGCAGGGTAAGGAAAAGGGGAATGAAAAGCAATGGAAGGAACAGAGGGAAAGTAAGGATAAGTCAGGGGAAGAAAAAGGGAAGAAGGGAAAGGGAAAGGAAACTGGTAAGAAGGGTAAGGAAGTGGGAAAGGCAGGAAAGGAGGGAGAGGGTGAAGGCAGTAGTGATAGTGAGGTGGATGGAGGTGAGTGGATAAAAGTGGATAAAAAGAGGGGAAGAAGAGTGTAATGAGTAAGATGAATGTAAGTGCGGAAGTGGACTCTTTGTATTCGGAAGTGGGTATGAAAGGACAGAGTGAAAGTGAGAAAGAAGTGAGAAAGGCTATGTATGTGAGGGAGGTACCCGGTGTGAAAGGTGTAATGAGTATGGAAGTAGGGATGTGTATGATTTCTTTAGGAGTATGAAAGGTTTTGTCAGGATAAGTATGGGGAAAGTAAGAGAGTGTGGGCATGAGAATTAGGAGAATATTTGACTGGGTTTTTGCTTGATATGTATAGGGTTGTTATGAGTGTGGGAGATGTTGAGTATGACAAGGTGAAAGCTAGACTAGTTGAGCAAGCGAGGCGTATGAAAGCAGTGTTAAGTATAAGAGGAAGAATGAATTTGATGAGGCAAGAATGAAAGCTGGGAAACCTTGTCACTGTATGCTTGTAGGCTGGAGACGTTGGCAAGGAAGAAGTTTGGGGATGATGGGATAGATGAATGTAAGGAGTTAGTACGGAAGTTGTTAGGGACAGTGCCAGATGGAGTTAGAGAATTTGTGAACTTGAAGCGGAAGGAGAAGAAAGATGGACGAATTAAAGGTTGACTTGGGGAGAAATTTTGGAAATTGTAGAAGATTATGAGCTTGACAGGGTTATAAAGAGAGCAGAAGTGTGAGTGTAAGGGCTGGGGTAGATGAGAGAGTGCCAGAGTTTGGAAGCTTTAGGGATGCAGTGTTGAGGGGCCCAATGAGAATGGCCGATAGTGTAATAGATAGGAGTGTAATAGCAAGTAATGTAGAGGTGCCAGTGAGGATGAATGGTGGGTTTGTAAGGGAACAACGGGTTGGATGGGTTAGGGATAGTAGTGTACAAAGGGGAAGGTCGGTGAGTGGAAGTCGAGCGAAATGTTTTAGATGTGGAAAGAAAGGACATACAAAGAATGAGTGTAGGTGGGCTTTAGGAGCGTGTTTCGGGTTTGGGCAATCGGGACATTTGGTAAGTGAGTGTACGAAAGATAGGGGTGTTAAATGCTACAGGTGTGGACAGGTGGGTCATATTGCTAATGGTTGTAGGGGTACCCAAGTGAATGTAATATGTGGCAACTGTGGTAAGAATGGGCATTATGCGAGAATGTGTTCAGAACCAAGAGCGAAGTGTGTCGAATGTGGAATGGAAGGGCATGTATCAAGTGTATGTAGACGAAAGAGGGTGACTGTGACAGCGAATTCGGGAAACTGAGTGTGAAGGGGGTTCAAATGGGTGGATCCTCCAGGATGCAAGCAGTGTATGTGATGCATGTACGTGAGGGGTTGTTGCATGAGGAGGATCAACAATTGGTTTTGATAGAGTATGGTAGAAAACGAAGAAAGGGAAGAACGTAAGGAACGGTATGAATAGAACGTATAGCATATGCGGGTTTGATATAACTGAGTTGACTGAACATGTAGGGGTGAGTGAACGGTTGGAGGTGAGGAAAGTGTAAGAGTAAGAGAGCGTAGCAGTGATAGACGAGTGATTGAAAGCATGAATGAATCGTTGCAAGAATTGGAAAGGTCAATGAGCGAATGGGATGGGTTAGTTGAAGAATTGGGGAGGTATTTGGGAACGAGTTAGAGGGTATAGATGAGATTGTGGATGAAATTGAGAGTGGTAATAGTGAAGAAGATAGCGTGAATCTGAGAGAGAATGGAGGAGAAGATGTGAATTTTGAATGTTGCTAGAAGAGAGAATGATTCTGAGAGAATGATTGCGTGCCTGGCATGAACGCAATCTAGAGGACCTGCTAGTGAGCATCCGTGGGTGTTGCGTAAGGCGATTTGAATGCAGTGTGAAAGGTGTTGGTTGGGAAATGCTAAAGGGGGAGAATTATAGAGGATGAGTAAATTTGTTTGTATTTAGCATTTCCCAATGTTTTTGAGAGAGAGAGAGAGAGAGAGAGAGAGAGAGAGAGAGAGAGAGAGAGAGAGAGAGAGAGAGAGAGAGAGAGAGTGTGTAATTGTCGTTGTGAGTGGTTCGGTTGTTGGAGTTAGTTTATGGCGCTGTGTGTCTGCCTGTCGGGAGTTTTTTCGGTTTTGGGGAAGTCTTGGGCAGTTGAGATCAAACCTTGAAAGTGGACAGGGAGTTCGTCTGGTTTTTTTTGTATTAACATTAATGGTTCATGTGTCTCTTCTTTTTTTTCGTTCGTTGTTGGTGGAGGGTCGGTTTTAAGTTTTGTTTGTGGTTTTTGTGTGCTGTGATTGGCGACCGTGGACCTTTATCCATCTCCAGCAACCGAAGATCAGGGTGAGTGTTGTGTGTTGTTTTGTTTGTGGGTTAGAATTCCGCCACACTGTTCTCTGTTGTGGATGTCTGCTTCTGACAGAGATTTATCTGTTTTAGATAGAGTGGTTCTTGGTAGTAGGTTTCTGTTTCCTAACACTAGCTGTTATGACTTTGACCATCGACGGATGGTCTCTTGTTTGTCAGTTTTGCATAAGTTTTATAAGTTATCACAATTGATCCCTAATACTCTTTCCTGCCAAGAGGGACCAGATTTGCTGAACAGCAGCACCATTATGCAGTAAGTATGCCTCAATGTCAAATTTGTCAGTTTCAGAGGTCTTTATTTCTCACACTGTTGGACTGTGGAACAGTTTCCTTGAGAATGTTCTGCTATTAGAACCTCAAAAGTTCATGCTAAAATATCATGCATTAATACTCTAAAACATTTCACCTTGTATTTTACTAATTTATTTATATTTTTATCTATTTATTTGTTATTTTTTTCCTTTTCTAATAACTGATCTCTTCTTTCTGCATACCCCATTATCTTCTGTAACTTATTTCAGATGAGCACCATATCCTTTATAAGCTTGAATTTCAAGTTAATGACTCCTGTACATTTGTTCCATATGAAAAGGGTTTATCTTCTGAATAATAATAATAATAATAATAATAATAATAATAATAATAATAATAATAGGTCTTATAAAAAAGGATGGCTGTATTATGTGAATTTATCTTATATAGTGTCTCTTCTATCTTCTTATGATTCGCTTTTCAGGCTCAGCGATGTTAGTCCTGCAACTGGCTGATATTCGTGTTGGAAAAGGATAGTGTGGGAAATATGGGAAGTCTTTTTTAAAATATTCAATCAGAAATCGTTCGTCTGGATTCAGGTTCTATTTTTTAGGTAACGCCGACATGTTTCGACCACGCCCAGAGGATGACCAACGAGCTGGTGAAACATGTCGATGATACCTAAAATAGAACCTGAATCCAGACGAACGATTTCTGGTTGGATATTTTAATAAAAGACTTCCCATATTCCGCACACTATCCTTTTCCAACATGAATATCGGCCAGTTGCTGACTAACATCGCTGAGCCTGAAAATTTTAATCATAAGGAAGATAGAAAGGACACTATATAAGATAAATTTTCATAATACAGCCATCTTTTTAATAAGACCTGTTTAAAAGAGGGTCTACTCCTTCAAATAATAATAATAATAATAATAATAATAATAATAATAATAAATAATAATAATAATTAATAAATGTGTGCATGGCTACATCAGAAGCAACCCGACACAAAAGGATACAGAAGCAGACTGGTTAACACCTGGAATGAGAGAAGTAACACCCCTCAAACAGAACAGAGGCTGGCAGACCAAGTAAGGAACATAAAGAAAAAGAACTGGCTCTCCACAACAGGAACTGAAAAGAGAAATAACACCCAGCAACGAAGGACAAGAAGACGAACTGAGAGACAATGACACAGAAAATGACAGGAATGACGAGCTACCAAACAATGACACACGAGGAAACACCGAAGATGTAACAGAGAGGTTGGAATGGTTGGAAAAGATCAGACAATGGATGGAGCCAGATACAGAAAGAACAAAGATCCCCTCCATGAAAACCTACAACACAAAGAAACTAAGGAAAAAACAAGTGAAGTTAATGAAACAATGAGACTAATCCACACCACCACTATCACAGAAACAAATAATCTGGCATATGCAGGAGCAAGACTCTTAGTAGAGCTCATGGGGATACAAACACCAGCTTCACCATCACAACCAACCCAACAGAAACCAAAACAGCAACCGCCTTGGAAAAGGCACCTTGAAAAACAAATCGTGGCGATGAGATTTGACTTGAGCAAACTGAAAGAGATGGCAGAAAAGAGGCTAAGAAGCAAGAAAACGAGAGGAACTGAATGAGAAATACAAAGTAAAGGAGAAGGGACTAAACAACACAATAGAATATATAAAACAAGAGGCTTAAAGCCAAGGCACATATGATCCAATGGTACATGAACAGGAATAAAGGATACCAACAGAACAAACTCTTCGGAACCAACCAGAAAAGACTATACAACCAACTAAGAGGGGAAGACAACCACCTGAAGCCGAACCAAGTAAGAGACTCTGGGAACACACATGGAGCAATCCAGTATCATACAACGAACATGCAACATGGCTCCAGGAAATCAAAGCAGAAGAAATGGGGAGAATAAAACAAAGGTTCACTGAGATCACAGCAGACACAGTCAGACACCAACTAAAGAAAATGCCCAACTGGAAAGCCCCAGGTCCCGATGAAGTCCATGGATACTGGCTCAAAAACTTCAAGGCCCTACACCCATGAATAGCAGAACAACTCCAGCATTGTATCATAAACCACCATGTGCCCAAATGGGTGACCACAGGGAGAACATCATTAGTACAGAAAGACAAGAACAAGGGAAATATAGCAAGTAACTACTGACCTATCACCTGCCTACCAATAATGTGGAAGTTATTAACAGGTATCGTCAGTGAAAGGCTATACAACTACCTAGAGGACACAAATACCATCCCCTGCCAACAGAAAGGCTGGAGAAGGAAGTGTAGGGGCACAAAAGACCAGCTCCAAATAGACAAAATGGTATTGAAGAATAATAAGAGAAGGAGAACCAACCTAAGCATGGCATGGATTGACTACAAGAAAGTCTTTGACATGATACCGCACACGTGGCTAATATAATGCCTGAAAATATATGGGGCAGAGGAAAAACACCTCAGCTTCCTTAAAAATACAATGCACAACTGGAATACAGTACTTACAAGCTCTGGGATAAGACTAGCAGAGGTTAACATCAGGAGAGGGATCTTTCAAGGCGACTCACTGTCCCCGCTACACTTCTTAGTAGGCAAGATTCCCATGACAAAAGTACTGCAGAAGAAAGAAGGCAACAGAATTAACCATCTGATGTTCATGGATGACATCAAGCTGTATGGTAAGAGCATCAAGGAAACAGATACCCTAATCCAGACTGTAAGGATTATATCTGGGGACATCAGGATGGAGTTTGGAATAGAAAAATGTGCCTTGGTCAACATACAAAAAGGTAAAGTAACAAGGACTGAAGGGATAAAGTTACCAGAGAGGAATAGCATCAAACACATAGATGAGACAGGATACAAATACCTGGGAATAATGGAAGGAGAGGATATAAAACACCAAGAGATGAAGGACATGATCAGGAAAGAATATATGCAGAGACTTAAGGTGATACTCAAGTCAAAACCCAATGCCGGAAACATGAACGAAAGCCATAAACACATGGGCAGTACCAGTAATAAGATACAGCGCAGGAGTAGTGAAGTGGACGAAGGCTGACCTCTGCAGCATAGACCAGGAAACTAGAAAACACATGACAATACACAAAGCACTACACCCAAGAGCAAATACAGACAGACTATACATAACACGAAAGGAAGCTGGGAGAGGGCTACTAAGCATAGAGGACTGCGTCAGCATCGAGAGCAGAGCACTGGAGCACTGGGACAATATCTGAAAACCAGTGAAGATGAGTGGCTAAGGTGAGCATTGGAAGGAGGACTGATAAAAGTAGACAAAGACCCCGAAATATACAGACAGGAGACTGGAAAGCAGAACAGAGGAATGGCACAACAAACCAATGCATGGACAGTACATGATACAGGCAAAAGAGCTGGCCAGTGATGAAACATGGCAATGGCTATAGGGGGGAAAACTCAAGAAGGAAAGAAGGAATGCTAACAGCGGCACAAGATCAGTCCCTAAGAACCAGATATGTCCAAAGAACAATAGATGGAAATAACATCTCACCTATATGCAGGAAGTGCAATCGGCAAGACGAGACCTTAAACTACATAGCAAGTGAATGTCCAGCACTTGCACAGAACCAGTACAAAAGGAGGCATGATTCAGTAGCAAAAGCCCTCCACTGGAGTCTGTGCCAGAAACACCAGCTAGCTTGCAGTAATAAGTGGTATGAACACCAACCTGAGGGAGTGATAGGAAACTATCAGGCAAAGATCCTCAGGGACTATGGTATCAGAACAGATAGTGTGATACGTGCCAATAGACGAGATGTGACTTTAACAAAGTCAAGAAGAAATTATCACTAATTGATGTCGCAATACCATGGATCTCCAGTATAGATGAGAAAGAAAGAGAGAAAATTGATGGATGAGAAAGAAAGAGAGAAAATTGATAAGTATCAAGACCTGAAAATTGAAATAAGAAGGATATGGATCAAGACCTGAAAATCGAAATAAGAAGGATATGGAATATGCCAGTGGAAATTGTACCCATAATCATAGGAACACTAGGCACGATCCCAAGATCCCTGAAAAGAAATCTGGAAAAACTAGATGCCGAAGTAGCTCCAGAACTCATGCAGAAAAGTGTGCTACTAGAAACAGCACACAGTGAGAAAAGTGATGGACTCCAAAAGAGGCAGGTTGCAACCCAGAGCCCCACACTATATAAACCACCCATAAATAGGATGACTGTGATAGACAAAAAAATAAAAAAATAAGAATAATAATAATAATACAGAGCTGGCAACAAGCTAAACCCAATGGTTACTTGCTCTGTTGCAAACTGAATAATCCACTGTTTGCCAGTATATAATGTACCACCCACCATAGACATAGCCCTTGCAGGCATAAAGTTAAGTTTAGGTGCTTGTCTGACATTGCAAAATAAGCAACATACTCTTGGCAGCCAACCATGTCTTTTGGGTCGAAGGTTTCAGTGGGAGCTTGCGGGTAGGAGAGTACATCTTCCCAGCAGATCTCGGGCAGAGAGTATTCCCCTCCTTTTCTGAGCAGATTCCATGTCCTGGCCTGTACACCAAGACACTGGAATCCAAGATTTACCCGTTTGACTCCTGTGATGGAGATCAAGAGTCATTCACTGGGAGAATGCCTTCAATAATGGCCATGAAGTGGACCTAGCCACTGAGCTTTCCCTTTTGAACCCAGAACACCCCGGGCCACTACTTTTGATTTTGAATGAAAGGGATCCATTGGAAAAGAATAAGGGCTCTCCTGTGCAATAATTTGATGTTCAGGAGGAACCCAACACAGCTCATCCTCCTCCCACTGAATTTCCTGTTCCTTGAAAGGATTATTGTTTTTCATTAGTCTCCCAAGCCTTTGCTGGGCAGTGATGATGCAGCAGCCAAGATCCAATTTGCCCAGACATTGGTTCCTAATAAGGAGATTCCATCAGAAGCTAGGTTAGAGTTTCAAAATAAGTTGCACAGCATCAAGAAAGCGCTTGATACTGAGCACAACTCTATCAGAGACACTGCTTAGGATTCCAGACAGGAATTCAAGACAGTCTGGACACTAGATGTTCTCTCCAAGACTTTTTTTAAGTCCTGCAAAGAGAGACTGGGAACTCTTCAAAAGCCACCCATATGGAGATTGGGTCTCTTGTGGAGAAATTGAGGTCCTGGGGGCAGACTAACAAAAAATCCAAGGCCAAAGAGTAGTAGTCTGTCACCTAGATCCCTTTAGAGTCAGAAGACTCACTGGGGTATGACCTTTGTGCTTCTACAATTCCAACTGGTTCTGATACCATGACCAGTTCAGACTATAATCCCTTGATGCTGGGATGATCAGGGACACCAATACTCACCCTTGGTACTTGTAATGATAACTGCTGGCATGTTGCCTCAGTGTGTATCCTTTTGCCAGATGGCAAATACCTCATCAACAAAAGGAAAACAGTGATTGAGGTGGAGTACTGTATATGGAATTGTGGGACAGAGCTGCTTTCCCAAATGTAGAATGGCACTTGGGTCCTCCTTCAGTATGAATTTAGAAACTGTCAAAGAAGACAGTCATCCTCTTTGCTAGCCATTGAGATAACCCTTTTTTCTGGTTTAATGGAAAAATGGTACCTCCACAATTCTTGGGAACCAGCACACCCTTTGGGTGGCACCAACATTCTGCCCGTTCACTTATATAACAGTTAATCATGTGAAGGCAGAATTTAAAAACTTTAGTTACTGGGAAATGTGAGACAATGGCATAAATAACACTGTTTATTTCTGTTATCCCAGTATCTGACAGGTTCTCAAAGTAACAGTAAGTATACCTCAGTTTAACCAGACCACTGAGCTGATTAACAGCTCTCCTAGGGGTGGCCCGAAGGATTAGATTTATTTTGCGTGGCTAAGAACCAATTGGTTACCTAGCAATGGTACCTACAGCATATTGTGGAATCGAACCACATTATAACAAGAAATGAATTTCTATTACCAGAAATAAATTTCTCTAATTCTTCATTGGCCGGTCAGAGAATCAAACACGGGCCCAGCAGAATGCGAGCAGAGAACGATACCAACCCATCTAACAAGGAACAGGGTCCTCAAAGGAATGGACAACATTAGTCCTTCCTTTTTAGTGGTAAAAGCTCCCACACTGCATGGCTGCCCAGGAATTTGGTGCCCCTAAGGGCAAAACTCAGATGAGACAGCCACTTCTAAGTTCCATGGAAGGCTTCATCTCATTTCTGTCATAATCTCATTCTCTGTTCTGTAGGTGACTCTGAGGGACCTCCCCAAGTCCTCTAGGACTGCTTTGGCTCAAGTTGCAAACTCCTTTATGTGGACCCTTTGGGGGCACTCTACTATTTCAGAGAATAGTTCCCTAGAGCCCAGAAAGCAGCATTGGTAGGCTCCAACATATTGCTCATCCATGTTACCCTGCTGTTACATTCTTCCCTGATATGCAAAAATTTCTTTTGAGGACTCTGTTGTACAGATCTCATTGGATGAGCCCATCAACAGAATTGTCTTTTCTAGGTAAGGTGGAACCCTAAGAAGGTATATTCTAGGAGTTCCACCCCCATTCCCCAAACCCAAGGAACCTTGGTATAACCTGGGGCTGTATGACCTCCAGTTGCTCCTATGGTATTTCTTAGCATCAGAAGATTGAGCAACAATTTACTTTCAAGAAAGAGACATATTTGCCTATCGAGGGAAAGGAAAAGCAGCTCCCGAATGCCTTTTAAGGACAAAGGAAAAGGTCAAGCTCAGTAGGACTTGCCAGGTTGGGGTTGACTTCTACAGAATTACTTGGAGTGGAAGCCCTCCCCTTGGGGACTCGGCATCATCTGCAATACACTGACGTGGCCGCGGTTCCACTCCCCCCCCAACTCCTCAAAGGTGTTTTTTTTTTTTCAAACAGTCATACCGCTCTCTGGAGAAATATACAGAAGGCTTTCCTGAAGGGAACCATAGAAAAAGACTTGTTCATTCATCATCAAGCGTCTCTTTAGCATCCCCAAGAAAGACTCCCTTGAATGGAAAATGATCCTCAACCTATCAAAACTGAACAAGAGCGAGTTCAAGAGTTCAAGAAACCACCAGAGAGGAGTGCTTATGAAACCTGCGACTGGTAAACATTAGACTCTAGTCAGGTTTCCTGACTAACTGGGATGAACCCGCCTCACCCAGCCTTCATTTTGTGTGGCTGGGATCTTGCTGGAATGTGCTTTAAGGCTGGTTGTCTTCTCAGTCAGACTCAGGCCAGAATAAGGAAAAATCTAGTCCTTGCTGTTTCCATGACAGTTGGACTAGATCTTGTTCCTGTTTATAGTTCAAGTCTCTGGTGAACCTAGTCCTCAAACTACAACTAAAGGACATGATTGGAGTCTGGATTTCAAAAGCCTGACTAATGCTTCATGATAGTCTGCTTGTGAAAAGATATTCCAGCCATGGACCTGGGAGGGTGTTCTAGCTAAACAGGTTGTTTTGACTCCCTCTGTGTGCAGGTAGTTAAACACATGGATGCTTCTCTGACAGGGTGGGGAGGGTTGTCAGGAGCTAGGAGATGGTCATCTGCTGTAAGGAGTGTCACATCATTCTCTTGAAGGGAACCCAAATCTTGTTTATCCTAGACAGCGTGACACAGATGTATCCTATACAGGCAGTCCCCAGTTTACGACGGTTCGGCTACTGACGTTCGAGGTTCTGACGCTTTTCAAATATATTCATCAGAAATTATTTCCCGGCTTCGACGCATGTTCTGGGGTTACGACGCGTAAATGACGCCAATCCGACGGAAGAAATTTGGCCCCAAAACGGCAGAATAATCATAATTTGAAGGTTTTTTTGATGTAAAACTCAATAATAATGCAGTTTACGTCGTTTTCAATGCACCCAGAGCATTAAAAGTAAGGTTTTCTTATGATTTTTGACGATTTTCGACGATTTTCCGGTTTACGACGATTTTCGGGTTACGACGCGGCGCAAGAACGGAACCCCCGTCGTAAACCGGGGACCGCCTGTATATGGTTTTGGCAAGGAAGTGGTATTTGTCATCAGTCCATTTTATGAGGTTGCTCAGCAAGACAAGAGACTCCTGTCAAGGCAGACAGCATATTTAACCCAATTTATATTGGACAAACCTTCCTCCAAAGTGATTGCTGACTTTGCTTCCACATCTGAAAGTGGACCTGTTTGCTGTACCATCAACTTCCAGTGTGTGTAGGTGCGTTTTCTGAACTTGGACATTTAGTCAGTAGTAAGAGACATATAGGATTGGAACAAATGTAGGCCGGTTTGGTTATTACTTAGTGACCGAAGCTAACCTTAGTTATTGGTTTGTTTGTGTATCCAAGACATGAAGAGGGAAAGTCTTCAACTTATCTCTCTTACTGAGCTGGGACCTTCACACATTGATTTTCTAAATCTCGTCTTCCGTGAAGATTATTCATCTAACATTGCAAGATACCTGTGGCAGAAACTATAGACTTCACCTGTCCTGCAATACCTATCCACATAGCAAAGATGTTGGGTTACCTCCACTTAAAGAGCCGGGTTGAAATTATGATTCAAACAGTTTTAAATTTTGCTTTATCCACTTGTTGAGGACATGCACCTTAACACTACAACAGTGATAATGTAGAGAGCTGTGTTGTCAGAGCCCTTGGTCCATAGATTTGCCATAGATTCCAGTACAGTACAAAAGTTTTGAGCTTCACCCTCTGGTCCTCTATAGTGCAAAGACCCGCTCCTGTAAGGGGTCCTATTCTCTTGTCCTCCGCTAAGGTTCTTCGGCTCCTAGTCTTCTCAGTTCAATGATCCCAGTACTGTACAATCACAACCTGTATGCTCCAGGAGTCAGGTTTCTTGACTGCCTTGGTGTCAGGAGACATGATCAGTGAACTTTGCTCTGTTAGACTGGGACAGCATTTTTCACCCACACCACTAGTCATCTGTTGTCCCTTGGCCCATCATTCCTGGCTAAGAATGAGGACCTTTTGAAGAAGTCCGTACTCTTCTGCAGGAACTCTGTATTACCTATAAAACATTATGCACTGTCAGGTCACTTCAGGTACCTAGATGTCACTGCTACCTTCCCAGATGGTCTTTGTGTACACCCTACCACTAATTCTTTATTAATCCTGAGTGGGAATCCGTAATCACTCACATGACTTTATCATATGCTGGTTTTTGATCATTGTTGTTAGAATTTGATTAGGTAGCTGGGCCATTTAGTTACCTGTAAGTTTTTTTATGCTCCTTTGAGGATGACCAGCAGCTACGCTATAAAAAAAACAGGGTTTGTTAGGAAAACCTATTTTTGGAAGTCCCAGACTGTCCATTTGCTCTGGTAATATCCCTATGGGGTAAAATTCTTTTAAGGAAACTGATTTCATATGTACAGTACTTTACTAAGTTCTAGACTAGCTGTATATGGTTGCATGGCTTATTTTCTTTGTATTTTAAGTATGAAAACTGGGTTGAGTTGTCCCTAACTTCTTTTTCTGAATTGTAGGCGTTGCCCACCATAGATGCCTTGATGTCTTCAGCTGTCCAGCCACTGTTTTCATCCATAACAGATGCTGTTGAGGCCATCATTCTTACAATGCATAATGAAGACTTTTCAGGGTAAGAATGCATACATTTTTCTTGAGAATTTAATAAATTATGTAAAATTTGTGTAAGGGCTCGTTTGCTATGTCCTGGATAATTTTACATGTACAAGAATATCTCTTTCCACCAAAATAAGAGTTAAAATATTAAACTCATGTAATTTCTAAGTACAAGTAATCCTTCAGTTATCCAGATTGCCATTACCGAAACTCAACATTATCCAGCACACCCAGACCAGGGACCAAGGCCCCAAAGATATATGATAAATATAAATTTCATATAAGTAACTTACCAAGTATTGTAATTACATAGCTAAGGTTTCCACTTGTGCGGTAGCCTTTTTAGAAATTTGTGGTAGCGATTCTATTGTTTTGTGTAGGTGACAAGCCCTGCTCATTATCGGGGAACATGTGAAACAACCTGGCCAATAAGCTCACTTTGTTTCTGCCGGCTCTGATGTATGTATCGGTGCTTCGTGCGGCAGCTTTTTTCATGTTTTTCAATTGTATTGGCTGGATTTTGGTGAAGTGCATTCGACCCCCGCCTATTCGCGGTTCCGGATTCGTGGACTCCCCTATTCGCAGATTTCTCTGTGGAACATATGCGTGGTATTTTTCATAGAGAAATATTCTCAGATTACTGTATTGTCATATAATTTTCGTGACTAAATGCACTTTTTGTGATAAAACTATTAAAATATTCGGGTATAAGCATTTTTAGGGTTTTTTTTTTGTGTTTTGAACTATCAAAATAGGCAGTTATAAGCATTTTTAGAGGGGCTTTAAGTATTCAAGGATTTTAGCTATTCACGGGGGTTCATGGTAAGCATCCCCCACGAATACCAGGGTCAACTGTATTATTACTTTATTTTGGTAACCTTCAGAGCTTTTGTTAGCTTATTAGTTTTTTGGATCAGGTTCTTAGTTTTATAGAGTCATGTCAGATTCTAGCTCTTCTAATCTTCGCTGTTGCAGCGAAGGTTGTAAAACTAAGTTGACAAAATCTTGTTACAGTCTGCATTTGATTTGCAGTAAATGTAGAGGGCAAGAATATAGCAGGGAGCAAACATGTAATGACTGTTCTGATTGGGATGAAAAACAGTGGAAATTGCTTAGGTCTCACTTGGATAAATTAGGAAGGGATAGGAAGAGGAAAGCAGTTTCTAGAAACCACTCCTAAATTTAGTTTAGAAGCTAGTCCTGCTATTCCTTCTGCTCCTGTTCCCACTTTTTCTCCTAATACTGGCCCTCCTACTATTCATCCACCTACTCCTTTGCCTTGCTCCCTTGCTTCCAACCCTAATACTGTTGCCAGTTTAGAATCTAGTTTTGATCAGAAGATTAATCTTTTGTGAACACAGTGGCAGAATTAGGAATGTCATTGAAATTAGTGATGGACAAAGTGATCGCTGAAAAAGTGATGAGTGACAGTGTTGTGCAAGTGGAGGAGGTGGTTTTCCTAGACGAAGGTCACTGTCCTGCTCCCTTGAACCTGGGAGAAGACATACCGGAAGTCAAAGGGAGGCTGGTGGGGTTTGCCCACGGGTAGTCACTCCCTCGGTCAAGTCTGTTGCACGATCCCAGGTATCAGCAGACAGCCATTGGAAAGGTTTCTCATTGGATGTCTATCAGTTGTCTTCATGTTCCGACGATTCCAGTGTCGACAGGAGACACTGCAAACTATTCCTAGATTCGTTACATCCTCTTAAGCACCATTCAGATGATGTTGGTGGCCGTTCTGATCCGCTTCCTGTTAAGCGGTTTAAGAAGGCTAGCTTCAGCCCACAGCCTTCGTGTAGTTACACTGTGGAGCCTTCTGTCCCTGCCCCAGTCCAGCGTCCTCTTCCCTCCACTTTGGACAGTCCAGAAGCCTTCTCTTAGGGCGACCAGATTTCACAATCTGCTACTTGTGACTTTTTGGGCTACATTTGATTTGACTTGGCCTCTTTTATTCAATTTGGGCTACTTCCATTTATTTTTTATTATCATAATAATAATAATAATAATAATAATATAAATACAGGCAGTCCCTGGTTAACGACAGGGGTTCCGTGCCGATGCCATGTTGTAAGCCAAAAATTGTAGTAACCCGAAATATTGTCGAAAATTATAAGAAAACTTTACTTTTAATCATTTGGGTATTTTGTAAACGATGCAATCAGCATTTTAATTAAGTTTTTCATCAAAAACCTCCAAATTTTATATTTCTTCTGATGGATCGGCATTGTTGGTGTCATGAACTTGGAACATGCATTGTAACCCAAGAAATAATAATTTTTGATGAATGTATTTGAAGAGTGTTGTAAGCTCGGAACGTCGTAAGCCAATCCCATCGTAACCCAGGGACTGCCTGTAATATAATAATAATAATAATCACACCAATGGCCATACAATGCTCTTAGTCCCTTACTAGTCATCATGGAGGAAGGTCACACTGGCCGCTCGTACTCTCAATTGAGAGGAGGTTGCGCTGGCTGCTCGCACTCTTAATCCAGCCTGGCTTTTTGCCCGTCATTTCATTTGTACGATGCCAGTGCCACCAGGTGCCAAAAAACAGAGAGTACACAGGGCTTGCTATGTCTGCCAACATACATATCGTTGACCACAGCAGAGAAGAGACACTCGCTTCCACTGCTGTGAATGTGATGTTCCACTATGTCCTGAACCATGTTTTGAAGAGTATCATACTCTTTGAAATTTGTAAAAGCGATAAAAAAAAAAAGTCATATTACTGAATAAAAAGTAAAATAAATTTGTTTTTGATATCAGCTTTGTAAGAGAAATTTATATAATAAGTTGTTCATATTAGTGAAATAAAAATGGATTAGGGGACCAAAAAAGTGAAAATGGACAACAACACTGCGAGCATTATGTCTCAGCAGCCAGCTGGGGGATATGCCCCTAATGTAAATGTCTAATTTTGGACCTTTAAACATGGGTTGAGTGCCTTTTAAGTGCTGTTTTCTTTCTTTTGGGACCATTTGGCATTGGTTAAGCCAAAAAATTAATTAAAAACTTTTTGTAACGTGAGGGAGTAGACCATGTTTACAAGTATGTAACCTCTTAGGGTTAAACAAGGTGGTTAGGTAGTTAACTATCATCCAATTGGTGGGAGTCCTGCCCACCCATATGGTAAGCATTCATTTTGCTCTCGCCACTGCTCTTTGAGGTGCTGTTCTTCTTCCCTCTGCCCTGCCTGCCGTTTTGCTTTGTTTTCTTCAGTTATCCCAGGTGGGAGTCCTGCCCACCCATATGGTAAGCATTCATTTTGCTCTCGGCCACTGCTCTTTGAGGTGCTGTTCTTCTTCCCTCAGCCCTGCCTGCCGTTTTGCTTTGTTTTCTTCAGTTATCCCGATGGGATTGTTCTTTGTTTGTTTGGGGAATATATCATTTGTGATTGTTTGTGTGTTTGTGTATCGAGAATTATGCAAACCCACGAATCATGTGATAAACCTACCCTGGTTAATGCCTCAAGACCTTGCAATCGCTACTGCTCGACTAAGGTGCAGAGGGCATGACTGTAACCCAGAATCTGTGTAGTGAGTGTTGTGACTGGTCTCCTGTGCAATAGTTGAAGTTCTCGCAGAGGGGGAAATGCAAAAGGAAGGTCTCCAAGGTGTCGTCCAGTGGTAATATGCCCCCGGCGACGCCATTGGTTGCCAGTCCTTCCTTCCTCCTGCGGAACTCCTGTGCTTTGCAGTTACTCCTACAGAAGTGATCTCACCTTCGTTGTCTGTTTGCTTCCTCAGGCGGAAGTTGACGTTGAGAAGCAGGTGGCCAGGACAACCTCTGCTTGGTAATCTCCATTCATTTTGGGGGTCGGGGTAGGTCCCCTTCGGAGCTGGAGGAGACTGCCGACCCTAACCCAACTTGTGTTTCAGGAGTGGAGGAGAATGAGGAACTCCGGGAAACTTGGCACACTCTGGGCCTCCCGGGAGTTCCCTTGCTGCAGGGCATGTTGAGCCACCTGAAGACTTTCTGTCCTGTGTTGCCCCCCGTGACTCACGCTGCCATAACAGTTAGTACTTCAACTGTTACAGTGTCTGCTATGCCTTCGGTGTCTATGAGTGTGACCACTCATGCCCCTCCATTGATGACCCCTGCTGTGGTCCACCATGCGGTAGACCACCCTTTTAGGATTGCTGTTTCTGCTCCCCCCTCCATTGGGGATCAGTTCCTCCATGCTCTCCTGAAGGTGTTGAAGAAGAGTCAGAAGGTGTGTCTCTGTTGTCATTGTCTACCATCTCCTATATTTCTTCCAATGCTCACATTCGGAGGAAGAAGAAGGTAGCTACTTCCGCCTGAAAGAAGTCCTGCCATGGGTCTTCCGAAGGGTTGCTTTCCTCCACGGGAAGGCAGAGGAATCTCTCGCTGGCTCTCCCAGGTTTTCAAACACTGGGGCTCTGCCACGGGTCTCGCAGAGATCCCATGACTCAGGAAGTTATCTTCCAGGACTAGTGCAGTGCCTACCTCTACATGTGTCTCTTAGACAGACACTTGGGTAGAGGGAACACCCATTGATTGTCAAGGACATGATTCGGGAGCCCCAAGTGCTCAGACCTCCAAGGAGGACCATGTCACCCCAGGTACTTGGGGTTTAACTAAGCCCCGAGTCACCAATGCCCAGTACCTTGGAGTCAGCTTCAAGGACTGGTTCAGGCACTGTGAGAGAGAAGGAAGGTAAGCATGCAGGTGCTGCCTCACCCCCTGCCAGTGCTTGCCCGAGTACTCAGCCAGGCTCCCATACAGGCGCAGCATACCTGAGAGTCTGTGCACATGGTGAAGCTTTGAGGAGAGTCCCCCCTGCATGTTCGTGTAAGCCCATTTGCTCTCCTTGGGACAGCCTCCCCCATGTTCTTGTGTGTGGGGTCACTCTCCTAGAACTGTGCAGCCATCGCCACCGCTGGTTGGCCATCCCCCACAGCCTTCTCTTGCTGGGGCTTCGGCTTCTGACAGGACAGCGAAGAATGCTCTGTCCCTCTCACCTGTCGCCTCAACCTCCTGGGGTCATACCAGGAGGCATGAGCAGGATAGAAGGGTTGGCAATTGGGATGTCTCACCCCAACGCAGCCCTACCACGAAGGGTTCGGTCCTCAGATCAACCCGATGGTATGCCCTAGTGGTTGAGAAGGGACCTGGGGTTTCTGCCGAGGTTCTCCCTCCTGCAGGGAGAGGAGATCGGGAGGAACGTGTCCTGGAAGGACCTGAGGGTCCTCTTCCTCAGGATTTGGACACCCCCGAGATACAGAGGATCTTTGCAGAGATCATTAGGCTGCTGATTCATCAGCACAGCGATCTCAGGGAAGGGCCATGGCTGCATCTGTGGATCATCCATCTCGCCTCAAAGCCTAATGGGGACTGAAGAAGGAACAGGCTTCTGTGGGCTTGCCGTGGTCCACGCTTACTGAAGGTGTCCTGGAACAAGTAAACTCTGGTATCTGGGCAGGAGAGTTCTCTTTGTTCCAACTGCTTGGATAAGCTACTTCCTCCTCTGCCTCAACAAAAGAAATACTACATGCCCCCAGAGGAGTCACTGCCGACGAAACAGGTTGACCTGGACTTGGTTCGCTGAGGTCCAGGTCTGACGCTGCAGCAGCTTGGCGTGTAGGGTATCACCCTCACACAACAAGAGGCAGTGAGCCTGGAATCTTCTATCATGGCAACATTCCAAGCAGTCTCTTGGCTGGACCTGTGGTCTTTCACAGTGTCTAAGGTCGCCTCTTCCTGGGGTTCTATCAGGGGAGGACTCTACATTTGGGAGACTGTGCCAGTTGGGAAGCAGGGATATTACCTACCTGGCCCACCAGACGACGGCGAATGTGTGGGTGAACTTGTGTTGAACTACCAGTTAGTTTAGGAACTTACTCAGATTCCTCCCTCCAAGGAAGTAAGCCCCTAACTATACAAACCTGAGGTCTTTACAGTTAAATGCCCACTTCATGCCACTCCTCATTCTGATACCTGGGCCGAAAGGCAAAGAGAATGCTTACTGTCTGGGTGGGCGGGACTCCCACCAGTCGGACGGTAGTTAACTACCTAACCACCTTGTTAAAAAGTTACAAACCCTTTTCCAGCTGCACTGAAGCATATCCCTTATATAAAGACCTCAGGTTTTTATAGTTAGGAAAAATGCAAATTACTTTTAAAATTTGCCATATTTTTTTCAAAGTGTATTTATGCAGTTTATTTTGTTACAAATATGGGGAAAAAAGATAGATAATTACCTTTTGCATAAAGTCTAAAGTGTAAAGTGTGATTGTTGTTTATAAGCATATTGAGTGTTTACAGTTATGTATGTGGTATTGACAATGTTAGGTAAGGAAGGGTACAGAATTGCTCTTGAACACCCCTAGATTTTTTTTTACTCTTCCTTATCTGGATTTCGGAATTGTCTGACAGGCCCTTGGCTCTATTAATCCGGATAATTGAAGGATTACTTAAGGTTATTTTCATAAGATAATTTACTCATAACATCAGCACTCATACTAGATTACTTACGGTACTTTGTGGTGCCTTGTCACTGCCAATTAGGCTTTCACTGTTAAGATGAGGCTTCTTTGTGTCCTGCTCCTCAGAGATCCTTCATCCCCTTTAACCCTTAAACGCCGAGCCTCTATTTACAAAAGTGTCTGCCTTATGCCGGCAGCGTTCGGGAGTTAGCACCGAAGCGGGAAAAAAGTTTTTTCGAAAAAATCACAGCATGCATAGTTTTTAAGATTGAGTTCATTTTTGGCTCCTTTTTTTGTCATTGCCGGAAGTTTAGTATGCAACCATCAGAAATGAAAAAAAATATCATTATCATATATAAATATTGGAATATATGACTGGGAAAAAAAATTTCATATATAATTGTATACAAATCACGCTGTGAGCAAAACGGTTAAAGCTAATGAGTTATTGTTCTTTTCATTGTATTGTACACTAAATTGTGATGATTCTGGTATATAAAAAATTGTAAAACGATCAAAGCAACACTGAGAAAACATTATCACAAAATGATACGTGAATTCGTAACGTGCGGACGTAAAAAATGTTTTTTTTCAAAAATTCACCATAAATCGAAATATTGTGCTAGAGACTTCCCATTTGTTGCAAAATGAAGGTAATTGATTGAATATTACTAGACTGTAAGTGTTTTAGCTTACAATTGCAGTTTTCGACCATTTCGGTTGAGTTAAATTTGACCGAAGGTCGAATTTTTTCTATTTATCGTGATTTATATGAAAATATTTCAAAACTGATAAAAGCTACAACCATGAGTTATTTTTTGTTGTATTCTACATGAAATTGCGCACAATTTCATGTATAAAACTTTATGTAACGCCTGATAGAAAACGGTGCGAAAATTACGACAAGGTGACTAAAGAAATTCTGAGATTTTCAGCCGAAAGTTACGGCGTCGGACGTAAGAAAAAGTTTTTTTAAAAATTCACCATAAATCGAAATATTGTGCTAGAGACTTCCATTTTTGTTGAAAAATGAAGGTAAATGATTGAATGTTACTAGAATGTAAGATTTTTAACTTACAATTGCATTTTTCGACCATCTCGTTGAGTCAAAGTTGACTGTAGGTTTAAATTTTAAAACTTATCGTGATTTATATGAAAATATTTCAAAACTGATAAGAGCTACAACCATGAGTTATTTTTTGTTGTATTCTACATGAAATTGCGCACATTTTCATGTATAACACTTTATGTAATGCCGTTAGAAAATGGTTCTAAAATTACGACAAGGTGACTAAAGAAATTCTGAGGTAAGGAAAAAGTTTCTTCAAAATTCACCATAAATTGAAATATTGTGCTAGAGACTTCCAATTGGTTGCAAAATGAAGGTAAATGATTGAATGTTACTAGAATGTAAGAGTTTTAACTTACAATTGCATTTTTCGACCATCTCGGTTGAGTCAAAGTTGACTGTAGGTTTAAATTTTGGCACTTATCGTGATTTATATGAAAATATTTCAAAACTGATAAGAGCTACAACCATGAGTTATTTTTTGTTGTATTCTACATGAAATTGCGCACATTTTCATGTATAACACTTTATGTAACGCCTAATAGAAAATGGTTCTAAAATTACGACAAGGTGACTAAAGAAATTCTGAGATTTTTAGCAGAGTTACCGCGTGCGGATGTAAGGAAAAATTTTTTTTTCAAAAATTCACCATAAATCGAAATATTGTGCTAGAGACTTCCAATTGGTTGCAAAATGAAGGTAAATGATTGAATGTTACTAGAATGTAAGGGTTTTAGCTTACAATTGCATTTTTCGACCATCTCGGTTGAGTCAAAGTTGACCGTAGGTTTAAATTTTGGCACTTATCGTGATTTATATGAAAATATTTCAAAACTGATAAGAGCTACAACCATGAGTTATTTTTTGTTGTATTCTACATGAAATTGCGCACATTTTCATGTATAACACTTTATGTAATGCCTAATAGAAAATGGTTCTAAAATTACGACAAGGTGACTAAAGAAATTCTGAGATTTTTAGCAGAGTTACCGCGTGCGGACGTAAGGAAAAATTTTTTTCAAAAATTCACCATAAATTGAAATATTGTGCTAGAGACTTCCCATTTGTTGCAAAATGAGGGTAAATGATTGAATGTTACTAGAATGTAAGAGTTTTAGCATACAATTGCATTTTTCGACCATTTCGGTCGAGTCAAAGTTGACCGTAGGTTTAAATTTTGGCACTTATTGTGATTTATATGAAAATATTTCAAAACTGATAAAAGCTACAACCATGACTTATTTTTTGTTGTATTCTACATGAAATTGTGCACATTTTCATATATAAAACTTTATGTAACGCCTAATAGAAAACTGTGCAAAAATTACGACAGTGACTAAAGACTTTCTGAGATTGTAAGAGCCTGACGCCTTCTCCTCCAAACACGTGTGTGTTCGTGTGTTCGTCGTCCATCGGAGTGGTAAGACGTTTGGCGTCTTCACAAACAGAAACATACACACAGTTTGATACAGAAGATTTGTTGGAACATTATGAGTACATGATTAGAATGCTTGCATGGCAATGCAAGTAGTGGTGATTGTACATACATCAAGACAACAATGGTTAGGGAGAAACAGACGGAAATATTGTGTGGTTGAAATCGTGTTCCTTTAGAGAAAGAAAACGAGATGCTCTTGTTGTCTTGTCCACTCCGATGGACGACGAACACACGAACACGTGTTTGGAAGAGACGGCGTCAGGCTCTTACAAAATTTTCAGCAGAGTTAGCTCGGACGTAAGGAATAAGTTTTTTTCAAAAATTCACTATAAATCGAAATATTGTGCTAGAGACTTCTCGTTTGTGGCAAAATGAAGGTAAATGATTGAATATTACTAGAATGTAAGAGGTTTAGCTTACAATTGCATTTTTTTCTACCATTTCGGTCGGCTCAAAGTTGACCGAAGGTTGAAATTTTGGCACTTATCGTGATATATATGGAAATATGTCAAAATTGATAAAAGCTACAACCATGAGTTATTTTGTGTTCTATTCTACATGAAATTGCGCACATTTAAAACTTTATATAATATATAAAACAGTGCAAAAATTACGACAAAGTGACTAAAGAATTTCTGAGATTTTCAGCAGTTAAGGCGAACGTAAGAAAAAAGTTTTTTTCAAAAATTCACCGTAAATCGAAATATTGTGCTAGAGACTTCTTGTTTGTTGCAAAATGAAGGTAAATGATTGCATATTACTAGGACCATTTTGGTCAATTGCAGTCAAATTTTGGTCAAGTGAGTCAACCGAAGGTTGGAATTTTGGCACTTATTGTGATTTATATGAAAATATGTCAAAATTGATAAAAGCTACAACCATGAGTTATTTTTTGTTGTATTCTACATGAAATTGTGCACATTTTCATATATAAAACTTTATGTAAAGGATAATAGAAAATGGTGCAAATATTACAACAAAGTGACTAAAGAATTTCTGAGATTTTCAGCAGAGTTAGCTGATGCCTTTTTTTGGAATAAGAAAGAAATTCGCGCATGCGCAGCTGGGTCATGCTTGTGAACAAAACAACAGCGTGATCCATGAGCTCCCAGCATCCCTCAAGGTGCATGATTTAAAATTTTTCGCAAACGAGGCCTATAAGTATTTTTCCAC